>NW_024572675.1:600000-935494 GCF_018153835.1 Drosophila eugracilis | reverse complement strand
TTAAAAGCACAGCAGAGCTTAACTTAGGAAAAGTTTTGCACAAGAAACCAGGCTTTTGGCTAATTTAGGTTTATTTTCTATAAAACTTCGACCTCTTAAAAGGCAGTAATATTAATATAATTAAATGCTTGAACATTCGTAAGTTTTAACATTCGTAAGTTTAATAATAATAAATAATTTTATTTTGTATTAAACTGAATTATTAGAAGATTCTTTGATGAAGAACACCGACTCGAACAATTTCGTGTCTTGAACTGAACTTCACTGGGTGGTGAGTCTTACAGTAGTGCATGTTTACTGTAATGTTTAAATAAAGGTCTGTGGAAGTTTATCTTTTCATTTTCCATGGTCGATTAAGTTTACATAAATGGTATCTATATCTTGCTTATGATTAATGTGGAGGTGTGTGGACATGTGCATGGCTATGGATATGTCACTATACGAGTATATATCAATATTTTATTTTATTTTAGTTTGGCTTTGTTGCTCTATTAAATATATTTCACATTACACAAAGGCAGGGAGTGGAAGTATCTTTTTCTTATATATTTCTTATATTCTTTTATATTTCTTATTAATATATTTCTTTTATTTTATTTAAGGAAGAAATCATTCCTTCCCTAGGAATTAAAGAGAGAGGTTAAAGTAAAAAGGCAATGGTAAGAGATGAAGGACATCTTAATTGGGAAACTTAAGTCGACGGTAAGAGATGTGGGTGAGTTGTTGCAGAATGAACATTGATCGTAGGGGATGGAATAGTATGGTAGATGGTGCAGACGGAATCGCTTGGTTCTCTTCTGGATAAGAACTTCTTGCTAAAAGTGTTGACTGTAGGAACATCCTTGTGATAAGTGGGGGCTTTTGGGGAGTTTTGCTAACGAATTTCCGATTATTGAAATGATATGGACTGTATTGTCGACATTAGCTTGTCCATGCGACTGATACATAACAGAGAACGGCAAGGGTACACCCAGACAATGAGTGCACTCGAATCATGTGTGCCTTTTCGGCACTCAGAGTGTGATCGGCACCCTAAAATAAGGGTGTGTGCCTTGCACAAGCTCATTTTGAATGTGCACTTGCGCACCCAGTACTCTTTTCAACAGACACCCGACACACTCATAGCAAATGAAGCGAGTGTCTGAGACACCCATGTTTTTGGGAAAAGTGAGTCGGGTGTCTTGAAAATGAGTCGAGTGTCTTGAAATGAGTCGAGTGTCTTGAAATGAGTCGGGTGTTTCGGGTGTCTTCAGCTGTATTGCATGAGCAGGTCATTGAAGGAAGGGAAGGAAATCCCAATAATGGCCCCTTAAAAAAAGCCAAATATTTTAGGATTTTCCATGTCAGGCCATCTACCTGCTATTCGCAGTGCAATTGACTTATGATCTGTATTCTTATACGCATCTGCAAAAAACGGGAATACATTTGCAGGTAGATGGTTTGATAACAACACGGAAAATCCTAAAATATTGATGCAATGTACGTTTTTTTTGGGTTTTTTTAAACTTTGTCATTAAATACTTGTAATGATTATAAACTCTTATTTTTTAATATTAGTTACTGAAGACGGCAATAATTTGTATTATTAGAAATATACTTTTCTAATATTAAATTATTGGGATTTCCTTCCTTCCTTTCATGTAAAATTATTCGGTCAACCCTCAATGACCTGCTCATGCAATACAGCTGAAGACACCCGAAACACCCGACTCATTTCAAGACACTCGACTCATTTCAAGACACTCGACTCATTTCCAAGACACCCGACTCACTTTTCCCAAAAACATGGGTGTCTCAGAAACTCGCTTCATTTGCTATGAGTGTGTCGGGTGTCTGTGCATTAGGATCATGTGCCTAGAATTGAGCGGGTGTCAAAAACGCAAACACCCTAAACGCACAAAGCGATCTGTGCACTCTGGGATGGGGATGGAATTGCCGACCGTGGAGTCAGTCATTCGAACTGAGATTACTTGAGATCGATCATATCAATCAGCTCTAGTAATGTCTAATTTTAGATCTAATTATGAAATAATATTAATTGACTAATCTTTTCCTTTTTTTATATCTTGGCAGGACAAATTTAACCTTCTTGTTTGGACTAAACGTTAGTAGTGTGTGATCTGGCGAAGCAGAGCATGAGGTCATCTCCGCTTCCTTTTCATATCATCTTTTGCTAGAAGCCATGTTTGGGAATAGCCACAAGGAGGCACTACTGTGTTAATACATTCCATTTTCCACCGTATCTATATCTTACTTATGATTAAGGTGGAGGTGGCGAGGTTATTACAGATATGTCTCTTCTCCACACTTTGAATAAAGTCTGTCCTCAGACGTTAATATTTGGGTATAGGGTTATGTTTTCTTCTTTGCTTATTTGTGGAATTATTTCCTCACAGGTTTTGTTTTCTTCATTAAGAAATTAACATACATTACAATAAGTTGATTCGGAATGTTCTTAAACTTAAATATTACATACAATATGATGCTTATTAATACGATTACAAATGTCGTGATACAAATAATCTGGAATCTGTTGTAATATTTAACTTGAGAGTTTATTATCTCTTTTGTTTGTATGTGTGAAATCGGTTCAATTTTTGTTATGTTGTTGCTTACATAAATGCTTTGTGTATAATCTGTTATGGAATTTGATATTATAAATTCATCCAGTTGATGGTATTGATTTTAATCATGTTGTTTCCATAGATAGAAAATTGATTATTTATACAGTTTTGACTTATAAAAGTTTTTGGTAAATTCCATGTTAATAATATACTTGGTTCTACATAATTTATTTGTTGGTTTTTGTGAGTTTTAGTGTATTTACATTCTGTTTCTTCTTGTTTTATTATTCCAATTATGCATTTATCAAACTTTTCTATTCCTGTTTCCTCCACAAAAACTGTTCCTTCATGAATATAAAATTCCTTAGATGTGTCTTCTGTTAATATATTTCCTAATCTGTCGGGGTATGGACTTATCTTAAAAGTTGGTGTTTCAATCAACTTACTGGGAATTTGAGAAATAATCAAAATTTCATTTGTGTCTGATTTTAACCATGTTGAGGCTTTTACTTTAAGAATCTTCTCTGAATTCACGTGATCTAAGTAGTCATGTTTTAATAGTTTTGGGTTGAATAAACCTAAACGGGTCAATTGCATTCCTAATTCTATATCTTCAACGTATTCTGTGAATTCCTGGAGATTGAAAATTAATACAGCTACCTGGTTATCCTTTTCTTTTTGTCCTTTAAAATTGTTTATGATGTTCACTCCGCTATTAATGACATCAATTACCATGTTTAAGTCACTACTTTGGATGGAATTTTCTGATAAAGTTTTAATTTTTTCTTCTAATTCTGTCTTCCTGATCTAGTGTTCCAAATAAATATTTATAAGCTGAACCTATTGCGTTAATTAGACCTCTTCTGCTTCGTCTTACTATTTTTATTCCATTTATTTCTCTATTTAACTTTTCGACTAAGTACTTAATTTGGAGAATGTTTTCGAAGGGTTTTGATTCTTTTAATAAGTTTTCATAAGTTCTTTGTGTTTTTGTTAGATTTACGCTTAGGTAGTGGTATTCGAAATCTGTTGGGATTGTTATTGTTCCAGTTTTAAATATGAAATATCCATTTTTCGCTTCGATGGGGCTTATCTCCATGTTTTGTCCATTAGTTATCGTTACTAACTGGATTATTAAGATTAGTACGTGTAGTAGGTTGGGCTTCTTCTTCAGTTCTTCTGGAATTATCATATTTGCTTTTATTAAACTTCTTTTTCTTTTTATATTTTGACTTGTAGTGTATATTTTTCCTGCCTCTGTTAGTTTCCTCATAATGTTTTTCATCTATTTGTTTCATTTCACCAGTTTTCCTAAATGGGTTAATGATTTTAGCTTTTACAACAGGAGGTTGTCTATACTTAGTGTCAATTTCGTAGTCACTTCTTCGTTCATTTAATTTAATAATCTTTCGGATTTTATTTTGTTGGGTGTTAAAATCTGGTGTTCCTGCGTATATGAATATATCTGCTGGTGTCCTCTTAGTGGTATTATGCTTTGTTTTATGATTGTAATTATATAAGATAGTTTCGAATTTGGTAAACTTATTTTCAATGTCTTCCTCATTGCTTATAGTTCGTAGTTTCTCATTTATTGTTTTGTGTAGTCTTTCCACGTCTGATATTCCATTTTTGCTTGTTGTAATGGAGATTTCTACTCCTTCTGTTTTTAACCTGTTTTGTAAGGCCGCGCACATGAATGCTGAATCCTTGTCTGCCTTTATTTCTTGGGGTTTTCCCATGTCATTTGATATCCTCGTGATGGCTCTGTTCGCTTCTAGCCAATCTCTTCCTTTTACCTCAATTAATATGGCAAATTTAGAATATATATCGATACATGTCAAAAACTGTCGATTACTGACAACGTAAAAATCTAGAACGTAACGTTCCCTTGCGTTATTGATTTCAGGCGTTGTCTCAAATGACATTTTTGTATTCCTATGTTCCGTCTTTGCTTACGTTGCAAATGGGAGATATTTGATTTTGTAATCAAATTCGTTTAGTTTTATTTTCCAGCGTTGTAATTTAATGTTTGGTTCTTTAATCTTATTTAACCAAACAAGGGGTTTATGACCGCTAAGTATTTCGAAAGGTCTTCCGAATAGATAAGATCTAAAATATTTTGTTGCCCAATCGATTGCCAAAAGTTCCTCTTCTATCGTGGCATAATTCATTTCATGTTCATTTAAAGTTCTATTTGCCTAAGATATTGGTTTGTGATTTTGTGATAATACAGATCCATTTGCTATATTACTTGCATCAGTTCTTAGAGAAAATGTTTTACTAAAGTCGGGGTAAACCAGTATTGGGTCTCAAGTAATAAGTACTTTTAATTTTTCGAACGATTCTATAAAATTTTTACACTTTGTATCTCTTACTGCTCCTTTTTTTAATTTAAGTGTCATTGGTTTTACTCCATTCGCGAAATTAGGAATGAATTTTCGATAGAAACCGCATAGTCCCAAAAATGACTTTATTTGTTTTGGAGTCTTAGGTAATGGAAAATTAGTTATGGCACTTGTTTTATTAGGATTAGGCTTTATACCATTTGTTCTTACAACATGTCCTAAGAATTCTGTTTCTTTCTTTAGGACTTCACATTTATCCAACTTTCTTTAGAGACAAGGTGTGTTCTTCCAATGAAGTGGAAAAAAATTTTATGTCGTCTAAATATACTAAACAGTCTTTATAGGTTAAATCTTCTAAAAGATTATTCATACACCTTTGAAATGTCGCGGGTGCATTTTTAAGACCGAATGCCAATATGAGTATATTCGTAGTGACCATGCTTAGTCGAGAATGCTGTTTTAGCTATGGAATTTTTATCCATTTGAATTTGGTGAAAACCTTTGGCTAGATCAATTGTTGTGGAATATTGGCATATGCCAAGTTTATCTAATATTTCATCCGTTCTTGGAATGGTCAACAACTAGTCGGAATTTTTGCTTGCCAGAAGCATCGGCTTTTTTGGGAACAACCCAGATGGGTGAACAGTAAGGAGATTTCGACTTGCGATATGTTCCCTGTTCTATCATCTCTTTTATTTCTTTGTTAACTTTTTCGTCATCACTTTGAGGGTATTTATAGGGTTTGCGATAAACCGGATCAATGGATCTAATGTTTTATTGTACTAGTAAAGGTCAAATTTTCGCCTTCTCTGTACTGGATGTCACTATATTCGTGCTGGACCTTTTTTAAAATTTTGATTTCTTCACTATTAAGTGTTTCAATTTAAACTCATTACATTCTCTTAGTTCGGAATAAGGCATTTTGGTGCGGTCTTCTCCTTATCAATGTCATCATGCATGAATTTATAAGATTTTGAACCGAGTGTAATTGTTTCATTTTCATAATTTATTATTGCTTTAGCTGCTTCTAAATATTGTTTGCCTAACAAAATATCGTACTGATTTGAAAGTTTATGTAGATAAAATTTCTGTTCAGACGAGCATACTGCAGATGGCTTTATTGTAACGCTTTTGTTTAATTCAACCTGTCCTCTAGTAGTGTGTACTATTAAGTTTTCTTTTTTTTCTTTTAATTTAGCAAAATTACTATTCATAATGTTGATAGACGAGCCTGTGTCTATCATTCCTTTGTAAAATTTATTTTTAAATTTTAACTTTACATATGGATGCTTTGTTCTGTCTCCGAGGCTGTTTGATGAAAATTTACTTCCATTTGGCTTTGCTCACTTTGGCTTTGCCTCTGTCTTTTTACTGGGACATTTGGAGAAGTTTTTGATTTATAAGAGGTAGAAGGTTGGAAGTTTAAAGGATTTTGCTGTCTTCCCTGATTTAGGTCATTCCTAAGAGTATGATAATTCCAAGTTTGATCTATAAGACTTGATCTACTTTGATTCTGTGAATTCTGAGAATTTGAAGGGTAAAATGAATTGTAACCTTTTTGATTATGATATTTCTGATTATTTCCCTGATTTTTGTATACTTTATTTTTATAATTGTTCTTATTTCGGGAAAATTTCTCTTCGGGGTTTAAATCATATAATCCTAACTCCAAAGTGGCTTGTTTTAGTTTAGGCATAGTTGTTATATCTTTTCTGACTAATGTCATATAAATGCTATCAGGAAGTTTTTTATTGTGTTACAAATTGTTTTTTCAAGCATTCTGCGATCATTTATTTCGCTTCTTCCCCTTTCGCCTATTTTTCGCTTCCCCTCTTTCCATCGCACACGTGTGTTTTTGCATATTTTTTTTCTCAAGTGCACACCAATAATCTTTAGTATGGCCCCTGGGCCACCCAATCTTAGGGATAACCGCTTTGCCAGCCTTAGCGTTAGCCCCAAAGCAAAAAATAAGACCCTATCAAACGGTCGCTTTCCCTGAACTTCCCCTCACCCCTCAAAAGAACCCTCGATTTATCGTCGTTGCTTCCAAATGCACCAAGCCGATATCAGAATACTCTTGCTTCGCAGTCCACCGGGCTTAAAGGCATATCAGCAAAGAAATCTCTACGATCTCTGTTCTACGTGATGGCAATCTGCTCCATCTGGTTAACTCCCGTGAAGTCGCCGATAAGTTCACTAAGATTCAATCTTTGCCTGGCCTAGCTGAGGTTGAGATCAAGCTCCACCAATCCCTCATTTTTGTCAAGGGCACCATTTATGCCCCTCGCCTATTAAATGTTAAAGGTTAGGGAATATTTTCCTAATCCTATGAGGTGCAAGTCTTGTCAACTATTGGGACACACAATGAAACTCTGCAAGAACACTGCAACTTGCGTTCCTTGTAACCACTCCCCTCATCTTCCAGTGCCCTGCATTCGCATTTTTTTGCAAACTGTAGCGGCGATCATCCAGCCCCCTCTCCCACATGCCCAAAATATCAATTCCAGAGAGAACTTCTCTGCAAAAAAACAAGCAAGAAATGAAGCTTCCGTGAAGCCCGCGATATTTTACAACAAAAAACCAAAAACAACGCATCGACTACCTTCGCTTCTTTCGCCAGCGCAGCAAGCCCTCCGTCCACAACCGACCGAACCCAAAATACGATAACTACGAAAACACCGAAAACAACAACAAACGCATTAACTCCGAATCCCGATAACGACCTCTCCCACGGTCATGCCAACCTCATCCCTCTCAAATTCATACAAATCTTCTCTCTCCGCTGTACCCGACACACAAGACCCGAGCTCTTTTATCAGCCCAATCGATCGCTCGGGGTCGAATATTGTTAGAGCTCTTATTGAAGAAGCAAACAAAATCAATGTACCAGAATCCCCAACTAACTCTAACGCCTTAAATATATCATCCGACTCCGATTCATCAATGGAAACATTGGATTCATAGTCCAGTCTTTCCCATAGCATTTCCTATCTCGAACAGAAATCTTATTGATGGATTTTAATCTAAGCCAATTAAAATATTACAATGGAATATAAACGACATTTTTAACAATTATCATCAACTTTCTATATTAATAAATGAACAATCCCCTGACATTTATGTTTACAAGAAACAAACCCTGCCCTGTAACTTTATAAACTTTGTCTGCCCCAAGGGCTACATTGGGGTTCTTATCAAACAAAACCTCCCCCGCAGATAGCACACAGGTGCAGTTGGCCGATCTCATCCAACATTCGAGGTAGTGATCATTTCTCCATATCTATTGATTTTTCCAACATTTTAGTTCCTTCCCTACCCCTCCCCTACCAAAATATAAAATAGATTTAGCCAATTGGGATGCATATAGATCTGTGTGCGAACAAACAGCGTTGGATTAGAAGTCCGGTTGACTAAACCACCAAGTTGCACAAATAAGAAAAGGGATTAGGTCCGCAGCCAACTGCAGTATTCCATAAACCAAACGGGTTGTGCGCAAGGCTGCAGTTCCGTGGTGGAATTACAACCTTCAGAGGCTTCGAAATGAAAAGCAACAGCTGTTCGCAGTTTATAAAGCCAGAATGTCCGACACCAACTTGACACAAAATTATAAAAGAGCCAATGCAGTTTTTAAAAAATCTGTAAAAAATCTGTGTTGCCAAAAGGACTTGTCTTGAAAATTTCACCTCCAGGGTATCCCCTTTGTCGTCCTCCAAAAAAGTTTGTTCCGACGTAAAGAAGCTGGCCGGCGTAACACCACAGCCGTTTCGATTTCTGAAGTGCGATTCAGGTGTCTTAACAGGTTCTGAGGATATCGCAGAAGAGCTCGGGCATCTTTGGTCAAACTATTCTGCTGACAGTAACTTTTCAGCCGAATACAGCAGACTAGATATCCTACCCAATGCTTAAAGAAATGCCACTCTTCCTTAAAACCAGGCTTTTAGGAATATTCAATCAAATTTTTAACTCCGGAAAATACCCACACAGTTGGAGATCAGCCACTGTCATCCCAATTCCCAAGCCAAATAAACCTCCGGCCGAAACCAACAGTTACCGCCCCATCTTCCTCCTATCATGTTTAGGAAAAACTATAGAAAAAATGATTGCTCGCAGAACCAAGTTTAAACAAAAGCATAACACTATGGACGCCTTGTTGCGTATTCAACACTTCGCGTCGAACGCTCTTTCCACGAAAAATCACGTCTCTATATTAGCGACTGATTTTGAAAGAGCCTTCGATCGCGTGGGGATTCATGCCGTACTTAGTCAGCTTGAGCGCTGGGGTGTTGGTCCAAGACTTTATACCCTTATAAAGGCCTTCATGACCAATCGTTCTTTCAGAGTTCGCGTTAACAACGACACCTCCAACACCCACAGTCTCTATAACGGCGTACCGGAAGGCTCCCCCCTTTCAGTAGTTCTTTTTATTATCGCTTTTGATAAACTAAATTGTATTTTAAGTAGACATAAGGACATTCAACTCTCAATATACGCAGACGACGCTATTATTTTTTCCAAATTAAAAATTGTAAATATTGTGAAAGATAAATTTGTAGATGTATTAAGTGAAGTAGATTCCTGGGGAGCCATTTCGGGTGCGTCCCTAGCCATTGAAAAATGTAAATTACTCCATATTTGCCGCAAACACAGATGCACTCTCTCCCATATTAACTTCAAAAACAAAAGAATAGAAAATGTTAAAAGTTGAACAGTTTTGGGCTTAACCTTCGATACCAAACTCCTATTTGATCAGCATTGTATTAAACTAAGAAAACAACTCGAGTCCAGATTTAACATTGTAACGCTAATAGGAATTACGTGTCCCCTGATGCTCTCCAAAATAGATTACGGCCTACCAGTTTACGGATGGTGTGCAAAATCACACTTAAACAAGTAGCAGGCTCCATACCATGGTGCAATCCGACGTCCTATAAACGCTTTTCCTACCTCACCCACCGCATGCATTTTGGCTGAGTCGGGCCTACCGAGCATACAGGCTCTCAGAGAAGAAGTGACCTTGCAGCTCATTTTCAAAATGCATTTGACAAAAAATGCTCTACTAAGGAAGGATTTCTCAGCCATGTTCAAGCAAAAACGGAATTACAAAGTCATATCAACGCTTAGGCGGTGTGCCAACTTCACAACGCAGCTTGGCCTTCCCCCGCCCAATCATAGGAATACTGCTAAGCTACCAGCCTATTGGAACAGCACAAAACCTAATCTGATCCTTGATATGTACAACGGCTCAAAAAATAACACCACCAGAGCTGAATTCCAGACCCGCTTTCGATGCTTACAAGAAAAACTCGGCACAAAATCTTGGCTCTACACCGATGGATCAAAAACAGACGACGACACAACCTTTGCTGTTGTTGACAGCATTGGCAAAATAATCTCGGGGGGAATGCTACCCTCTAACAACTCCATCTTTACTGCGGAAACCATCGCAATATTACAGGCCTGTCTCTTTGCCACCAAACACTCGGGACACTTTGTAATCTGTACCGATAGCCTTTCCACCTTATCTTCTTTACGGAATTGTGGTCAAACCGATCCCACAATCGTGGAGATAAGATGGCTTTCTTCTTTTAATAATATAACCCTTTTATGGACGCCCAGCCACCAAGGTATCCATGGCAACGAACAAGCAGACCAGGCCGCACAGGACATGCGGCTAAAACCATATTTTCTTTTTACTCCTTTCAACAACAAGGACTTAAGAAATCGAATCCGTCTCCACCTTAAGGAAACACAAATCAGAGAATGGGACCTATATGACCACCGATATTCTTCCTTCAACAACACCTTCACAAAAATTTCTCTGCCTGCGCACCTTGGAAAGCGGGTATGTTCAACATTCATCCGCCTTCCTATCGGGCACACCCGTGCAACACACGAACTTATCTTTACTGGAACACCACGTCCCGTCTGCCGTTGCGGCAAACACCTCGAAATTGACCATCTACTCAACTCATGCCGTCTTCTGGAGAGCGTCAGGGCCCTCGTTTTCGGCCAAAAAAAACCTTCCGATATTTTAATTATAATTTCACAAGAAACCATTATGAACTTTTACCACTTTGTCATTAGAACCAACATAAATATTTAAGTATCTTTAATTTAATAATTATAATCTCGAGTCGTAGGCCCTAGCAGCTAGTTCTCTTTAAGAAATGCACTAGATTTAGTATTGTATACTAGATTTAATTTTGCTAAATAAATAAATAAAATGATAATATTTTCTAATGTTTCTATGATCTTACTGGTACTTCCGCGGTACTCGGTGTTTCCAAGATGTTGTATCAAAGTTTCATAGGGGCGGTGATCCTTAAATGATGTGGATAGTGCTTCCTTCATAGATGGCCAGTTGCTTGGTCCAGCTTGTGCCACTGTTTCCTGTGCTGAGTCCACTACCAGTCTTCTGATTGCTCTGAATATGACGTGGGCTTGTCTCGCGTCTTGAGTTGCGTAAAATTGTAACAAAAAACTCCACTTGATTGATGAACTCGGATAATCTGCCTGCAGTCCCATCAAAATATTGTAGCTCCCTCAGTTGACTTAACAACTTCAGATGAATCTCTGGTAATAATTGTGGTGAAGTCATCTTTTATGTTGGTTTTTATTATTATTTGTTTTTTTTTCAAAGTTTTTTTAGTTTTTCTATTTTTTTTAATGTGTTTATTTTACAAAAATGGGTTTTGGTTCTTTATAAATTTTATTTTATTAATGTTGAATTGCTTTGAAAAGTTTTATAAAAGTGTAAATGTCTTTCGTTTGTTTTATTTGTAAAATTTCATTCACTTGCAAGATTTTGTTAAATGTCTTCGCTGTTTCACTTGTAGAGTTTTGGAATATCTTTGCTGGGTATTTTTATTTTGCTTTTAAAATTAATTAAAAAATTAATTTTATTTTATTAAACCGAATTGTTACAAGATTTTTTATAATGAAGTACACCGACCCGAATAGTTTCGTGTCTCAAACTGAACTCCGAGTTAAACTGTTCTTCAACGTGAACTGTAAAAAACTGATTTGATTTTAAGTTTTAATTTATGATGAAGCCTCGATTTGGGCCTTTACAATTCTTATGTTCTCTGAGAGAACTTTCTTAAAGCTAAGCTTGATTCTCTTGTATTCAAGTTCAATTCTCTTTCTAAATGTCCGTAACAGGACTCCTACTCTGGCCTTGATCGGCTGTGGAAAATTTCGGTATTAATGTTTAGTCTTAGAGTCTGCTAATAGGACTTTGTCCGCCTGTCCGTATGAACGCTGAGATCTTAGGAACTTTAAGAGATACAGAAATGAGATGAGAAATTTGGAATTGGGCATGTTGTTTCCAATGTCGCCCAAATGCGTATTACTTTTACACCGAAAATCAAAAACAGATATCTATACAATGTCTGGAATATTTTCACATAGCTTTAAATTTGAGCGTCTGTCGATTTGTGAAAAATATAAATTAATTTTCACTTAACTAAAAAGATTCTTGAATGCACGGCATTTCTTACTTAAAACCCAAGAGTGTGGGCCTTGGTTTTATTGAATGTCTGAAGATGATTATTACAAGATAATTATAAATATATCAACCAAGCTTAAAATCCAAAAAACTGCTGACAAATCTAGTCAGCCCAACTCCAAGTCGCTACCAATTCCAACTCGGGACGTGGAACCAAATGGCTAATTGTCGAGTTTTAAGAAGGATATTGTGAACTGGGCACACAATCAAGATACGAGATGCTCGGTCGAGGAAGCACTGCACTCACTGCTCCATTTTGTAGGAACACAAATCCAACATGATCGAAGAAATCCAGTACTTGATCAACAGGGTGACTCTGCTCTTCATCCTACGCAGCATCGCATGGCTGATGAGAAATCTGTGAAGCAAAAAGAATCCGCCGCCACTTTTCTATAAAGTGAAGCGATTTCGGCCGGTTCTGTTGATATTTCTGTTAAGCCACGACGCCCAGGTGCTAGCCGACGTGTGCTGCATACTTCACATCTTCGACGGCCACCACAGCATGATCCAGTCACTGATCGACTCAGCGCAGCGTCAGTATCATTGAGGCCTCCTCAGATGAACAGAGTGACGTTGTCAACGCCTCACTAGCATTGCCCTGGCTAAGGCTTCTTTTACAGAAGAGCATAGTCAACATTGATAAGGGTTCCGGTAGGGTGATAAACACCATTTCGACAGGTACCCAACACCAGATTCAAGCGCTCATTCAGGTCGAGGTATTTCATAAATTTTGCGAATTTCTGGAGAAAGGAAACTTGGAGGACCTTGACATCGGGCACCCCGAACAGATAATTCATCAACTAATTTAGAAGTTCATGATTTTGGAGCCGCACTTAAATCTGTTCATTGCAAATGACTAAGGTCTTCCCGATGGATATTCTTTATCGGGTTGTCCAATCTCTCCGTTCAGTCGGAAAGCCTAAATGCACCTGTAGTCGTAGGGTGGGCGGCTTAGGCAAACTGGAATCTATACAGATGCAGGATAACATTTCTTCTTGATAAGACCATCTTATATAATTACCTTAGAATTCCAGAAGGTGCTTCCGAGTTCAATTTCAGGTAGTTAAAGGCTCCCGAAGGTGGCTACAAATTCAAGAATAATTACTTACAAAACTTACACTTATAAGCTTCACATGGGTATTATTGATTATTGGTTAATAAGGTCGATCAGGTGATTTGAATTATGTTAATGCAACCTTTATAGAATGTAAAAGCTCGTGAGTTAAGCTAATAAATAAAATGTAGTAAACAAAAACTTACCCATCTCCTCGTCTTGTTCCCTGAAGTCTTACTTTTGGCAGTTTTAAATTTTCCTTGTGCTGGAGGCACCACAACTTCTGGCTGAGGGGCGCCGGACTTTCCCGTACTGAGTGCACGGGCATGACTGCCTTTGTCTTGAAGCAAGTAGCTGGGCAAGAGTAGGTAGTGATTGCTGTAAAACAGATATTTCAGGTGAAAGAATGGTTAGAATAAGAGATTCTGCATTAATTTTAAGCCCGCTTCTAGTAAAGCTAAGGGGTATATTGATTTCGCTACCTTTCTCTTATAGGGTAATCTCATCGATCATTATAAGATAACTACAAAAGCTAGAATATGGGCTAAAGCATGAAGATTCTATACATATATACCAGCGCACCTCGCAAGCGCGATTCTTCAATTTTCTAGTGTTTGTGTCCTGATATGAGAATGAACTAAGTTTACTCATTTTATTGGCCGTATTTAAAGGCTCAAGCGACTCCAGTCCGAATATATGGTAATAAAGTTATGGTAGCAGACAAATTTATAACTCCGACATAAGTTCAATAGTCTAGCCACAGTAGGGAGCCTTGAACAGGCTGAAATTAAGCCCGGGAACACCGTCAGAAATGCTAAAGTAATCTTTATTACTCACCACGCATACATTTCCGGTGCCTGTACGCTTCTCGCGAGGCGAACAGATTGGTCCAACCGGTCAGGGCCATCGCGATGTGACCTGAGCCATATACAACTTCAAAATCAGTTGAGCAATGATCTGTTTGGGGGTGCGGAAGGGCAAGGTGCTTGTCATTCTCCAGCGGACTTGGGCCTCCAAGTCTTCTTTCTCCAGAAATTCGAGCAATTGATGAAATACCTCGACCTGAATGAGCGCTTGAATCTGGTGTTGGGTATCTGCCGAAATTGTGTTCACCCTACGGGAACCATTTTCAATGTTGACTGGCTGTGCTGTACCAGAAGTCTTAGCCAGGGCAATGTTTGGAAGGCAATTACAACGTCAGTCTGTTCATCTAAGGCGGCCGCAATTATACCGGCGCTGCGCAAAGTCGATCAGTGACTGGAACATCCTGAGGTCTTCCCCGAAGATGTAAAGTGTGCAGCAGACGTCGGTCAGCACCTCGGTGTCTGGGTTTAACAGAAGTGGCAAGAGCAGCAGAAGACGCTTAACCTAATTGAAGAGTGGCGGCGGATTCTTTTTGCTGCATAGATTACTGATCAGCCATTCGATGCTGAGTAAGGAGGAGATCGGAGTCACCCTGTTGATCAAGTATCGGACTTCATCGATCCCGTTTGATTTGTGCTGTTCTGCACGAAGCGCATGAAGATGGGCCCAATGGCTGCACTGCTTCCTCAAATGACCGTCTTGTGGGCAGGTTGTGTCCCCAGAAGCCACTTTATCGTTCACGGACATCGACAATTGGCCTTTCAGTTCGACATCGCGAGTTGGAATGGTAACGACTTCGAATTTGTCTAGCAAGTTTGTTAATATTTTAGATGCTTACGCTTCGTTGATGTAATTATAACTAACTTTTACATTGTTCTGTTGGTATTCAAACTTTCACTATAGCCAAGGCCTACTCTTTTAAATTGTAAATAACGAAAGTGAAAATAAAGTAAAGTGAAATTTGGTTGCGACTTGCATCCTCGGAGTCTTCCTTTCTGAATGGCACATTTTACCCTTTCTTCTTCTTATATTTTTCTGACGAGTAATTCAGCTACGCAATTTGTCAGGTTCACTATTGACATCGCATTCACTCTCACTCACTAAGCAACTCAAGGGACCACGTACACTGATAGATAGCTTTGTCTCCCTCACTCTGGACATCTCGTTACACAACTCGAGAAAGAGAGAACCGAACTAAGAAGCAGAGCAACCAACTAGAAACGCGGGCGGCCCAACGGCCGTTAATTTCAAATAAAATCTAATAATCAGAAGGGGTGCGCGGGAATATTTCGTATGTCCGTATATCTGTTCGTATAAACTTTAGAAGGATGCTTATACGATAAGTTTAATTTTGTTTTTTCTCACCGAATGTAAGCCTTCGCGATGCTGTTCGGAAACAAATGCTTGACCCTTATTAAAGAAGAACCCCGCGAGTGTCGGGAAGTTCTTAACTTATTATCAGACGATAAGAACTGTTAACTGTGCTAGCAAAAGTCACCATTACAGTGAAAAACCCCATTGATGTAACATTAGGGGCAGAATTAAAGCCTAAGCCACCTGTAAGTCTCGACACCAACATGACAGCTCCCTCTACTCTACTATGGCAAGTCCTCAGCAGCAAAATTTGACCAATTGATCTACCAACCTTAACCAAAGGATCATCTGCACGAAGCGGAAATTACTTTAGGCGTCCCTCTCCTCATGCCGTTCTTCTTCATAAACCTTCTCGAATGATATTATTTTTCGCCGTTCTATATAGTCTTATCCTATCTACTTACTCATTTAACACATGAAAATAAGAAAAAAGAAAAGAGGTATCGGAATCAATGTTTTTCAAACTACACACACAAAGATGTAAAGAAAATTAAAAACTTATTCGACAGAGCTTAGAACCTCTTCTCGAAATATCTCTTTAAGGGAATACAGATGCGTAGTTGAGAAAACTCTGCTGATCAGCAGTAGGCTTTAAATAACGCAAATGAATCTTCCGGTCAGCAGAACCATCAAACGCAGTGCATTGATTGGATGGACAGCAATTACCACTGATTTTTTCGCGCCTTTATTAATTGCAAGCCGCTGGCAAGCCTCCCCCCGTGTTCTTCTTCTGCGTCAAAAAGCAGCCAGCCGCTGAGCAATTAATCAATTTGGTCTCTCAATTATCGAGCCAAAAGCTGCGAAATCAGAGTAAGACAAACATTGCGAGTTCAACCATCCCAAAGGCCTGCCTAGTTGACCGAACAGTTAATTAAATCGACCGCCACTGCCACCGTTTAAGCCTTAAAGACTCCAACTTTAAAGCTCCTCGGAACATTCTCCAGTGGAAGAAGGGCTCCGTATCGGAGCCGATTAAAATGCCATCAATTTGAAAATGGATAGCTTGCGAAACGGTTTTTCATCTCCAGAGCCATCCTGTCAGCTGTGGCAATGTGCGATGCGACAACTTAGGCGCCTCCTTCGTGTTGCATTTTGCCAGCTGGCGCGTTGTTGCCATATTTCACGCTCCCGCCGCCCCGCCGCCCCGTCGCCAGTTGGAATTTTCCATTTCGTCTCATTCTGTATGCACTCAACGCATTATGTGGCGACATGTGTTCCTCTAAAGACAGAGACAGGGAAATGCCCCAAAAATGGAATGCCTTGGGGGAGGAACGAGTCCTGGATGTGGATGGGAATGAAGATGAGGCCGGCGTTGAGGTTGGGATGAGGTAAGGGATGAGCCGCAGCCAGCTGTTAGTGGGGTGTTAATAGAACCCAACAGGCAGTGAGCTGCATTCTAATGCATCACTGGTCCGAACATGACCCAAGTCAGCTAACCATCTTCATGGCTCCACGCATTAATCAAATGTTAATCCCCGGCAGCGACAGTTTTTTTCCAGAGTCCCGAAAACGGAAGCCGAACAACAGGGCCTGATGAAGTCGAGTTTTGAAAACAAGGGAACCACCACTGGAAGCCTCCAATTAGCCAATTTTGCCATTTTCCTTGGCTTTCGATTTGCGCATATTTTCTGCTAATTAAGGGGCGTCGTCATGCCAACTGCAGGCATCTCTCCCTGGTTTTCCCCCATCATCAGGTGGTCACAATCAGTGAAACGAAATATTCCTCGACATCAACACCGCTGGCTTAACACTAGGACGGGTGAAACTGGCAAGCCCCATTCACAAATTTAACCAGAAACTAGCGGAGTTTTAGATTTCCAAATATGAAGTACTCGGATACGAAATGAAATTAAAGAAATTCCGATAAACCCAACTTTTTCCGGACAAATTTGTTGCCAATATGAACAGAAAAGGAGTGGAAAAATCACTCCGATCTGACGCTTCTTCAAAGGCACATGTGCTTACGTAGCTAGACACTGTTTCATCCTTTTTCTACTAAAATTGATATAAATGTTTTGTTATAAACAAATTGAATTTCTGGTGAGAGCAGCAATAATCTTTAACTGCGTTTCAAACCTGTGCGTTGGGATCCTTAGGAGGTATGCAAATTGAATGAGAGCCTTTCGTATCCCCTGCCCTCTGAATAGTGCAATTACCCCCAAAGACCTTTCTCGTCGCTTGTAATTTATTTATTAAACACTTTCAGAGTAGAGGGCAACAATTTGAGAGGCCCCGGGGAGAGTCACGTAGTAAATGCATAAAAAATCGGCAACCGAAAGAAGTAAAGTCGGGTCCCCATGCATTTATGCAAACTGTGAGACATTGTTGCGAGACCTTCCCCCGGAATTAAGCTGGGGCTGCGTGTCACACTAATTTGACCCAAAAGGTCCCGGCCAGCACGAACCTCATAAAAAACATTCGGGCAACTGCGGGATCAGCAGAGATGGTCCTGACTGCCGCCCTACATAATTCACGAGGCGCAAAACTAAGCTAAGACCGAAGACATGGGAAGAGTCCGTCACACTTGTTGGAAGCTAAAAAACTAATTGCACAAGCAGCCAAATTAAGTCAATCCAGTGGGACACCAAAACTCATCCGAAGGACCGCAAACTGGCGTCAGACATATCAGTCACTAATTAAAATAAAATTTGATTTCGTCGCAAGATTTCTCACTTCTTCGGCGCACCTCCATCTGCGGTCTCCACCTAGAATGCGCATCCACCGCAGCCTGGATGATTATTTATTTTGCTTCCGGCTTCCAGGCTTTGTATAACCGCAATTTCGGTTGGCATCGATGCACTGGAGCATCCGTATCTATCTGCACGGCTTCCCAAGACAATACCACAGCTATGAGCTCTTTGATTGCTGTTACGGCATTTGTAACTGGCATTGTAGCCAGAGAAATGAAAATTGCGTTTTCGAAAATCCCCACATAAAATGGTTTGAAAATATTCCTTTTGCGCTGGCAGGTGAAGCTGCTGCACTTTTTAAGACCCTTAGGTATCGGTGGAAAGTACCTATATTCTTGAGCAGCATTAACAGCCGATTTGACCATGTCCACATATACTTTACATAGACATTCTAGAGATTCCTGCGCAGAGCAACGCAGATGCAAAAATATAAGGGACAGGCTCACTGTTTCTTTAAACTATTCGGCTAATCCCGAACTGCCTGCGAATATCCTATTCGATTGGCCAGCAAACATATAATCCATTCCATCACCAAATAAGTGTGTAACTGCAAGATGCGGGTTCTTACAGTGAGAAATACATGTGCTAAACATCTAAGCTCAACGCAAAATCTAACAGCAGTTTCCTGTTAATAAGCTTTCTGGGGAAAATATTTATGCAGCACGACCTACCAATTGATCCACTATTCAAAAACAGAAGGCGAAGGTTAGGAAAGTAAAGTTCGATGTCGAAGAACGGCAATGAAATGAGATCTGGCTTGATGATGAGTGTATCCAGCTTTCTGATGAAAACGAATGTCTAGTTGACATAAAAGGTTTCATATTTTCTAAATAAATGTTCGTTCGGCTAAGCCGTCAAGTAAGTACTACCCTGTGGAACAGTCCTGCTTTGAATCTCCTATTTGCATCAACTTGCAGCATCTAAATTGTGTTGTTCCGAATGTTCCGAAACAGACAAATGTTCCGAAACAGACAAACCATTTAACTCGACAACGAGCCGACGACCAGGCTCCGACCCCTCAGCTGCAACCGCAAAGCTGCGTCCGTCGCTCGCAAGTTGCAACTAACAAGGGTGCCAATCCCGACCCCACCTAGCCCTGACCCCAGCTCACCACAGTTAATTTGTTGTACCAGCCCGCACACAAATAAAGCAGCCAACAAGCAAACTGGAGGAACGAATCGTTTGCTTTGAGCCAACATGCTACATGCAACACTTTATCCACTGGATGACTGTTTTCAAATTTACAGCATGTCAACAGGCGAGCGCTCGCAAGCACCCAAAGTTTCTGGGGTCCAGTTGGGACCAGTGTCCCACATGGCATTAACCATATGGATGCAGCGAGGACACTTCAGTTGGCTTATAAATTGTGTAAATGTGTATTGCGCATACGTACTGTTGCGCCTGCCTTCGCATCTCCAAAAGTGCCTTTCCTTGTGTTTGCTGCGGGACCAAATCTCTATTCTGATGCCAACGATGATGGAAAACTGCATGTGCCATTGACTCGCAAGAGGAAAGTTCTCTGGGGTACAGTTGCGCTTGCTGTCAATTGCAAACATTTTCCTTTTCAGGGACCTTTTCAACGGCTTGGGCTCATTCTTAGTTAAATAGGAAAGCAAATATAATTAAATATTATTGAGTGATTAGGGAAGATTGTGATGTGTTGCTCTATGAATACTCCCTTACCGCCATAAACCTATCAGTTCTGTGGCGCTTTAAGTCGCCATTGTTTGTTTACCATTTGGAAAACCATAAACTAAAACATATTTAAAGAGCTATTCATTCTTCATATCAAGAATGTATAATCTTCTTCTTCTGCCAGTTACCAGACTTAAAAGGTCCAACCGCCAGCCACAACCAATTGATAATCAAGTCTTATAACCAAACAACTTTCTTAACAGGGATTGTCTATCGTCACTGCTGTTCCGATGCTCCCACTTAAGCAGTTTTTTAAGCAGTACATAGTTTTGGAGAAGAATGATTAAAATTAGGCCGCAACATTTGCTGTAGTTCCCGAGATCTCGTTAGCGTTGATATTGACCGAGTATATGTATACTTTATAGAGCTGAGAAAGCTTTCTTCGACCCATTCCTCGTGGAGTAAGGATGGTAACAATCGAAGCAAATTTACTTTCTAACTAACATATGGTTAAAATACACAATTGCCAAAATTGCAATCGAATTCACAAACATTTGCAAACTGCATTAGCGAGTAGACCACTAGATGGTTCCTACAGAAAAGAAGATTTATATTTAAAACTAAAATAATTTTAAATTTAATCAGATAGGCCATTTGACTATAAGCAGGCCACGGCCTAATACCACCTCAAATTATTTATTCTTATAGATTGGAAATGAATCGTACTTAAATGTACCCAGTAATTCCGCAGTTGACTTGGTTAAATTGTCATAAATTTGTGGCACTGAGAAAGCTATTTTCTGGCTAAGGCGAGTTCTAAGACTGAGTAAGGTTCAGACTGCAAGCTAGAACCGAAATATTGGAAAATATTCAAATTATCTTTGCAACAGAATTTGAAATCAGCTCACGTATTTTTGCAAACACCTGTATTAAACAATGGACATAAAATCAGGGCTAAATAAAAACAAAGGGAAGAAGGACAGATTGGGGAATTTCCGAAGGCAACATTTTTCTGCCAGCTTCACCGCCGTAAGAGAGTTCGCCGCACGGCAAACACGTTCCGGAGTGATGTTGAAACTGTTAGTCGGTTACTCGGTAGTCGGTTGGGTGGCCCCTTTTTCGCACAGTTGAGCTCACATTTTATGGTCAAGTTGCATTCGGTTTCATTTATATTTCATGTGAGGTTTTATTCTTCGGTCTCTCCCTCTGGCCAAGACAATTTCACATTTTACTTTTCCCATTAATGTCAATTTAAATGTTCCAACGCTTTGTTCTTCCAGGGAATCGCCAAGGGTGTTCCCTGCGTCGTCCGACTGAGATACTGTTTGCACAAAAGCACTTAAAGACTGCACTACTCCTCCTAGATAATCGCTCGGAAAATAGTTGAATTCCCTCTTCCGCCCGAGTCCAGTTCCGCAGTCATTTGTGGCAATTTGCGTGCTCATTGTTAATTTGATTTCCAGTTTTCGATAAGCGAAAAACACCTCGACAGCTCCGGGGCCCCTGCTATTAGGTTTGGGCGTGGCTGGGCGCATAATTGAACGATAAATTAAATAAAGGCAATGGTACGACCGAAAAGCAAAGTGCATTCAAACGTTAGGGACTCTTCGCCTTTTCGGGCCTCTACACCAATTGAACTGTAAACGTGAACTCTTCCTTCAGCTAAAGAAGCAGCAAAACGGTGCATTAATGGCAATGTTAGGGCCTATCAAATAACTTAAAACAAAGTGTTTTCAAGCTGCCTGTTTCTATATTTAAAGTCATCCCTAATGCTGTTTCCAATTTGCCGTATCTATTCGACTTCCTGCTCCTTTGACGAGGGGCTGTGGATGCTGAAGGTAAATGAGTTTGAGCTGTACATCTCGCATGAGTTTATGGCTTATTAAAAACTTTCAAAATGTCCACTTTGCAAGTACCTACTAAATTTACGGCAATTTAATGTGGGAGTAGCTGCTTCCGAAGCACCACCGAACCACCAGTTTCTATGGCCCTGTTCGAACTTTGATGTTTTTGTCGGCTTAGACGTTCACGGTCTGGCGGTCCCTTGCTCAGTTGAGCGGAGCTGAGGAGTGTGAGGAGCGAGTGGAAGGGTCTGGGGCAAGGCAGCAGTTGTGGCATGCTGTGAGCTAGCTTTCTCAAATGGTCACCCAAATTAAATGTAAAGCAGCAGCGACTAGCACGGCACGCCGAAGCGAGGCAGTTGAAATGAGTGACTTACCAGTGGTGAAGAGCAGTACGTAGAACGTAGTACCCCCAGAGTAGAGAGCATCGCTCAAGCCAATGTCTGACCTCAGCTATGAATACCCTTAGCCAGAGATCGCCCTATAGTCAGATCGGGATGGGGGCCGCCGCCGGCTTCCTCACCGGCTTTGTGCTCCTCAAGGCGAGTAAGATGGTGGCCGTGGCCGCAGGAGGGACGATCCTGGTGACCGAGCTGGCGTTGCAGGCAGGCTTCGTCCGACTGGATATTCTCAAGATAGTGTTGCAGCCGGAGGAGGATCGGACTCGGGGCCAATTGCAAGTCACCAGTGGAGCGCATTTGGAGAGGACCAATCTCTCCCGCGTTCAGGAACTGGGGGATAAGGCCAGGAAGGCGTGCGCCGCTAGCGGCCGCCTCTGTGTGGCCTTTTTGGGCGGCTTTCTGCTTGGTTTTGGCTGGGCTTAACTAATGCAAATTACCAAAGCTACAGAGCTACATGTAATATATTTAAATTGCGAACCAAAGTTCCACCTGTAATGCTCTCGGGCAGCATTTTTATTTCGGGTTTAGGGAGGTGGCGCGCAGGGAAAGTTTCCATAACAAAAGCCTTGAAAATTTCATAGAAATGCTCTTAACAAATAGCCGAGCCTCTCTTCACCGCACACATACTCAAACGTGTTCAAAGTTCGTGCCCCCATAAAAAGCGTCCCAGCAAAAACTTCAAACTTGTAACAACATTTTCATGCGCTTTTAAGCATTTCAATTTTCACCCCGCGGAGGGTGAAAATTTATGCATAAGCAAAGTTTTTCATAACCAAGGCAATAGCTGAGCTCCGTGGGCGTGGGTTAGGGGTTGGTCTGTGTCAGATTTCATATGCATGGCCCGGACTGGGACTAGGAAAATATGTGATTAGCCAGTGAGACTCGAGTGGAGAATGTGGAAAACAAATAAAAAAGTCTACATTTCCACCGGGTTTATATAAGAATGCCCCACTGTAAGTCAATTAAAGTCGTTCATTGCATAAGGATCGAGCGAGAATAAAATGTGAACCTGACCCGAATTCCATTGAATTGAATAACCATTTGACATGTGACCGAGATATTCTCTCTCGAGCTTTTCCTTTATCTCCTGCTGGAGGAAAAACGGTATCGACTGCTGCAAGCGAGCCAGAAATAAATATGCCACACTGGTCAGGATCTTCCCCAACAATGGAAATCAATTTAAATCGAACCAGAACCTCGACCACTCACTAACAAACCAGCCACACGCATCACGTACTACTACGGAACACATGTCGTATGAGCAATGAAATTTGCATCTGCAAAAGCCAAAAATTGTTTTCTTTTGCGACCAGCCCCGAACGCACTTTAAAGTCCCCCATCGCCAACAAGTTTAATTTGATAGTTTAATTATTCAAATACCGATAGCCCGACAATAGATAATCCCATTCAGCAGTGGCCAGGATTAATTGAGAGAGAGAGCTCGTTGCAGAGTCCAAAGATAAATGAAGTTTAAAGTTTGGCCTGTGATTAGCATGGGAATCAGCAGAGTCCGGCAAAAAGTGGAAGTCGCGTCGAAGGTCGGTCTGTAGGTGAGTGCGGCTGGGAGAGGAGGACCGCAGGCGGTTGTGGGTTCAATTAATTAAAGGTGATAATTGGGTGGCTATTTGGCAAAGAGACTTAAACTTTGGGAGAGCAAAAAGCTGAGCTTGCGAGTCGGTGTGTGGTAGTGTGGGGGTTTCGCTATCACCTCTCTCAACATTACCAGAAGACTCGCTTATATGAATATATCTCTAGCTGCATTCGGTTTAAGCAAATAAACTTAATTCCTAGAAGATATAGTCTATAAGAATCTTGCTTGCTTACTCGCAACTTCCGGCAATGGCTGATGATGCTTATTTGGAATAAACACAAGCAATAGATTCCATAAAATTGCTGGAACATAATTAAATAAGGTAACAATGGAGCTTACACTTCAGCCAGCCAATGATGGGCTCCATTAATGATTCCATTGTGCCGATAAATATGGTTAAATATTCATTAAAAAGCTTGGAAAAACATTTACTTACGCAGAAACCACATAATCCGTAGGCTCTCACAGTTCCACATGCAAGCTTGAACATACACAACAGAAAATCAAATTTCAATAGCCCAAACAACAAATGGCCTGTAATTGTTTGCCATCAAAGCAAACCAAACCGAACCAACCCAACCCGAAGCTCCGAGTCGGAGCCAAATGTGTGTAATTGCGAAATATGTCTAACAATTTGACCAAAACTGAATTTGCACAAAACCACAAATAGGCAAATTGAAAATAGCTGGTCGGGCGGTGGGAATTATTAAATTGGAAATTAAATGCATTTTCGTGCAATAATTCGGCAATAGAATCGGACTTGTGTGAATTCATAATTACTCGAAAGGCGCCCCGCTTCGAGCTGCCTGCCAATAACTCGATTAAAACTTAAACAGTTCAAACTTCGGACTGAAAACGGTGGGCCAGTGCGGGGCAGGGGGTTCCCCAGGTGCAACTTCAAAGCTCCTGCACAGGCTGCTCATTAAATTCTCATGCTTGCCTGCAGTCCAAGGTAAAATACGAGCGGCGGCTCTGCAGCTTCAATCGTCTCGCACAATGCCCCAATGCTCCACGATTTCCCTTGCAACGACTTCTTTCTTCCGACCTCAGCCTCTTCATTTGCTGCCGACGCCTTTGTTGTTCCCATAAAGGCGGAAAAACGTGGCAAAATAGTGGGAAAAGCCTTTCTATCTTCGGGGCTGGCCTCTGCCGCAGGGAAGGTGAAAAACAGAGAACTTTTATGGGGAAAACTGCACAGTCTAAGGTACTAAACAATGCAGGACACATTTGTACTCGAACCCAAGTGTCAGAGTAATTGATTCGATTTTTATCGCTGTGTAGTAATTAAAAGAACATTGCTACTGCAAAAACTGAGCTCTCACTAGGTGAAAACAGATTGATTACTTGGGCTGAATTGGATGATTTTACTGCGACACAACTTTCTAACAAATGGAAAACTAAAACGGGGCGAAACAGTTTCCATGACGACAAATGTCAAAATGTTATTGTGAAACGCTCGATGGATGTGCACTTGGGCGGATCAATTTAATTATGTGATTAAAATAGCAAATAGGCACCGCCAATGCTTCCAACTTGGCCACCATTTCCAGCTCGTAAGCTTTAAAGTGCCTTTAAGGCGCTGCTACCGGCGCTGGTGCCGGTTGTCAGTGAGCTTGCGAGAGAGGCAGACACCGGCGGATGTAATTTCCAGCTCAAGTTGCCGTGACTTGGCCGTGTCCAAGTCAATGCCGGGAAGGACCTTCAATAAATTTAGACCGGTAGGCGTGGATGGACTGCTATCCGGCTCTTCCATCGCGATGCATCGGCCAGCTGTAGGTCGGGCTGTCCGTCTGTCTGGCTGGCAATACGTGCAAATAGTAACGTGAAATTATTTCCGGAATCGGTAACTAATATCGAGTTCCCTTGGCAGACTCGTAGTGAAGTTCCGCGAACTTCGCAGCCAGCTTATCTTAGAAGTCAAAGAAAAAGGCCGAACTGATTAAGGGTTTTGTTGAAGTTTGCCAAGACGCACACGAACTCTCGGAAGAATGCACTTTTGTGCTGAGAACCCTTTCTCCCAATCGCGGCAGACTCCTCTGGCGTCGTATATTTCCACTGCAGACGGCTCAAACTGTCGCCATAAATGTTAATTAAATTAAAACGCTAATAGGCGTGAAATATGATAACACACAGATACGGAAACATGCAGACACCAGCGAGCTCCCGAGAGGAGGCCGTGCCGGCAGGTGGCAGAGTCGGGCGAAAGGCAGAGCCAGCGCTGTAACAGCTGCCGCAAAGCCTCCTGCCTCGCCCCCTGTCGCCTGGGGGCGTGTGGCAATTGCCAAAGTTGCCGCTCACTTGATTTCCAGAATAATACTCGCAATAATTAAAATGAAAATTAGAAATGGGCCAAAGGCATCGGGCCCTGCTGCCAGTCGAAGCATCTGCCAAAGGGAAAGCAAACAGAGAGATAGAGATGGATAGTAGGAGGGCCGAGTTGGGCCAAGAAAAATGGGGAGGCAAGAGGAGGAGGAAGAGTGACTGGAGCTGCCGTTACCACTTGGCTGCCTCCTTGGGCTCGAAAAATTTGCCTTTTGGTGGCGCCTAATTAAAAGGGATAAGTGCCAGGGCAGGTGTGAACCTGAAGCGGCCTGGCGATGAGGCAAGGTGGGCGGAGAGGCGCAATTACTAATTGCTGTGATTATAAGGGTCGGATGGCACATTCTGAAATCTTGTGGGCGGCTTTGAACATTAGAGGGGACCATTCCTGTGTTTTCTTATCAGTTCGTTTTTAAAAAATTAATGTTATATTGAAATGCTGAATTAGTGTAACAGTTCTTGACTTAAAGTTAGTTCTCTCTCAGAGAGTTATTAAATTAGGGTCAGACGTTCGGAAAATATGTTGTCAAAAGCAGTCTTCGAATACATGTGCTCTCAAGGTAAGGGGATATGAAACTGAGAGGTGAGCTAATACCACCAAGCCAAACCAAGGTGCCTTAAAACTTTTCGATCGACCCTCACAAGAGCTTATAAACTATTGCTCGACGGTCTCAATCGCAGCCCACAAACACCGAAGTAAGCCCACTGACTGGACTCCATCAAAAGCCATGCCCTGTGGGCAACTCTTCCCCTTTCTCCGTTCCCCTTTCTTCGTTCACCTTTCCACTGACCGCTTGCTTATGTGTCCGTGTCTGCTTAAGTGCTATTGACAGTCCCGGCCGCAATGACAGGTGACAAAGGGGTGGGTGGGAAAGCCGCTTAGGTCGGGGGACGTTTCCACGCCGCCCCATCTGGGGCTTTCTAATTTGAGTGTCGCTGTCAAGGTTCACGCGTGCATTGTCACAGATTTGTTGCTGCCCCAAACCGCCCGCCATTAAGATGATGAAATGTCCCTGAAGGTCACTAGGCAACCGCCGACCCCAATCACTTGTTGCCTATTAACCATTATTAATATTACACTCTGCGGCGGCGTCCTTTGTGAGTTTGTGCGTGGCTTGCTTTGGGCGAGTTTACACTAGCCAAAATGAGTTAAGTCATCCCACCCGGCTGGGGCTCAACCAGAGCGTAGGCTTCTCCCGTCTAGCTGGGCTTCTCTTGATAATGCTTAATTTGCTGTTTAATTATGCGTAGAGCATTCTTTGTGGGCGGCCCGATGTCCCTTCTAATTACAGCTGTTTGTTATCTGCCAGGGAACACTTTCTGGGCCGTTCTGGTCCTGTTTAAAGCGGCTTAGTCTACCCATTTCCTCAGGTTCACACATAATTTTCCACTTCCCTTCGGTTTCACATATATGTACACAGGAGAATGACAGTTTTCCAGAGGCAGCGGCAACAACTTAATTTGGGTTACATTCCTCTCTCGCCCAGAGCCAAGAGGTTCGGGAAGGGGCATACAAATGGACAAGCTGCGTGCGAATGTTACTGCTCTGACATCGAGACACGCTCGAAAAACATAAACAGCTTGGGTCCCATTTGTATTTCTGCTCCTCCTTGGCCTTGCTGAATTAGTGGGCTGTCCTCATAAATTTTAAATATTCTTTACTGGCAAAGCAAGCAAGGAACAAGGACATCGCCCAGTGCCTGGCTGTGTGACACCCTGTACCTACCGCCGAGTTATCTTGCATTTCCAAAAGAACTTTTGGATAAAGGAGTAGCAACTTGCCCTGCACCCCTCGTTTTCTAATGGCTTACTCAGAGTGTTTGGAAATGGTATTCCTACGAACTGGACATACCCATTACCCAAGGATAACAGGTGCTTAAAAGATGTCTAATATTGCCCAGGGCAGAAAGGAATCTATGAATCTAAAGATATCTTTGTTAATTGAGGTAAAGCGGATAGCCTTCAGGATACAAGGACCCACCAAACAGCTTTCAATAAAGAGATGGCAGAACCTTTTCCACATAACCGAACTTCTGGTAAACCCTATCAAAAATATGCCTTTGACTGCAGCTTAAAATGGAAGAAGAGATGTTTTCGAATTAGATCCTAATGTTGTCCCATGCTCGAACATATTTTTTGTCATTAATAGACAAGCAAAATTTTTGTCATCGTTTCCTCTTATGTCTGGCTCATAGCCTCTATTTATCTTCGCATTTAGCCGAAACCGGTAATACCGCATCATTTGCAAAGTACAACCGCAGAAGTTATTTGGCCGGACATAAATCTCGGCAGTCTATAGAAACACTCTGCGCGGATAATGGGATGTTCCGAGCCGGCGCTTAAAAGCCGTTTAATAAGTCTGGCCACAACACAGCCATGACAAATGTGCCCGACTGCATTGTACGGAATCGAAGGCCGAATAAGCAGAGGAGCCAGTGGAGGTTTTCTCTGAGGAGTTGGAGTTGGGTTGGCCAGGGCTGGCGTCTGTTGCAGGTCGATTGTGGCCGCTGCACTGGCAGTAAATTTTATTGGCCGCCTATTGAAACGTTGACATGGCACAGATATTTTGTCGCATAATTTTGATAAAGTGCTGTAGCGTCCTCAAAAGACTGAAAATAAATAAAGGCGAGTGCCGAACAAAGATGGGCGAACCAAATTAAGACCGGGCCAATAAAACTACAAAAGTAATTACCGCACTGCCCCAATCTACTTCGGGAAGGTTTCCTATTTTATTAAACTTCAAAAATCTGTTCTCCTTCCTAATCATTCAATTATGTCGATGCGCAATCAAGAGCTGGAGATGGGACCCATCTCAGCCAGGACTCCATTAAAATATACTATTTTAACTTTCGCCGCAAATCCATTGAGCGGGCTAACCTTTCCATGTCTCTGCATGCTCAATGGAGTCGGGCCACAAGTTTATTTGCTCATTCAGCTCAATCACAGATCAAATAGCTGGAAAAAGTGCTGGAGTGCAAATACCTGGCAAACAATTTGAACTACTCTCAACCTTTAAACTGCAAACAACGAGGAGCAGATTGCCTGCCAGGAAGCGGAGCGAGTTGGGCGAGGGCAGAGTCAGACAATTGCCCCCGAGGAGCCAAGGAGTCGAGGAGACGAGGAACCGGGCAGGCAGCATAAATTGCTCCGACACGAAGAAGTTGGATTGCCGGGCAAGGGATAAGCAGCCTTCTAGACCTCGTCCTGCTCCTGCTCCTGCTCCTGCTCGTCTTCTCCGAAGTCCCTTTGTTTTCCTGCAAACAATTTGCCAAATCCGGGCCAGAGATTGAACAGAAGAAGCGCATATGTAAAACTTGGATCCCTCTTCCCTCGGAATAAATACCTGGGGCATCCCAGTAATTTTCAAAAATCGAAACGCTGAAATCACAGAATGCTTTAAGTTCAAAAGTTTTCCTCCAGACTGCTTCTAAAAATAAGAGAAGCTTTTAAAATAGAAGTACATAGGTGCACAGGATTGCCTTAGTTATAACAAAAGCTCTTCTGTTATGAAATGCCTTTTCTCTTAACTTGCTACTAATTTTCACACAATTTCATATATTCCCATACCAATTAAATTCGATTACTTTTATAGTGTACCATCGGGATATTTATAATAAATATTAAATAAAATATAATATATTAATTATATTCATTAAATAGAGTTTCGAGATCACCGAATGTTGGATAGGGTTGGAAGTTGCGTAGAATTATTGGGAAATGGTGGGAAACCTGTGAATCAGCATTTTGCAATTCCTCAATAGTAACATAATTATATAATAAGTATAAGTATAATTTGCAGAAAGTTTAACTAGAATTTATCGCATGAAGCCTTTCCACTGTGTAATTACCAACCGTGAAGCGATGTGGAAATTTAAGAGAACGACAAGCAATAATAAAATCTTAATGGTTTTTAAGAAAGATCTTCTTAAGATAATAATATGAGTCAGCGTAATATAGCTGGTGTCAATTTCATTTTATAAACAAAAGGTTTTTGAACGGCTGGTAAGCGTCGAACTAACATAAATATATTCGTCCATAGAAACACAGGTGAGCAGCAAGCGGATGAGGAAAATGATTAAAACAACTGTCAGAGTGATTGACAGAAAACAAGGCATTCGGAGTCGATCAAAAGACGGATACTAGCATAAATTACGAAATAAATAACATATATTTAGTTATTTTCGTCGGAATCGTTGTCGTTTCGTTGCCTGGCACAGCCAACGCCGCCGAAAAGTATGCAGTGTTTGCCCGTCAAGGTGTCGTCCTGACAGCCCAGAAATTACCATAAGCTGGGTTTCACCCACTCCTCATCCTGTTGGCATAGTTTATGGGAATCAATATGTTCCTGTTACCAGTATATATTATGATCTTATAATCAGTGTTAAATTTGGTTCTCAAATACTCAAAGAAAATCCATAAGTTTTTTCAAAAAGGTATGTTAGTAATTATCGACTTTACATAAGTTATAGAAACAAAGTATAAACTAATAAGTCAATAGTATATTTGTACTATATACCATTGTGTGCTCACAAATAACAAATGCACAAACAAGTTAAGTCCAATGAAAACATTTAGCTTAGTAAATTTATTTTATAAACGACTCTGTCAACAGAATGATGAACATGATTTTCAAATATTTGTGTTTGACTTTTATATGTAGGCCGAAATGCGTTGGCTTGTGAGTTTGTTTTATTGATTTTGCTTGATGTTTGCCGTAGGAATGAGTTCGCAAATAGTTTTCTCCTATCAAATTTAATTCAATTAAGAGATTTGTTTTGCTTGAGAGATCCTGAAAAACGATCACTACCTTTATGCGATTGACGTTCAATGAAATTTAGTAGTAGACAGACATCAGAGGATAGCATTTATCTCATAACATTGGTTCTCTCTAAGATTGATATATTTAGTTTAATACTCAAACCTTAAGAAACCCAGAAATATTTTCGTCCTTTTCGACCAGCGTTGAAGAAACTGGAACTTGCTTTACATTTATTGATTGATTTTGTATATTATATAAAGTTTCCTTTGAGAGAGAGACAGTTTCTTGCAATGTGACTCTTACCTAAAATGGGCACAAAAAGATCTCATAGGAGTACAAAAACTAAGCTCCATTATTAATTATTTGGCCATCGCGCCTAATGAGAGTCAAAATTAATTTGTGAGAGAATACACAATGGCACGCAGCGGGGATTACATTTGACATTGTATGACAAAACTCGATTTCATCAGGGCTATGGAATTTGTGCAGCATGCAGCATGCAGCATGCAATCAAGTCATTCCGCAAGTGCCACCCGACATTCCGATCCACCAACTGTTGCCACGTGCCGCAAACAATAAATGTATCCAGAACAAACAACGTGTAAATTACGAATATTAATTGAACGCTGCATACTTTGCGGCTCTGTTTGTAATTTCATGATGATAAATAAACACGAAAAATGAAAAATAGCCCGTGCCACAGCGGCCCACAAGTGCAGGGCCCTCCGCGCCCATTCGCAAATGTATTTATTTTATTTTGCCATATTTAATTAGTTGCCACCAGAGGAGCGATGGCCGAGCGCGTTGACACAGTCGATTATGTTAATAAAGTCAAGATGGGAAATCCATGGGGCGGAGGTAAATGCGACTTGTCGAGGCCGCAACTCCACTTGCATTTAATTGTTCATTGATGTTTATCGCGGCGTGTAAATTTGCAAGCTCATTGGCTGCCTGCCTCGCCCCTCGCCCCTCGCCCCTTACACCCTGGCCCTTTGTATCCACCACCCCCTTTCATCTTTCAACTGTCAAGCGGCTTAATGCCATTGATACGACGCCTTTACCGCCCACCCCCTGCCGCACGTCTCTGTATGCATTTCATTGGTTAAGTGCATTTATTTAATTGCACAACATTTGCGCTCAGTTTAATTCGCATTAATGGGACATGACATTTTAATTGGATTAATTGCGTTTATTAAGTGCAACAGCTCCCTCTCAACCGGCGAAAGTGGAGAGCTGATTAAGTTCCTCCGCTCAACTGGCCAGCCCGGATGATTGACAGCCAAAGGACGCGTTTCGATCTCTGCAAGGGCAGGTGACTGCATTCTGGGCTTTTGAGCTAAATTAAATGAGGGTTTCCTACCTGAAAATAAGTCGAATTTCACCATTTAGTCATGGCAGAAGCAGTGGGGCTTGCAACTTTCGGCTTTTGTATTAAAAGTAATATTTGATTATAACTTCCTGTTAAGCAGAGTTATTTTTCTATATTTATTCACACCTTATAGCCCGTTTTCTGAAATTGTTTTGACGGAGAAGAGATTTATAAATACAAGCCGGGAATCATATTTCTTGTAAACTTATATTTAATGTACGAACCAACCATTAATTACAAAGTTCATAAATAACTTTAAAGCTTCCCATTTGTTAATGTTTGTTTCGCTTTTGTGAGCTAACGACATTAATCAAACTAAAAGAATCGAAAGCAAATTGAAAACCTGAAAGAAAAAGTCTGTTTTCCCGAAAAACTTATTATGTAAGTTTATATTTTTTTTATTTCAAACGAAAAAATAGAGAAATAATCATGGAAGGGGAATGAAATAGAAATAACGGTTATCGACATTTGATACACGTATTTGGAATTAGTCAACGAATCTAAGCTAAGACGACATGATGCTGCCAGCAGCAAGCGGCGTCATCTGTGGTTGATTCATTCTCAACTTGCAGTAGCATCACTACCGAAATAAGGACCTTTAACGTAACATTTGTTAAGGGCTTTTTGAATAGGTTTCAGATATAGAAATCATAACCAACTGATAATAATTTCACAAAATAAATGCACTCGTAACAAACTCTTTCGAATGCAGCATTGACATACACTGAAAGGTTATTTGAGTTGACCGTTTTTCGAACAACTTCCAAAAATCCCTTTCCGATTTTCTAGTTTCTAACAAGTTATTCAGCGCCTCACGAACAGACCTCACTTGGCAGCAATGTATTGCTCTTGCTCTGCCATGCCTTGCACTCAACTTCGAACTCCTTTTGCTTTCTTCTAGAGGTGCAAGTCATTGCAACTCTATAACTGAGGAAGGCCAACAAAATAAATCAGAACAAAGCAGGCCCCGTTTCACTTGATCTGGATCACTGGAAGTGGTTTGTGTTCTGTATCTGCCATTAAAAGTCAACTCTTAAAACTTGTCAAACTAAATCTGTTCCGGACAGTTATCGAATTTGTTATACGCATCACTTGATCACACGAATTATATGTTTTTATATTTAATATTATTTATATAATTTAACAAATTAGACTACCTAAGCGCTTCAGCAGTATCGATATCACTTTCCACTAGCCGTCTCCGAACTACAATCCTTGAAAAACATGTCTAAATGGTAAAATTATGCCAAACTTCGTCTTATTCCCCTGCTGGACCTAATTCAAATAGATGTGTGTGCACACTCTTCCCCCTCACCTTTCCCGCTCGACATGAGCACTCCGAAGGCAGTTTAGTTCATAAAATATAAATAAGCATAAATCACGCACACAAGAAAACAGGAACATGATTAACAAGGTCATTTGGCAGCACTTGTTTTTACACACGCCCCGAAATCTGTGGCCCCTGGCAAAGTGGGCATGTTCAGGCCTAAAACATTAGCCCGGCCAAAAGGCTTACCATGAGGCACAAAGCGCTTTCCATTCCATTCCATTCCATTCGATGGAAAATTCGATTAGTGGGTTAAACTCTGGACCCGCCCACCAAAGCCGCCTCCCAAAAACATGGAAAAGCGGTCAGAGGACTTCGTGATATATATTACTCTGGGGAGACATTTGATAATAACTTGCGGCCAACGTGGGCTATAATCAGCATAAGTTAGACAACTTTCAGCTCGTTGTTGTTTGCACTAGCAGTTAACAGATGTATACGGCAATTGATGTACGGGTATGTGGAGTCCCGGAGCCGGAAAAGCCCTTGCAGGACCATTCGTTGCCGCTGGCAGAGGGAAAGCCATCTATCTGGGGGAGCGCAGACAGGCAGCACATATTTTTCGGCTGACACAGCAAACATTAATCATTGTTCTGGTCGGATTTGCTTATATTTTTGCTGGGGCAAACAAGTCAATTCCTGAATTTTTATTGACCTGGAGGAGGAACTTGGAGGGCTTACGGGCTCGGCTCATCCAACCTAATGCTGATGGCTCGAAAAGGTAAATAAAATTGCCTAAATAGTCTTGATCAAGACCAGTACAGCGGCATGTTTTTCCACATGGATTTTCTCGTTTTTAAATGGAATTAGGGATTCTTGTTAAGGTTTTCTATCCATTCCCATTCTCTGTATCTGTTTACCTTTTGAAAATGCAACGACTTACTCTCTTGCCATTCAGATTTTCCTTCCTATAGTACCATCAAACTGGCAGAGCCTCAGCCCTTTGTCGGGCGACGCGAGAAGATTGCCTACCACCCACTGGGAATTTGCGGGGCAAATAAAAAATTATGTTGCATGCCACATGGCGTCTAATGTCTTGGCATATGCAGCAAATAATTTAATTTGGAAGACAACGGGTGTCGTCTGCGATCTAACAACGAATATTGAATGAACTTTAACACTGCCGGCTCTCCCACTTTCTTCAAATTTTATTTCGAAATAATCTGATTTGGGCATTATGGATATTCCTTACAAGGATTTATTTCATATTTTATCAGTAAACATATCAAAGATTGAATGTTTCTTGAGTCATGTGCGTCATGATAACTCAATCGGATATTATTCATTTCGGTTTCGATTAGGTTTGGCTCAACATTCTATCGGATCCATGACATAGCTAAGCAAGTTGAAACTTGCGAACCTGGAACGATCGCAATTTACGAGCTGAGCCAACTTCCCACCTGAATTGTAACTGACTGCCTCGAAGCCGATTAGACGCCCTGACATGCCCGTCCCAGATCCTGAGCTGTAATTTATCATGGTGTATAAAAATTTTATTAGGCCTGCTGTGAGTCGGCATAAAAATTTGATGCAACTTTATTAGGAGGGAGCCTACGAGCGGCAGTGGAAAATTTAAAGCTCCTGCACGGCAATGAGTGTGTGGAGGGGGTGTTGTACAAGTGAGGGGGTGTGGCAGAGGGCTGGCTGCTGTTAGCTGAGCAAATAAACAGCGTTTTGCCATTTTTCATTTCCCATTCCAGGCGCCACACACTAAGGTAAATAGGAAAGTGAAAGCAGTTAAAACAAACAAAATCAAACACGGGATAAGCGCCTGCAAATACGAGTGTGCTGTGTGGCTGTGTGTTTGGACTAGCCGGATCTGTGTGGGTGTTGATGTGGGTGTGGATGTGCATCCATGTGTGGCAGGTCGACGTCGGCCTGATGCACTTGTTGCAGTGCTCGGAGTCGGTGCACAAAACGCTCTGGGCGTTGGAAAAATGTTTCCAGCAAATAAAATCCAGAGCGCGCAGGAGGCAGAAGGATACACTCTGTTGCCTATCTCTCCAGGCCTCCATCCCTCCATCCCTCCATCCCTACATCCCTCCGTGCAGCCAGCAAATAAATTAACAAATTAAAAGCGTAACAAATTGGCCGTCGGCGGCGGTTGGGAGTGGGCTACGATGCAGGCGCCTGATGGGGCTGCCTTAACTTGATTTTAATTAAATTAGAGAACGCAACACATGTCGACGATATGGACGAGTGCATCGGGGAGTAGTGAGGGAGGCTATCGACGAAGTCTGTTCCCAGATGGCTTATGCGGTAGTGTATCATCAAGAAAAGGAAGACAGATATATAATATTTGCTGTTACTACCAGTTAGTTTGAGCACAAAGCTTACAAATCTTAAGATCTTACACTCCTTTTAGTAAATTCTTGTTATTTTAAATATTTTATAAAGTAAAGTAAGTAATTTATTTATTACAAACAGCATTACAAATTCCATTTTAAGGGTATGTAGCAAAACGATTATTACAAAGGTAGTAGCTAGAACAAATATCGATTTACTCATCGACATGATGAAGCTAATGCTTAAACTCAACACTATGAATCTAAATTGATATACTTTCGAATCTTGTTAATATGTTCGTGTGGGTTAGGCTGAAATGACTATGACTATTATTAGATTCCAGTTTTAAGTTTAACAGAATAAAAATAGTCAGCTCAAAAAAAAAAGTGTACCAGTAAGTCCCAAACTGATCCATCAAGGTGGAGGCGCCCGTTCGCTTGGCTTCCAAGTGCCGGACAAATTTGACTTTAGTTGACTGCAGTTGCGCCTCATCAACACCTCATCTCCAGCCTTTCCCCCGGCGATCCATTCCGCCAACGCCACCAGTATGTGAGTCCGAGTCTGCGGGCTGGGTGACACGGCCTTTAAATGGCGGCCTCCGAAAATGGACAGCACCAAGAATCAACGATGTCCGGCCATCGCCTGGCGCCGGGAAATTGCAGTGTTTGTCCCGAGGATCTGGCTGTCCGGGCTGTGCTTGTGAAGTGCTTGTGCTTGTGCTGGTCCGGACCCCTGGCTCCTGATGTCCCGATGTCCTGACATCCTGGCTGACTGACTGCCTGCCATCCTGCCCGCCGGGTTGCTTGGGTATCCGCGTCCACATCCGGCTGATGTGCAAATCAAATAACAAATGATTGTCTCTGCCAAACTGGGCGACTCGTGACTGTGATTAAGGCCGAGCGAGGGAAGTGAGGCGTGGTGTGGACTTCATGGACTTGTCCATCTGCCAAATGAATATTCTACGCTCTCCCTCACCGCCCTCACCGCCCTCACTTGCATATTTTTCTATGCGCAATCACAACAGATTGTGTGTGCCTTTTGTCAAGTTAAATTGAATCTAGCTTAGCTGACGTATGGTTTTTGTGGGCTAAAACTTCTCGCAGTCCGGTGCCAGGTGTGATAAGATAAGCTAGATTTTCTTTGTAATTATTTCCCTAAGCCCTGGAATGCTTCAAATGGATATTTCTCAAAACAAATGCTCGGAGAGTCTGCTCCGGCTAGCGCATAAAACCCTCATCAAGCAAAGAGCCAGCCAAGTCACAAAAATATAACAATATAATAATAAAGGCTCAAACGTCACCAGAGATAAAAATGCAATAAAATGGCGACGGTGTCCTGGCGAGCCAGAAATGTCCTGGCTTTAATAGCTCACACTTTCCGAAAGATAGGACTGAAATTTCGCTATAGAAGGGATTTCGGAAACAAAAAACCCCTCTCTCTGCATCGGAACGCTGTTTTCAAACTTCACATTCAAATTCTAGCTTACTTTCTGTTCTCTTGCGTTACCTTAAATTTGTACAACTTTGGGTCTATGCACTTCTTTGTGGAACGTCTTCCAGCGTCGGAACTTTATTCAGTTTCACTTTCATTTCCGCTCTGCCCTCCGAGTCTTTACTCAGCTTCGGCGGACAAAACTTTGTTTTATTTTAATTTTTGTGTAGCCTGGAACCAAAAATCGCAAGTAAATGTCTTTTACAAGTTGAATTTAAGCTGGAAACTTTTCTAATTAAAATTAAATAGAAACTTTGCCTCCAGTGAAGTTTTGATTATTATTTGGATTTGTTTTTCATATACCTACTTACTTACTTCATTCCCTTAAATTGCCCCAGTCCAGCACTTAACACCGTCATTGGGGTCATGCATCGAATGGGGTAAGGACAGGGACGGGATGAAGTCCTTCCAAACGAAAGTCTCCTCAGAAACTTTCACAAGTGGGTTGACGTCGAGCTATGAAGGTCAAGAGGTGGCTGGCAATATCTCGAAAAGTTCAAACTGCATTGCAAAGTGGGTGAAATGGAGAATCGGCAAAAGTTGAAAGGAGCCGCTTGGGGAAATCGCCAGAAGTCGAAGTGGATCTCATTAGAAGAAATGCAAATTTGGCATTGTCAAGACAGCCAATCGGATTAATCTTGCTTCTTAGTCTTAGTGTGTTGCTATGTCGATGAGTTTGAATGTCAAATAGATGATAATTTAATGAATTTGATGAATTTAATTTAAGAAGAATATGACATCTCGACTCATTATATTGCTTACTTCCGATTTAGCCTAACACACCTCCCTGCCCACCCCTTGCGCAGTGGAAGCAAGGATAAATTTCCATTTTGCAGAGTCAAAGGCTGACTTTGCGCCTACAATTTACATAATTTATTAACGAGAGTTTGAGCGCCTACTTCCGCCCAGCAAACCGAGCCCGACCAGACGGAGTGAGAGATCGCATGCATAATTAAACACGTAATTAACCATTATTATCAGCGTCTGATTTCAGTTAGATACTCCTGAGCCCTTGTCCGACCTGAAATGAGTTCGAAAGAACTCTACGGGAAAGTTTTCCGCACTTCTCGGGCAATCAGACAGGCCGCACGCATTTTGATTTGTGCGAGTATCCAAACCGTAACTCAGACTGAGAATTACAGTTGCTAATGAACATTAATTAATTAGGGTTCCTGGGTGCCCAGGGTGCCCAGGGTGCCCAGGGTGCCCGGGGGAACGTGTCCTCCGGAAGGCGGACGTGAAGGTGAACGCTCCTGCCCTTGGTCAATTACAACAGCTCAACTGTCTTTCCAGGCTCACCTACTGTCCCTGATGTCCTACCTGTAGAGGCTTATGCCTAATTGCCAAGGATAGGCCACCCAACAGACGGATGCAGTTGAAAACAATTTGATTGGCCGTAGAAAGTAATTTCCGTAGAGTTATGAGTGCGAAAGTGCCATTCACTCGGATTTAGCTGTCAGTAAAGAACATAATTTCCTTCACCTTCAACCGTTTTGTTGTCGGTAAACACCGTTTTGATTAGTTAATTATTGGCGTTCGGCCAAAGGGTGTCTGCCAATTGGCGAACGATAAAATCCGATTCTAATAACTATTTATGTGGCCAGCTTTGGCCCAACATTAACTGGCCAAAACCAACGAATTCCCATTCCCGTTTAAATCGTTTCTATCTCGACCTCAGCCCAAACTCGCAACATTAATTGAATGTACAGGCCGAGTCCATTCATTATTCTCGCATTTGATCCTGCTGTTTCTTTCCATTCATCTGCTCACATTTCTGCGAATCTTGCACAGCTTCTGTTTTCAGCACCTTGGTGGATTCCCCACGGAGCACATCAAAGCAAATGCCAAAGCGTGGCAACATCGCGGGGGCTCCCATTTCCGCAGGACCTTCCCTTCCGTTTCCCCCAGGTCCTGCAGCCAACTGGCTCATAATTTTCACAATTAGCAGGAGACAAGTCGGCTGGAATTTACATTTGCTGTGAACAGTAGGAACGGCTGAAAAAATGTAATTTAAGGCAATTTGTGAGCTACTAAATCGCCACGACGTGTTGCCCTAAAGAGGCGCAGATGGTGACTGAAAGGAGGGTTTCATTTTAAATGAATTTGACGCATATTATGCTGTTTTTCTCTGTGATATTGACTCAGAATCTTTTGTCTTTAATTTCGATATTACAAAGGTTTTCATTCTTGGTCAGTCCTAAGGCTAAGAACTTGATATTAATTTCTGCTGCTTTTATGAGACTTTTCCCAACATAGGCCTGAAATTAACAAGAGCATTTGACGAATATATTTTCGCTCATTAAACTCGCCTTCCCAGGTGAGTTATCGAAGGCAGAAAAAGAACGAAGCTTGCCACCTGCACTAGTGGTAACATTGTGATATAAGCTCATAAATTCTCTGCAATTTATAATTTCACACCTACAACAGCGACCATAACGAGGCTCCGAAAAAAGCGAAAAGCGAAAAGGGGAAGTAGGCCAACTATTTGCCAATGTGCATGGCCTGTACGGCTTGTCAGTGGCAGAAATGACAAATGTTCCCCAGACAGGCAGGCCGGGAAAGCCTGTAAAAGAGCCTCCGATAGGACTTCCTTTGCTTATAGCTTGATAGTTTTGCGGGTGTCCAGGGGCTGTCCTGGGGGGTGTCCTAATGAAAAACCACCGTTACAAGAAGCTTTGCATGTTTGCTTAGTGTTAATCATAAATGGCCGAGAAGAGTTTGGGTAAGGAACGACGAAAATGCCTAATAGCTTATAGAGGAATTCTTTCCTCCGGCGGCAGCTGAAATTTCCTTTCCACCTCCCCACCCCTAATTTATGCCGACATCCTCTCATAGATCTTATTAAGAAAAAACCTTGACTCCGCTGGGATGCAGGGGATGCAACGGAATTCCAAGGCGTGGCCAATTTAAAATCACCGAGGAACTGATATTTCAACTCCCGCACGACGCAGTGGAAATAAATTGTGGCAGCTATTTAGGCGTTCAAACGGCAGCCAGGCTAATGGCTTCTGAGCGGTTGATTTATGGCCCAGATGATGACAAAGCGGCATGCAACCAGGAGCGTGTGGGAGAAAGAATTTCATTAAATTCCTCCAGGTTGTGCAGCCACCAACGATGGGTTACAAGTGAGTGACACTTTGTTAAGCCAATATTGGCGGAAAGAGTGCTCTGCGGGGATCACTAAAGGAGAGATCGAGTACTGGACACGAAAATAGCTCTTCGGTTTTGGCTAAGCCTTTTTAATTATGGCTAAAATCTCATTACTGGCTCTGATCTATACAGTTGTCTTTGATTTTTCCATACTTTTCATAATACCATGAATAGTTATGAGCAGGAAAATGATAACATTAACATATACGATTTATGTACTTAATATATTGTTAAAGTTAAATTGTTATTGTATTGCTACTGATGCGGGAAGAAAGTTACGATTTTGCTTCTTTTGTCTATTGAGTTATGAAATAGAAAACAATCAGGTCAAGACATAATCCTGTTCCTCATGCTCTGAATCACTTTAGAGTGAGTACGAAAAGGGAACATCGTCGATATGATCATAGTTCCGGGCTAGGCTGTAACTTTCATGCATAATCAACTTAAAGAACTTGCACCGGAAATACTTCCAATCGATCCAACCGGAATCCCACTACAGAGCCAATCGAGTTGAACTCGTTAACTCTGTGGCCTGAGATGGAGTGATATTTGGGGATAATTCTGGGACTGAGAAAAGGCAAGGGCACAGGGCAGTTGCTGTCTTCTTTCTGGCACTTAATCAAATTGCGCGTCTGCCCTTTGCTTTGGCTCGCTCTCCTTTACGCTTTATAATACCATTAGCTGAACTGAGTTTTGGTTCTTTTGGCCTCGTTTTTCATTTGACTTTCCTCCGGGTCTCCCTTGCGGAAAACGGAAGACGCTCTGGAGATAAGCGGCTGGTTTCCTCGTGGCCACGTTTGTGGCCTAGGGAAGAGTGCCCGAGGAGGCACTCTGGGAACTCTTGCTCGGACTAGCAGCTCCGTCTCAGAGCCGGAGAACTACTTAATTGGCGAGAGGGTGGGATAGAATGAAGAGTTGATGGCCTGATAGCGGGAAAGTAAGTCACAAAGTATTGACCCCTGGCAACGTTTAAGCCTAACAAGAGGTGTCGGAAAACATCGACAAAACAACGGAAACCAATTTCAATTAGCAAGGCAACCCAATTTTCCTGATTTTGACACCGAAATGACAATCGTAATCAGCTCAAATTATTTTCCCATTTTCGCCGAACTTTGTCAGCTTTAAATTGTATTCTCCATTGTAATCTGCTCATGGAGCCCGAAATGATGTCGGGGCTCGGCGTTACATACTAATTTTGGCTGGTTTGTTACAGTTCATAACTAATAATTTATTATTTTATGCATGACTGGCAAAATAAACAAAATTTTAACTTCGCCGGCCCTTTTTGTTATCTCCACCTTTGCTGTTTTATGCGGGCCCGAGTTTGGTGGAAAAAGTTGTGGCAAGCAGCAGGCAGCAGGCAGCAGGCAGCAGCCGGAGCAACAGAAGAGGCAAGAAACTGAGCAGAAAAGTTAATATTAAGGAAAGGCGACGCATTTGGACTTAATATTTTCCCCTCCTCGCCATTTCGTCGCGGCCCTTCCACACGCGGCCCTTTTGACGCCAAACACGTAGACAGCTTTTCCACTTTTCCACGTTGCCTCTCTGGCTTTGTCCGGGAAATCTTGTTAGAAGTACTTTCTGCTTTATTTGCATGATGGCCCTCCCCCAATCGTTTATCTCCTAAGTATATTTTGTTGTGTAAATTTCGAGAGCTACTTGCCTCGCATACAAAGAAGACAATCCCGAACCAGGACAAAAGTACGCCAAACAATTAGTTGACAGCTGCAATTTGAATGGCTTTGTTGACGACTCAATACGAGAATCATGTTTGCCAGGAATTATGCCATTGGGCTACCGGAAGCCATAAGCAACATGTTTTGATATTAAATTCAATCTGTAGGAATTCTGTTTATTTATCGGACAAGTTTTGGCCGCTGTTGTAGAGCCTCGTAATTGGTTAAACAAATACAGATGACTCTCGAAGTTTGCAGAGTTCGTTTGATGTTCCTCGGCTAATTGGCCTGGCAGGCTCTGAAGAGCAGCGGAAATATGGGAAATTGGGTTTTCTTTAAGAATGGTCGCAGGCCACATAATTCTGAACTTGTCAACCGAACCATTTAACTTGGTGGGACTGATGATGAGGACTGATGGGAAATGCAAATGACGAAGTAATGGGAGGAGGATAATCAGCTGTGAAGGAAGCCCAAGGGCGAGAGAAAGCATTAAGATAAAAAGCACAAAGTTGGGGATATTTTCACTCGTAAACAAAGTGCAGCTCAAGGATATGTGAATTCTCTTAAAACTTCTCCGCTCTGTCTGTGTGAAGATTTAATTATTCATCCGCCCTGTCTGCCCGCAAAGTGCAGCCAAGACGGGCGGTAAAGCTGCGGTGGCGACAGGGACGAGGTCGGGCATGAAGATAAGGCTGATGCTGAAGATGAGGACGAGGACGAACGCCAGAGGGAAAAGTTTTCCACAGACCTGCCAAGGCTCAAAGTTGTTGTAAACAAAACATGGGGGCGTGACCGAGGTAGGCTGCAAGTGAAATGCATAAAACTTGGATAAAGTGAAATTGGAAAGTGCAAGCACAACGAATATGAAATTTCAAGTTGTAATCAAATTAACTTTTGTTTTGCCACTGCAAGCAGGAAGTGTCAACGGATAATTGAAAATCCGAAATTTGCCTGATTGCGGCAGGAATTCAATTATGGAATAAGCCAACGTGTATTAAAAATGAAGATTAACTGCCTGCTTGTACGAAGCTACTAACAAACTTTTACTTTTTTCTATTACTAATCCAATTCGAACTATTGCACAGGATACAGTCATCAACTTGGCCAGGGTGTGACTCCTCTGACTGAACATTCGAGAATAGATTTAAGGTTCTTATTTTAAATTCGCACTCGAGTTATCGGTCATAAGCACGTTTATCAACCAGAGTTGTTCCTGCCCCAGTTGTCCACTTTACGCGACTATACTCGGAAACATATACACCACCCCGCCACACCAGCACACTCCACCCGTTGCAGCTTTTTACGTCCTTCACACATCATTCAGCAACAAATTGCTGCAGGCGAGGAATGCTCGCATTGCTGGAGCTGCTTGAAATCTATTTGGAAGACAAAAAACCCAAGCAGCCAGCGGATGGGCTGATGGGTGAATGGTGAGGGGTGAGGAATGTCAACAGCAAGCAAAAGTGTCTCGGGACCATGGATTCGTGACCAGGCTGCGTGTCCATTGGAGTCAGCACGTGCCACCAGTTTTATTATCATGAGCTGCAAGCCCCGGCAACTTTTTATTATCCTTTGCTGGCTGCATGGGAACTTCAACACTTTCTGCCCACGACTTGAACGAGGACTTCCCGCCTCGGCTGAACTTGTGCCGTAAATATGACCTAATGGAGCTTAAAGTAGACTCCCGGCCCAGAGCCTCCTGACTTCTTCGGTTTTAACGATCTGACCCACGGCAAGTTCTTCATCTACATTATCGTTAAAATCAGCTTTCTATATTGGTGTTTGCAGGTGGAACTAAAGAGGAAAACTGCTCTTAGCCCAAATTGGTTACACGTTGAGTGCATGGGCAGCAATTCTGGTTTAGCCATCTTCATATTCTTCAAATACTGATGTGCTGTGAAAGTAGTTAAGTGATGTTTTAGTACAGATGATAATTTACAGCATACCATTTGGTACGTACTAGCTACTTACTAGAATCCAACGATTTTTCATTCCAAACATTTTTTCCATCCCATCGTCTTGTAAACGGACGTGTATATTATAGCCCTGTTATCTCCGTTGTTCTAATCATAAATATTTTCGAAAAGAAAACGCACTTATTGGTTTATATATTATTGCCTACTACTTACTCAGGAACAGGGTATAATGTATTTGGCCAAAAGTATGTTTCAGACTTATTCGCCGAGCGTTGTTGGGGGACTTTTTCTTGGCAAAATTCACAAAAGAGGAGTCTTCATATAAAAACCATTTTCCAAACCTTAATCTCAAGACCTGTGCTTTAGATTCCAATTGTAAATGAATGAAATCGAGAACTGAAAAGAACATCGATTCCAACGAAGACTTCCAGGAAGCTGGTTATCAACGACGCACTGATATTGACTCATGACCTTCGGGATGTCCTATAGTTGTGCGAGAAGGACGATTTCTCGATCTGTTAGGTTAAATACAATATATGGCATCCATAGTTTTTATATCAAATTTCATTATCGCGGTAGAGGGTATCTGAAAAACCCTCGACAACAGTGTTGGTATTTCAGTGTGTTGGCATGGCTGAAACCAGAAATAAATTGCACAACAAAATTCAATTACCAAATGCAAATCCAAGCCGCCTTCGATCCGCTCGCCCGCCCCTCCTCCTACTGCCAAGAACCCTTCAAATCTGTGTCAAAAAGGCAGAGCCAAAAGCTCTTGCCATTTATTCGGCATATTTTGCTTCTCGTTTTCCCGCATCGAGCCAAGTGCAGGGCGTGTTGTCACATTATTTATTTGTTTATATGCAATACCCATTTTAACATTATTGAAAAGAGTTCAAGAGGCCTTTGTGCGAGAAAGGAGTATGCAAGAACTTGGCACAGTTGGGCGGAAATCTGTTCCTTGGCATGGCTTTCCCAGCTTCGTCTTCTGGGAACAGGAAAAACCATTGAGTGCTCTGAGTTGCCAACGGAAGCAGACACATCGAAATACTTTCCCATGTTAAATAATTTATTCAATTTTCGCTTTAATTGCTCTGCGCTGTCCTGCGAAACTTAATTCCGATTATAAATCGAATTTGAATGGATTATTTTTTCGATTTTTCTTCAGCCCCAAAACCCCACAAAAGATAAATTCCAGCAAAAACGCTCAAATTCTGTGCATTCTTAGTTTAACATAAAATCACGTAGATGAAAAAAAGCCATCAATACCAAATTATGTAGAAACTGCAATAAAAGGATTAGAAAAACGATGAAACTTTTTTAGTAACTTCAAAATAAACATCTTTCTGGGGAGGATTCGAGTATTGTTCTAATCTTTAACCATAAGAAGAAGATAGTCTCTAGCTTGAGAGCGTTTCCGTTTTTAAAACGACTTTCCAAATTGAAAATAATCAGTGGGGATATATCATGGACTGACTTTTCATTAAGAGGCATATTTTTATATTTTTCGAAGTAAAAACTAACCGATAGCAGTTCGACTTACACAATCGCAATCAACTTTTCCCCGCTTAAAACTTTTCCACTCTATCTTCAACACTTTTCGAAGCTTTTTGTTGGCGTGTATTTGGCTTCCCCTAGCAGGGCAAAAGCGTTTCCTTAACTCAAATCCAAACGCCGCCCGCCCCACCCCGATGACGATGGGTCTGGTTGTTGACCGCAAATAAACAACACCCACAACAAAACTAACAACGAACAACAGCCAGCAAACACCAGCGCTGTTTAAAAAACTTTATCCAGCCAGTTAAATAGCCGAGCAAAAAAATAAATACATAAATGAAGGAAACTTTAGTTCGCAGCTGAGTTTTTCCGACAGCCGCTGGCCCCAATGCGCATTTCAATTGCTTTCGAACTTGCCCCGCCAGCCCACCCTGCAGTCCGTTTAAAACTTTAAGTTAATCAAGTGCTAAATTAACTAAATTGCACTTACGGATAACCGTCCCCACCCCGGAGGCGTATGCGCAATGCACTGGCCCTATATCGAGTATTGGCTGTTGCAAAGACAAGTCAACGAAAACAAGAATCACAAGCCCCCAAATCCATTTAATATCATTAAGACGAATGAATTTCCGCCCCGTTAACACCTCAGAAGTCAACAAAGCGTAACGGGCAACGACAATTGCGATAATTACTCGCTTGACCAATTCCGGCTCCGAATGAGCAGCCATAACAACGGGCCGAAAGGCCCAGTACCCACGAAACAGGCCAAAACAGGGCCCCCAAAAGTTGTTTGCATTATTAGCCTGTCGAGATTGTGCTCCTCCCTGTGCTCGGGAGAGTCTCAAGCCAGCGGCTTTACTCCGCCGTCTTACACGACGGAGAAGATTATCCCCCTCCTGCTGTAGTGACTTAGTGCGTGCCACTAATTATTACACAATGATTATGTTTCATTAGCTGTTTCGGGCGCGAAAATGGGAAAACTTTCGACTTGTATATTTCATGGGGCTCTTATTCCTGGCAGCCACCGCGAAAAGAGGAGAAAACTTCCAGCAAACATTTTAAGCGCTCGAGAGACAATAGGGAAAGTAATAGTTGGCCAAGCGCAATAACCACAGACTACTTCCCCCTGGCACTTGCTTCCTCCACACTATGACTCTTAGTAAGAACCTCTATTACTCCATCCGACTAAGCAACAAGACCTGGCATTGCGTAAAAATCAGAGACGAGCCATAACCATAAGAAAGTACCAAGAGAATATTGCAAGAAGGTGATTGAAGTTCAAGGCCTGATGACACCTACACCGTAAAGAACTGACGTTGTCGAATGTGGTTAATGCGCCTCAGTCTTGGCCCCACAACTTAGTACTGAATGTAAAATGCCAAGTCGATGTGGAGAGAGACCGCGTAGTCACGAGGAGCACCAGGAGAATGTGTCAACGTCTGATCTCAACGATCATAAAGCACAAGAACATGAGAAGTTATTAGATTGGGGTGTAAAGGTAAAAAATTTGTACAACTTTAAATTGTTATTATTTTTCATTTTAGTCTCAAAATTTGATCTCCGAACTTTTAGATATTCACAGATTTGTTCCTCATCGTGAGGTGTTGTAAAGAGCAATTATTTTAAACGATAATTCATGCAATTAGCTAACACACCAAAATAAATTGTTGCATCCAGTGAAATCGATAAGTGTTGACAGATTAGATCGAGGCATCTCCCTCCCCGTAGGTTACATACGAGGTGTGTTCAAAAAGTAAGGTGACTCTTCAAATTTCGCGAATTTCAAATTTTTCGATTATCGATTTTTTTGTTTTGTTATATTGGTACACTCTTCCCTAACATCTGTACCAAGTTTCAATGGAACATCCTCTTTTGTTTGGTTGTGAGAGGCGTAAAGTTACAAGTTATTTTGCGAGCTCGGCGATTTTGCTATCGAAAATATGGATCAAAGGATTTGGATTTTTGGCCAAAACAACACCACAATAATGCCTCAGCCACCATATTCACCGATTTGGCCCCATGTGACTTTTTCTTTTCCCAAAACTGAAGATAATCGAAAAATTTGAAAAATTTGAAATTTGAAAAGTTCACCTACTTTTTGAACACACCTCGTATAACTTCTAAAAGGTTTCGATAATCGAAAAATTTGAAATTCGCGAAATTTGAAGAGTCACCTTACTTTTTGAACACACCTCGTACACCTTCAGTCTTTCTATTCAACTTTATCAATTATCTTCATTTGCGCTGATATTTATGTCCAAAGGAAGAACGCGAATTAGGTTAAAATAATTTACAGTCCGAGGAAAGTGTAGTGATGAGGTGCCTCCAGGAGGGAGTTTTCAGACTTTAGTAACCTATTTTCTATGAAGCTACTAAGGATGAAGTAGTAGACTAATCTATAACAATTTCAAAAACTGTTTTACTATGGAGGTAGTTTCTAATAATTAACTTTAATTACACCTTTATAGATCTTGATTTCCCAAGATAAGATAGCATTATGGGGAAGAATCCTGTTTCGAATTCCACACGCATTAAAAGCTAATCCGTTTATTAGACTTATTGGACTACCTCTTCGTTTATTTTTCAAATATCAATTTGACTTTGGTGAGAGTAGATGTATGTCCGAAAAGAAATGAAAACTGAAATTTTAAATACAAGTCAGCCCAGCCCTGCTTTTTGCACTTCCTTGCTGGCAGGGAACGGCAAGTCATGGTGCACTTCATGAGCAATTTTCGCTGTGCATCGAACTGCAAATAAAACCCCGAGCTCCACATAAATGTCACTAGATGCACACTCATTCACCCGCACTCGCCATAGAGAGCTCGGAGAATGGCGGACAAAAACAGGTGTCACATTGTTGTCGCTGGCTGTTGCGCTGTTTCCTTGTCCTGGTTTTTATGACACTTTAACATTTCCTAATGTACGTGGCATATTACGCGGCCACAAAAATAACAATAAGCAGGAGCCGCCAGCCGAAACTAGTGGAAGACAAAACTTGGAGGGGATTGCGGGGTTGGACGCAGCCGCAGTTATGACGGCATTGTGGCCAACATTACCAAGCACTCGCATCACACACGAGATCTTAACTAAGTCCTGGCTGCTTTTTATGGCTCGAAAGTGGATGGAGAAATTATTGAGCTGTTTGAAGATGACTAAGCAGCGCCGCCCGAAGGAGCAGGATTTGGAGTGAGTTGCCAGTGGAAGCAAAAACTTTTAGACGTGCACGAGCTGAAACAAAAATTGTAAAGGAGAGCTCGTAAATTTTGGGAGCAGAAAGCGGTGAGGAGGAGGAGGGGGCTAAGGCGGAGACGGAGACAATGCCACAAAATGTGAATGGCAAAAACTTCATCCTGCACTCAAGCTCTCAATTAAACCAATAAATACTAGCCCCGAAAGGCCGTTTCGGCACTCCCCGAATGTCAACAAGTGGCAGGCAAGCCGTCGTAACAAACCCGGCTAACAATCGAGGCAGTGTCTAACAGCTAACAGAATCCAATTTCAGGCACTAAACTCCACTCCAGCGCCTAAAACGATGCTACACTCCGTGCCATACAAATGATGCCTGCGTAATGCAATCCAAGTCGAATTTAATCAATGCGCTCCTCAAGCGCTCTGCCAGCTCCTCCCCCAAAACTTTCGCCATGTTTCCGAAACTATCGAGTTGCAGGGGGACGGATTGGATCAGATTGGATCGGTCGGGGGAGATGGTGACGAAGACGGGGATGGGGACGGGGACTGGGACAGGGAGTCAATAGAGTCAGAAGTTATGCTTGACTGCCTGCTGCACCAATGAGTGGGGCTTCATTGTACTTGCAGCAGTAATCAAAAGTAGTTTTGGCCCGCAGTTCGGGGCTGAAAACTAAAACCCAAAGCGTACTTTGGCTTGCCTTTGCAGACTGTTCAAACTTTCAGGCAAATATGTGCTCTGGCAATTTTTTGATTCGTTTTACCATACAATGTAATTTGTAGATTGAACTGCAACGGTGCACGAATCTAATACAGTGCCATGCATGCTACTTTTTCTTAAACTGCAAAATCACTCAATTAAAATGTAAACGAGGAGGTTGCCCATTTGGTTAATGAACTTACACAAAGATTCATCATCAGCTTACACGAGTGCACTTTGTCACTTTGATAGTTAGTTTAGTAGTGCCCACTTCTTGTGTGAAATATATTTTTGAAGCCCTCTCAGGGCCCCTCATATTGACTCCTAACTTTCGATGCTTAAAAGGGAACGAGGTACATAAGCCATAAAGCCATAACCGTCATGTTAACCGTCCGCACACCAAAGCAATTACAGTCAAGTGCGATGACAGCTCGTCTTGTGCCTCCTCCTAGTGGACTCTTATTCATAAAGAAATATATCAAAAAACTTTCCTAACCACTTTTTCATCTTAACCATGAGACTATTCAGAATGTTGTAAGTATTTGCAATGATTAGGGCAACTAACTGGGACTTCTTACAATACAAACTTAGAGAAATATCAGAAGAGCCCTTGCAACCACTGTCCTAGTTTCTAGGTCACTCGTACTCACCTCTTCAGCGGGAATTGCTCCGCTAGAGAGGCATTGATTACTTTCAATATTATGAGGAAGAAAACTAAGTGGAGAGTAGTTCTTAATAACTTAAAAACTATCATATTAAGTTTACACGCCAAAAAGAGTATTTATCCTCACCTGTAAGTTAAAACTAAAAACGCAAGCTCTTTACTATTAGACCGATGAACTTTTTGATTTCCTATTGTGATGCATTTGAATAGGAAAAATATTTATTTATTTCCCAAGAAAAAGTTCATTGTGCTAGCAGAGAGCCGTTGATGTTAGGTATATATTATTAATTGATAAATACTTTTAAAATGAAATCTGAAATATCTTTCAAAACTGGAAGTTTACCTCGTCGTCATGGATACCATTCGATTGTTTGCAATTTACGTCAGAGCTTCCACCACCTTTCGGGCATCGAACTCATCTCTAGGCTCAGCCAGCCTCCAGACTGCCCTGTTGAGTGTGTTTTGGTTGCGCACGGAATCGGAGTGCACATTGACCACAGACATTTGCATAAGCACCGGCCCAAAACAGCAGTCAACTGGCGCTTATGTTTTGATTGCCATGTAATTTCCGACCATAAACATGGGGCCTAAAATTTGGGGGTGGCAGCGGCACAATTGGCTTCGGTTCAAGTGCAAAGTGCATATATTGCACCCATTTAATGGGTTACATATGTCAACTAACAGCTAACTCAGTATTTTATTCGCAAAAAAATAGTTTTTCCTTGCTTCCAAAATTGTCACAATATTAAGCAAATTTCTGTAAAGACAAATGAATACCTTAGCTTAACGGATATAATCAAATTTTCCGACTCTGAAGGGGTAGCTATTAATAATTGGCAATATTGATATTACAAAAGTCTGAAATCAGTCCTTTATATTTGTTTTATATACTGAAAATTAGTGTTACCATTAAAAATAACTACCCTTTAAAATAAACAGTCTAGGAGATATAGACGCCGAATGCTATTTACCAGCGCCATCTGTTGCTCAAACCTTTTAAGGCGAAATATAACACTTGAGAACAAATCAAAGCAGTTACATAACATTACGGACTTTACAGTATTTTGCAGGTTGTGAGCTTTAAAGTGGGCGTGGCCGGATGCTCCAACAAACTGCATAGGCATCATTTTCACTCTGAGTCCCAACCTTCTAGTTCTCATGGTCCCGAGATCTCAGACGACCATGGCTATATAGACTCGGCTGGTATAATTACAGAAAAGGAAACCATTGTACTCATCCTGTAAATGATAATGTTTATGTTGAGGTAGGCCTGAGGATATTAAATTATATCTTATCACACCTACAGTTCCGTGGGTAATACCAGAAAGTGTGGCTCACTGTGGCGGTTTTACTTTGGCAGCATTTACTTCATACCAAAAGTATTTAAGGTATTGAAAGTATCATCAGCATTAAGCTTGTGAGCTTAAAAAGCTCCGTGTACTACCAAAAAGCCATCGCTCCCTAACTTCGTACCAATTGGTAAGCTCAATTTAAGTTAGAGCTTCCGGCAAGTGTGTACACATTAGGAAAATAAAATTTAAGTGTGGCCAAGGAAAACCCAAAAGCAGACTTCCCAAGCAAACGTGGCTGACTTTGGGATGAAGGAGGAAAGTTGTTAGCGGGCCATAAAGTGAAAACACCTCTATATAGAATATTTACAGGGCCATCAATGCCATTATCAGGTAACATAACTTTACACGGGCCAACACACTTAAACGAAAAGTTATTAACATAAATTCTTATACAAACACCGGGGAGGCGGGGCTGAACTCGAACTCGGGCCCAAACTCCTGGCCAGGTAGAGGAAAAACTTTGCCACCGCAAAAGTCAAAAGTGCTGAGAAAATGAAGACCAACCGATTCCCCAGGGCCCAGCACCTTAACCCTCCTCGTCGTCGTCATCATCATCATCATCATCGGGAAAGTGGAGCATTTCTTTCCAGCCATTTAAACTTTGCCACGTTTGCCTGCGATCGTCTCGAGGCGAATGCGAGAAAGCGCAACTTGAGTATTTAGAAATTTATTTAAAAGTTGTACTAAGGGAGCTCCCAGCACTCCCTGCACCCTTTCCCTTTCCCATACCCATTCCCTACTTTTCTGCTACTTTTTCAGCAGTTTTCCTTTCACTACGCCCAGTTACGCGCATAAATTTTGTTATGCAACTTTTTCACAAGGTTGTTGTGGCCGTAATGTGTGGAGGAGGAGAAGCGGAAAATGCCAGTGAAAGTTTCTTTCACAGGGATCCGTTTTGCTTTATTTTAAGTTTAGCGTTAACAACAAAGATGTTCGCTCCCACAAATATGTATCCTGCGGATTACCCACAAAATTGTTCAGATATCGTACGGCTATAAAGAAGGATACACTAGATGTGACATTATCTGGAAATAGTTAACTTGTTGCAGGGATATTGACATCCACTTAATATAACATAAATAAGTCATGAATATTGCAAATATTGAAATTAGTTTGAGTTGGACTTATCTTAATTAGCTTTTTAAAGTATTGGTCGTGCTGATACTCAATCAGCAGTCTTAACATGAAAAAGTTAATTAAATTATCAGGCAGAATATTCGGAGTACCCATTAATACCCTGTCCTAACCACCTACTCAGCTCTTTACAACTTGGAGTACGAAGCTCCACATCAGCTTAAGCCTCGCAATGCCACAGAAACTCCCTGGATATCGCTAACTTTCTATTCTTTCACGGGACCTCGCTTATTAGAATGTCACTCCTAATGCAAACGAAATGCAGCTCGGAGAGCGGTCCGTTGCACTTTCCTTTTCGTATTATCTGGGCCACCGTAACTCTCCGTTAAGTCGCCGCTGGCGAAACTCTGTTGCGTGAGCCGGGAAACAGGGCCAAACTCGCTGGCACTCATAACTCGGACCGATTCACAAAATTTGCACGCAAAAAGCTTGTAAACAAACACAATAAATTTGAGGCTTGGTGCTGCACACAAAACAGGTGTTAATCCTGCTCTCCCAAAGCTTTCCTTTCCTTCTCGTTTTCTTTTTCTTCTATTTCCGTTCCTGTTCGAGTTCCTGCTCCAGCTCAAATTCGGCAACAACTTAAAGCTGACGGCAGGATACCGGGCGGAATCCTGGTCACCACCAACCAGAAGGAGGGATAATCATAAAAAATTTGTTGCACATGGAAAACAATTGCACTCATTTGTAACACATGAGAGGAAGCGAGCCAGCAATTTGCATTTCTTGTTGTTGCCGTTTTTCAGTTGTCCTGGGCAACTAAATTCTCAGAGTGAAACAAGTGGGAAGCGTGGAGAGCAGCTTACTGGCTGGTGGATACCCTTCATCGCGTTGAAGCGGTACGGGAGTGCAGCGCAATCGATAGCACTATCGATATGTTGCTAGAATAACTGTATTTTTAGTATAGTTACAATTATAACTGATAACTTTCGATATAATCGAATATACTGACTGTTGACTTCAATTGATATCGATAATTCCCCATCTGTACTTTTCCAGCAGGGTAAGGAAGGGTCCTGAAGAATCAACTACAAACTATCAACAAAGGTGGTAAAACTAAGATATTTAACAGAAATTAAAAAATCGTTTACTCTTATAATAAAAAGGATTTAAATTGTTTATTGTTTTTGTGATTTACGTTATAAATAAATAAATAAATCGATTGGAAGATAAATTGGTTCAATCGAGTTCATCTATAGACATACTTAAAGGGTATAAAAGTACATATAAAGCTCGGAGAGAGGTAAAAGAACTTGAGAGGAATGGCTCCAGTTGCTGTACTCCAAACTTTCGGGCACTTCTACCCACACACATGAAGATTGCAGTTGGTCTACCTCCATGTCCTGGTTGCCATTTGGCTCTAATGCCGTTATTTAGTTTAAGCATACGAGCAGCTTTTAAAGGTTATCTCATTTCGGCCATTCTTTTGTGTTTTTGTTTTGCGTTGGCGCTGAAAAAACAATAAAATCGTAAAAAACATCAAATCCCCTCAAAAACTGCAACAAAAACAAAAACAAAACCGTAAAGGACGAGAAAAGCTTAAAATGCAAAGCGCATTCAACGCAGAAAATAAATGTATGTGTAAGCACACGTGGCCAAATGCATCGGTATACCTGTGTGTTGGAGATTTTGCATATGCTGACCGGCTTTTGGTTTCTGTGTGTGTGTGTGCTTGCTCGCTCGTAGTACCTCTGTATTGGTCGCTGAAGTTCCACAATTTCACTATTGCCGTTACTTTGACAACCAGAAAGGGCTCGAGGCGTTGCCAGCCCTAAAAATGGCAATTTAAAAGCTTTAGCGGCTCGAAAGGAGAGTTACCTGTAGCAGCTTTGACTTCACGCCGATAAAGGCCCTCTTTTAATCTGGCATTTGTTGATAGTTATGGTTGCACAGTTATTATAGTAATAGGAGAGTTAAGTCTCGCAAATTGACTCATATATTGAGGGTGCTACTGGAACCTCTAGGAAAGTTAAAGCGAGTAGGCAGTGAAAGTGTGCTTAGAAATTATAAATGGAGCTCCGCATTCAAGTTAGCTCAAATCCCCATTGGCATCCTCCGTTATTGGGAAATAATTAATATCTGTTTGATCTGTAATCATCGACAGACTAGATTTTAGTACAAGGTTACAGTATGGCACGCAACAAATATGTTATCATGCATTGGCAAAGCAATGAACAACATACGCAGAACATTAGGGATATATATGAATAAATAGGTCGAACAGCAACTAATCTTTTCGTAATTGCCTTATAATTCGTTCCATCATACCAATTCCGGCTGGTAAAAGCGTTTTTGGAAATAGTTTAAGGCAAAGCGTTAACTTACTTCAAATTTGCTGTTTGTTTTTTATGACAACAGATTGACAACGCAAAACATAAACAACGGCCTGAGCTATAACAACACTATTAATAACAAAACACAAGGGAAGCAACCCTGATTCCCAGCCCCACTCCCTTCCACACCGGCTTTTCCTCACCGAACGCGTTGCCAATGTCAACCGTCACGAACACCCCAACAAGCCTTACCCCCTGGAAACTCCATCCCATTGCCTTCGGCGTTTTCAATGCCGGCGCACATAAAAATTCCGGCTACGTTTACGGTGTTGACTACGCTCATAAACAAAGTTTGTTAATAATTCTCAGCCGACGGACGCGTAATTCTGACTCGCATCTCGCGCTGAAAGTCGCGAAAAGAACTACGTTTTAATATCGCAGGATGTGAAAATCACTTTCGGAAGCCTACGAGTAATACCAAGTCTTAAAATCAATTTACTGAACAATTATTGAATGCTTGTCTATGGACAAATGGTTCGGAGAGAAACGTCTCTGGCTGTTTGGTAACCATCTTCCACTTCTGCCCAGAAGGTAAGTAGGACTCGGCACATTGCATTGCATTGACTCCTAAAGAAAAGTTACATCCAAACATTTTTGTTTTGGCCCAAACTTGAACTTGAAGATTGGCGAAGATTAAATGTTGGCCATGATATTGTTTTGACTTAACCTCAGGCCCTGGGGCCAACCTTACGTGAATGCGATGTGCGATTCGTTTGTGCTGGTTTGTACTGCTCTGATTTTTCGTTCCCTGACTAACATTTAGATACTTCCATTTGAATGCTCAGAATTGACAGTTAAAAGCTACTTAGCTCACACAAAAACTTACCAGCCAGCCACAGCAGAGAACGAAGACAAAAACTGCAATCAAATTGAAATTCAATCACTGCGAATATGTGTGCTCAGACAGGGGGATAAGGGGATCCCAAAGACCAGTGAGCACAAAAGAAAGCAGCTACAGAGACATCACATTGCATTGAAATGCGTCCGTTGTTTGGACCAGTCCCAATCATTCCTGCCCAACATCCGATTTCTGACAGGCCAGACAAGCAGCAGCAAAAGAATATTGCATACTTATGGGAGCGGATGATTTAGCGGTTTTTAATGCTTCAGCTCCTTGTAGACGAAATCCTTTTCGGCACATGTCAACGCCATTTGCGCTTTTGCTTCGGTGGAAGTGGAAGGAAAATACGGAGTAATAGACAACCAGAAAAGAAACCATTTTCTTTTTACGTCTATATATATTTATGAGTGGGTCCGTCGAATCGGTTGGAAGAAAATAATAAAAACTGTTGGGCAGTCTGAAAAAGGAAAAACTTTAATTTTTGTAAACAATAATTTATTAAAAATTAGTTTACTAAGGCATGTTTACATTTGATATATGGAAGGATTCTAGATTATAGCATATCATTATAGAAACAATTTACATTAGTTAGTTTTGCAGATCTAAATCAGAGTTGGCCTGTTGGGCTTCAACAACTTAAAACAAAACAAGAATGCTATAGTCGAGTGTCGCGACTGTAAGATACCCGTTAAAGCCTCACCTATTGTCACAGAAAGCATGTCTAGTAACTGATAGTCACGAAACTGCCCATGTGATGCCTAAAAAACTATATTTCTCATAAATAGAGAAATAATGTCCCGATTTAAAAACACTTTGGTAAGTCGATAGATATTGACAAAAATATGTTATAAAAGGTCAAACGAAGAGGTCAGACGAACGACAGACACTATAATATTACGGACGCCACAGTTTTCCGCGGTTTGTGGGCGTTAAAATGGGCGTGGCCAGATGAAAACTCATGTCGAGTTGCAGCGCCACCTCTAAAATATGTATTCCTAAGCCTAACTGACTAGCTCTTATAGTTCCGAGATTTTTGCATTTTTGGATTTTCGGGTTTGGAAGGCGTTAGGGTGGACGTGGCTAGATGTGAAAATAACAATTCGCATTGGGGGCAACATAAAAACCTACACGTTTATTCCGAACTTTTTATCACTTATAGTTACCGAGAAATCAGCTTTTTTACAAAATGCGAAACCCGTCTTTTGAGTTTGGTGGGCGTAAAAGTGGGTGTGGCCAAATAATGGTACCACCATAAGATGCGCTGGCATCTAAAGATTATAGATACTGAATTTCAATTTTTTAGCTCTAATAGTTCCTGAGATTTCAGCGATTTTAGTTTTTCGTGATTGGTGGGCGTTAGTCTCAACTTTGTATCTCTCAAACGGACATGGCTCAATCCACTTTGCTATTGATCCTGATCAAGAATATATATACTTTATAGGGTCGGAAACGCTTCCTTCTACCTGTTACATACTTTTTTCCAGTTAGTCACGCCCACTCTTACGCCCAAAAACCGCGAAAAACTGTGGCGTCCATAATGGCGTCTTCGTTTGACCTTGCATAACATATTTTTTTCAATATCTCTCGATTTACCAAAGATTTTTAAAATCGGAAGAGACGCTTTTCGGTTTAAAATTGTGTAAAACAGTAACGGGTATCTTACAGTCGCGGCTCTCTACTATAGCATTTCTTCTTGTTTTATATCAAGAATTGAATAGACTCGGCAGGGATGTCCTTACTTACTTACTAGTCCTTACTAAGAGTCGAATGTATCCAGAGAGCCTCGGGCAGTGACCTTGATCAAGTTAGTAACTTGGATAACTGTCCAATACAAGTGATTGATTTGTTTAACTTGGTTAACTATTAGTAGCTATTGGAGAGTTTGGTGTTTAATTTCAGTTAACCCATTCCGATTAATCACTACTCTTTTACGATTGGAGGATTTAGCGATATAATTTAACTAGCAATACAAATTTGAAGTATTTTAAATTATTTTAATACTTTCAATAAATTTGGAACATACAAATTGACCAACTAAATAGGTAAAAAATCCAACCAAAATAGTTGCCTTTTAGGTGACATGGGAAGGCTTGGCTTTGAATCATTTTTAGATTCGCCAGCTTGGAACTCGCTTTCCTTGGCCGCTTTCATGGCATTTGACAGTCGCTCCCATTCCCACAGAAAATCCCAACCTCGCTCACCTTACATAATTGAATCCCCCAAGCCCCAAGTTATTTCCCAGTTTGAACTACTGATTCCGTGTGCCTCACGTTGGCATGTGGCAAGTTCTGCCTCAGCCAGCCCCTCGCAATCCAGCAATCTCGCTGGCCTCCTGTCGCAACTCTCACTTCTCGCATAATGCGCCTGACTCATTTGCATGTCCCTTTGCCTTTGCCTTTGCATTTGCCTCTGCCTTTGCTGCTGCCGTTGCCCCTGCCGCATGTTTTCTGACCCAAAAAATCTTAAACAAAATGAAAAAGCTCTGCCGACACGAGACACGTCAGAATCTGAGCCCTTTTGCACCTGTCTGAGGAGGAATGTCACTCCATGTATAAAGTATTCATGATGTCCGTTGCATTTGGAATCATGTATCGATAAAATAAATAGTCGGGAGACCGTTGAAGTGAGCCTTAGTCATCCTGGGACCCTGCAGCCGTGCGAACCCATTGCGACGTGCAATGTTTCAGAGTTACTCGCACTACTTTCCGCAATCCTTCCACAACTCGTTCCTCCACCGCCTCATACAGAAGATCCAGGTGTGCAATGAGCCGGATTTAGCCCAGACCAGAGAGCACAGGTGGGTCGATTAGCCCTGTTCGTGGGCCTAATTAGCTTTGCCAACTTTCTGCCGAATGAAAGGGAAAGGCTGTGCCAAAGCCACCGAAGAGGATAAACTTTTCCCAATGACATTTGAGTCGACTGGTGTTGCAACGGCCTTGGCCTTTGATTTCACACGCATATGGCTGCTTCACCCCCCGCCCACTGCACTGTCAGTCCTGCTCCTCGTAAGTATGCAACGCTTTTCGTTCAGACCTCGCACCAACTTTGGGACGCTCTGTGCGTGAGTGAGCATTTGGTATTAATAGCCTGTTATTTATTGCATTTTACGCCTGTTTACCCAAAAGGCCACCTCAACAGAACCATCCCGCCACTTTGCTATGATTTTCTGCGGAAAAGGTTCACGGACCTAGCAAGGCGACGGGGGCTTTGCCAAACAACTTTTCGTTGCTACTTGTGTTTTCGCGAAAGCCACACACTGAAAAGAACCTTTCACTCATTTATTTAAAGTTATACCGCAAAAGAGCAGACTAACAAAACGATTATGAAATCTTATAAATCTTGGAAAAAGCCCAGTATTTGATTTGATTTGCACAATGTAATTCCCCATTTTTCCTTAAAGATTATATTCCTTAAACAATTGTACAATCTCACATTTCTCTTCGCCCGGCCATCATCCCATCATCACTATAAACTTATATATTTGCACCTCCCCTTCCGCTGCTCAACACAAATACCAATGGTCAAAATCGTAGAGGTAAATACAGAACAGCCCTACCTATGGAATACGCTTGAGGGCCGCTGAGCTGGGAAGCGTTGACCCCAAGGACATGAACAATTCATTAGGATGGTGTGCAAATAACTACAGCGAACAATTAACGGAAAAAATATAATTAAATGGCAGAGCAGTCGGGAATAACGGAAAAATCAAAGTGGGGAAAGTTGAAGTGCTTACGCGGAAAACAAAAGCTGTCAAATGTATAAATAGGCGTGCAGGTTGGTGGTAACGGCAGAATGCGGTCGACGGGACTTCTCTGTAATTATGCCAGTGAGGGTGCTGTGGGTACTCCCCCCTTGCACCTTCGAAAAGGAGAGACCTCTGGGAAGCGAACTTGAAGGAAAAAGGAGGATTGATCCGAACAAGTTTTTCTTGGCCAAACGAAATCATTCATATGGTCGTATTTCTTATTCCATCTCTCCCATATTGTATGCGTGCTAATCGCTCCTTATTTGTTTTCGACTCTCACCTTCGTGCTATTCCATTGCATTTTAATGCATTTTAAATGAGACACGCGAGACCTGAGCAAACAAAAACATAGAAATCAAAGTCGCCAGCGGCCAACTCGTCGTATGTGCAATGTCCGTTGATGCCAGCGAGGGCCTACCAACTCCGACCTGGCCTAACTCAGTCTCAGCCAACTCGCCTCAGTCGTTTGCCGGCTCTTAGCGTCTTCACATCGTGTCGTTCTGCCAAAAAGCTCTCGCGTCCATTGTTTGGCCCAAGTGAAGTTAACACGAAAACACGAAAGCAGACTAAATATAGACATCGAGTGTACTGGGGAAAATTCGGAGTTACAATGAAAATGTTCGAGATCTCGAAACTGTTCTCATTGCGAAGGTATGCCAGTAAATAAATGTGTGCTAATATTAGGCAGTCTAGACTGAACTTGCAAAAATACAACTTAGTTATAAGTCAAAAAAACGTGAAAAGTAGAGCGTTCGAGCAACTTACACAATGACTGACCCCTGGCAAAGGGATTAGCTTAAGCAGGGAAAGCTACCCCTAATAACGCCATAATTGCACGGTGATTCAAACATTAATAAGTAATAAGGACCCCAGATTAAACCCCCTAGTACCACCAGTCACGACAAGCACCTTGCACTGCTGCAGGCCCTGGAGAATCCTCCAGCAATCTATGCCAAAGGACCCAGTTCCTAAGCCACTCCCGTCCCTGGACAGGGAACTTCCACCAGGTAACCTCAGAATGTGTAAGGAGCAGACCGAAGAAAGCCAGGGAAGCACACCTTGAATGTCTTCCGGTCGTCGCCAGCAAAAACAACAAAGGGGGAAACTTCTTGAACAACTTTGGGGCAACTGCGCATGGATTTGGTTTTGTTGTGGTTCTTTGCTTTGTTAACTTCGGTCGCATTGCTATGACATTGGCCAGTGGGTGGAGTCGACCTGGCAGCGCAGACCGGGGAGCAGGCCAGCGAGTCCCCTAGTCCTCAGTGGTTGGTTGTCAGTCACAACATACATACGTCCGTTCGAGCGGTCTACCCATTGAAGCACTTATTGATCGGCGGGCGAGGAGGAATATTTGGCGCATGGTGTGTATCGTAGAGTTACCCAGATCTGTTCCCAAATAAATCCACTTCATCCGCATTCAAAATACAACTTTAGTGGCAAATACGTCAGATTTTAGCCAGATGGGTGCCTAGGTAAGTCATCTGCTTGCCTCTTCTTCCTGTGTTGTGTCCTGTGTTTCTGTCGTTAAATTGCGCCTCCCGCAGCCACCCCACCAGTCCACATAGTTTAATTGCACGTTATGTTTATGACCTACACACATGAGAGAAAGGATGCAGAGGGCCTCAGGCAAAGTTCAGTAACCCGGGCCTATGCCGTTGGCATTGAACTGCCAACTTGTAAAGTCCTCGGCGAGCCCAGTAATGCCAATTTCAAAGAAACATGCTTTCCAGCTCAAAATCGATTTCGCTTTCGTGCTCATGCTCGGGAGTTAATAGGTCCTCGTTCCGTATCTAGAAGAAAAGTACAATTTCTATACCGATAGATTTTAGTACTCACAAGATTTTGGAATGATTAAGTGCGGCCTTTAGTGCAGAAAAGTGGTTTGGCCCGACCAGCAGAAATATAACTTTCAGATATGACAATCGGGAACTGCTGCTCCCAATTTGATATTTTCCACTAATATCCAATTATCTTAAAGGGGTGAAACCAAACCCTAATAGCGTTTCGTGTACAACATCGATTTTTTCCGTGCTGATGGACTCTAGGAAGCTAATTATTATGTATCTAAAACTAATGGAATTGGCTGCGGCAAATATTGATTTATCTGCCTCTGCAGGCAACTTGATTTGAGAGACTTGGTCGAGAGATCATAATTTAAGCAAACGTAATATCCGACTAGAACATTCTAATCTATTTATATACTGACAGTATAGACTTAAATCAAGAATATTCAAGACCGCATTCGGTTAGAGGCATTTCAAGGACCTTTAGGAGAGAGACTCCACACGAAGCATTGTTTTCCCACATTCCGACCACAATTTTCCGTTTTATTTGATAATTCTCACTCTAAACGTTTCTCATTTGCTTTTTGTTTCATTCCATCGAAATCAACTAACCTAATCATTCCGAATTCGTGTAACCAATATTCTGGACATCCCAAAATAACCTTACCCGCTACCAAAACCTGTAAATACGCAAACCCATCAAAATCAGCCCCAAAGTAAATGCCAGATCGAAAGTCACTCCATACTCGTACACTCGAATGCAAGTCCGTCCCTGTGATCCCACATGTGTTCGTGTCTGAGCTATCAAACAGAAAAGTTTATAAACACTTTGTGTGCTCAATGCAAAGCAATGCGACGTGCAAACATCAAACGTGGTCAGTGTTTGAGCCTAAGGTAAACCACTCCTAACTCAAACTAACTTTTCGAAACCACCGATAGGGGGATGGGACTCCGAACTAACTCTTCCTTGTACCTTCTTGCAGACCACAAGGTAGCAGCAAAATGGATCGCTACGAGAAGCTCAGTCGGTTGGGCGAAGGCTCCTATGGCGTTGTCTACAAGTGCCGGGATCGGGAAACGGGTGCCCTAGTGGCGGTAAAGAGGTTTGTAGAGTCCGAGGACGATCCAGCCATACGAAAAATTGCACTGAGAGAAATTAGGCTACTGAAGGTAAGTTTATGTACTGATTTTTTATATATTTAAATATTTTGGTTAAGTGCTCTTTTTGGACTAGCACCAGCTCAAGACGTTTGAAGTTTCAAATTTAGATTTATCCAAATATTAAAAACAAATTCCATGAAATGAAAACACTGTAAAAGCGGGAACCCATCGTGCATCCCAAAATGAAGTTTCTTTTAAGCCAAATAGTAAATATGCTAACTTTCAGAACCTCAAGCACCCGAACCTGGTCTCCCTGCTGGAAGTGTTCCGCCGGAAGCGGCGCCTCCACCTGGTCTTCGAGTTCTGCGAGCTGACGGTACTCCACGAGCTGGAGCGGCATCCGCAGGGCTGCCCGGAGCACTTGACCAAACAGATCTGCTACCAGACCCTGCTGGGCGTGGCCTACTGTCATAAGCAGGGCTGCCTGCACCGCGACATCAAGCCGGAAAATATCCTGCTGACGGCCCAGGGGCAGGTGAAGCTGTGCGACTTTGGCTTCGCCCGCATGCTGAGTCCAGGAGAGAACTACACGGACTACGTGGCCACCAGATGGTACCGTGCGCCGGAGCTCCTGGTAGGCGACACCCAGTACGGCACCCCAGTAGACGTGTGGGCCATCGGGTGCCTCTTCGCCGAGCTGGTGCGGGGCGAGGCCCTGTGGCCTGGACGCAGCGACGTCGACCAGCTCTACTTGATCCGCAAGACCCTCGGCGACCTGCTGCAGCGCCACATCCAGATCTTCGGACAGAACGAGTACTTCAAGGGCATCACGCTGCCTGTGCCGCCCACGCTGGAGCCGCTGGAGGACAAGATGCCAGCCAAGTCGCAGCAGAACCCCTTGACTATCGACTTTCTCAAAAAGTGCCTGGACAAGGACCCAGCCAAGCGCTGGTCCTGCGAGAAGCTCATCAAGCACTCCTACTTCGACGACTACATCGCCAGGCAGCGGGAGCTGGAGCACGTCAATAGCCTGGAGGCGGCCAATCTCCGCCAGCAGCAACTCGCCTCCCAGCAGTTCATGCTGGCCACAGCGGCCCAGCAACTGCAGACGGGTCCGGCCCAGGCGGCGGCCATCGCGGCGTCCCGGGACAAATCAAAGGTTCGTTCACCTAAATTCGAGTTAGTGTAGGGATATATGCAATTATTTAACAGCTACTGTGTCAGGGATATTGTAATTTGGTCCTAGTTTTGTAACACAGAGAATGCCATATCCTCGACCCTACTATATAGCATATATGCCCTTGGACAAAATAGGCAAATTAAAATGGACTTGATCAAAGTCTAAACAGGGAATCGGAGCTGGAACCATATCTTAAACAGCGATGTCGGCGCCATTCTACTTTAGTTTCAGTTTTAGTGAATTGGTTTTAATAGAAAAGGTGAAACTAATCGATGCCTTCCTTCACTTACAGACTTCGAACACATCATTACCGCTGCTGCCCAGCACGCAGCATCATCACCATCCGCACCAGGACTACGTGAAGCTGCAGCCTCTGAACAAGAACGCAAACCTTCTCCATCGCACCGAGCATCACCTGCCCACAATCTGAGCGGGAATCGTAGTTAGGAAACGCCCCTGCCGTGCAAGCCAGGTTGAGCAAAGGATTGCCCAAATTGTATTTTATGTACTGGTGGGAATAAATGTGCATAAGTATTGCATTAATAACTCACTGGGAGGCACTCAGTAAATACTTTGGGTCTCATCCTGACAAGCCGAATTAGAAACTAAGTCGGAAGTGCAATTTTCAGCTGTCATCAAATAAAACTCCTAAATAATGTTTTATTCCATAAATTTTCCATTTAGTTTTTCCTGAGATTCGCAAATCACTCCAAGGTAATCTTTAATTCACTTTCCAGCTGCGTCCTGGGTCAAATCCTTTTCAGCTTAGCTCACACACGCACACTGAATTAAAAGTCCTTGCAAGAAGTCCTTGTCTAGTCGAACTGCTGCACTCCACCTCGAACTGCCGAGTGTCCCACCGACTTGTTGAGCCTGTCCGGGATAACACTTTACATTTACTCAGCCAGGAGCGGACTAGGACCAGCGCCAGGGGCCCATAGTTCTTTTTGTTATTATCGCTCTCAGCACAATCACTTCTGGTCAGAAGCAATACGCCTACTATCTTCCAAGCTTTGTACCAAAATCATAAATCATATCATCAGGTATCATACCAACAGGTTTTGTTTTTAAGTCCGCACCTGAAACGTTTTGCCAGTGAGAAGGTCTAGTCTCTTGGCCTCCAAGCCACGTTTTTTTTTGGCAACCTAATCCCGTACTAAGCACACGGCAGATAATCAGGGACACGTATCGTCTTACGTGTATCTTAGCAGGGTCCTGACGATATTGCTGATGTGCTTCAGGGGCTCAAGGAGAAAGTTTGCTTTGAAGACGGTGATGAAAGGATAAGACGAGCTTACTATCACTAAGATTTTAATAAACAAATAAAACTGGAAAAATGAATGGAAGCCATAAAAAAATATTGAATTAAAGCAATCGAATATATGGAATGATCAGCATTGGCCACGCTTTCTGCGTTCCAAAACTAACATAGTCAGCTGAGATTGACTTTCTAAAACTTTTAATTAAATTATTTTAAAAAGTTGTGCAAACAAGACACGTCGCTGCAATCCCAGGGGCATCAGAGGCAGCAGAAAACAGTCAGCAGTCAACAAAACTGTCATCACATAACCCAGAAATCTCCTGGGAACAAGTCATGTCCATGTGGACGGGATTTCTGTTGGCAGACACTCAGAGAAACACAGAGAATCAGGACGAAACTGGAGAAAGGAGGGGGAATTTGAGAGTATCGTTGCATTCCAGACCCGAATTCCTTGCTTATCCACGACGACTCATGGTCCATTGCCAGCGTCACCAATTGTTAAGCATTTGATTTTTGTCGTTTGGCCAACACAATGGCCCGCCAAGTGTCCTCGTCCTCTTCCCCTACGCTTTCCCTACTCTTCCCCCATACTATTACCCCTACTCTTCCGGGCGCCGTGCAGTTTGTTGGGAATGTAAAAAGAGAAAAGCATTGTAAGTCGAACCGGCCATTGAAGCATCCCGCTTCCTGGTCGAGGATATGCAAAGTGTCTCCCAGACAGTTGCATAATCTGTAGTGCCGTTTATGCAAAGTGTCCACCAAAAGCCCAAGCAGCAAACCAAGGGGATAGAAACTTTGGTCCTTTTGCTGGTGGGGGAGAATATTGTCGGGGAGAGGTCCCTGAGTTGCTTAGCTCGGTAAAGTGCAGGAAAGAGGAATCGAAGTCCTGTTGAATAAGTAGATAAGGCTTTTCAAACTCACGCTGTTTGCTCGCTATTGGGGCTACAACACTTTGAATTTTGGAGAAATCTGTGTTAGTAGGTACTCGATTTCTTCAAGGCTGCAATACACTCTTGCCTTTCTGAGCCTGCAGGACTTACTCAATCATTTCAAGCCACTGCCCTAAAAACACATCTGTGGTTCATTATATTCGTTGTAGGTCGGGTAGGTTTTACCCATTGTAATACCCTGATACGTCCTCATAAGTTGACTTTATTTTGTCGAAACGAGGATTACACAGAAGTTGTCTGATATAACTAGTTCAAAGTGGAATCTTTCCCTGAAGATTGCAGATTGCGAACATCACCAGACTAGCATATATATATACGCCCAGAATACATGCTAACATTCTAATAGGGTTTAATCTTCAAATAAACCCATAAACCTAATGAGAAGGACATGTCTTAGCCTTAAAACAATGAAGCTGCACCAGATTTCAGGTTTCAGGATATTACTTTCAACATCAAATTAAATAAAATAAGTACACACTCATTTATAAATCCACTGGTATCTACATTTTTTTGTATTAGGTACTTGACTAAACATTCTCCAGACGTACTGGCTTTGGGTGTGCTAGTAAAAAGAGTAATTAATGACACTTTTACGCATTAAATGAAGTCGATAATTGACATTAGCTCGTTTTTAAACTTTATTGCATATCTTGTAAATGACAATAGAGGTGTTTGTTAGCAAGAAAGCTAAAATTATCTATAGCATGTTACCTTAAAAACTGAAGAAGAATCAGTACCATCGGTACATCTGGCTTTCGGCGTAGCGTCGGTTGAGATCGCTTTTGCGTTGTACATCTCCGCCCACTCCGTTTAGGAGCTCCCTCATCTGCCAGTTACCGTAGACGGAGGGCTCGTGGGGGTGGTCATCGGCGGTGTTCAGGGCCTGCTGCTGCCACCACTTAAGCTGGGGCTGGGGATAGGGCGCCCGGGCGGGGAGGACGGACACCACCGGCGGATGATGACGTGGCCACAGCCCCAACTTGCTAAGCCTCTTCTGCTCGTCGATGTTTGTGTCGTGCATGTCGTACATCCGTAGCACCTGTGCTGGCTTCTCGGAGTCCTCCGGATGACTGCTTCTCATGGCCAGCGGATGGAATGGATCGTCCCCATAGAGCTCGCGATAGCGTTCGCTCTTCACCAGGGTGATGATTTGGAACATGGCCACGCAGGTGCAGGCATTGTAGCCCACGAATACTGAGAGGAGACAACCATTAGACTTGTTTAGACAATTGAATCAAAAATGTAGACTATCAAACTGCGGGAACATAAGAATCAGTCGCTCAAGACTGAATCCAAATTGACTGCAAATAAATAAGATCATTTTTTCGAATGCACTAGCTTGTCAAGTCGTTCTTTTGGTGGTGGCATTCATACTCAATGATATACTCATTCCATTTATTACTTATTCTATATTTTTTAAACGTAATTTTCTTTAACTACACAGTATGTCAAAGAAGTGTTCGCATGAAGCGAATGGAGGAATTCAAAAACTCATACAGATTCACACATACAAAGTCATAGTGAGTACAAATTTCACTCAATTCGAGATCATTCAGTTGTGAAACCGTGCAGGTGAGGGTCATTCTAATGGGCGCCAGAGCTAAATAGCAACATGCTGTACATACAGAGCTGAAATTCCTATTTATTCCTTATTTAGTTTAGAAATCGCTTAACAACTTAGAGTGTATGTAAAAACTTTAAATACTCTGCAACCCTAAATAATACTTCATTTTGTAATGTACAAATTTGAAATTAGGAATCTGATTTTCTCTTAAAATTAATTCTAAATCTATAAGGAAATTGTTTATTTCAGTGCTTGCACTTGTACTTTGAGGCAGTGTACTTAATAGAGGAGGAATCAGAGGGAATGCTAGAAACTGTGGATACTTACGTATGTAAAAACATCCCATAAGAGTCAGAATTATAAGTAGGCCCAAGTTGATTTGCTTCTTGAGCATGATCATCAGAACGATGTGAAGGAACGTAATGTTTATGAAGTAGAAAAACTCAAAGACGCCCAAGGGAACCACAAACCATTTCCGTAACTATACGCGGAATAAAAAAGGAGGCTGTAAAGATGGTTAAGTTCTAGCTAAGACATACCTTCACGGCACCCCAAATACTTAGGATGGCAGCTCCTATGTGAGCAAAAGACATGATCTGAACCACCGCAGAGAAGCTCTCGGGAGCTGAAAATTTGAAATATTAAATGGCATTCTCGGGTTAAACAGATCTGGTCATGGCACCCACAGTCCTCACTCCAAGTGATGTACTTCCTAACCCACTTCCTGTCCTTGTACTCCTCATCGTGCTCAAACAAATCGACTAATGGATCTAGGACCTTTACGCCCACGATGAACAGAGTTAGACTCTGGGATAGGCTCCGGATCTGAAAGCGGAAAGGGAGCTCTTCACTTGCCAAAAAGTAAACTTATAGTCGCTTACAATAGTCAGAACAGAGACGATAATAACTCCTAGTCGCACCGAGCAATAACACATATAGGATTCCATTAATATCATATTGAATTTGGTATTACTGGTAATGTCGGTCCGTAAATCAGAACTGAGCACTGCGTACTCCGGCCGTGTGTCATGAAATTTGGTGATTCAGCCACGGACGAACAACGAAACGGGAGCAATTACCGCCCGGCAAATGACAAAGCCATGTTCAAGATGCCAATCTGCATGCCGAACGGTAATGGAGGCCAAAACCAAAGCGTCAATTTCAGGTTTGAATGGCCAACATCTATCATTCGCTGAACAGATCTCAAAGAGCAAGCACACAATGCCGGCTTTTCCAGGAGCCTATGGCCTGATAGTCCTGCTCGACCTGCTCGACCTGCTCGACCGTCCTGCAACAACATGGTCCTAATGGAGAGCTACTTCTTCTGCGCCTCGGTGCGACTGGGAGTCCTGCTCATTTCGGCCATTGCCGCAGTGAGTTTCAACCAAAATCTTGTCCCGTTTGCAGTTTATTTTTACTCCTTCTACGTGGGTTTAGCTGAAAAAGCACTGTCATCATGTGGATGATATTCACCGATGGAACATCTTTCCTCTTCTCGCTGGGTAACATACTGGAGAATCATTACAGGACCAGCACAATCATTAGGGAGTCCGTTGACTGGGTTGAGCAATGTGAGTGGAATGTATCTTGGCAAGACCGAATTATCTTTTTACCTAGCTGCATGTTTGAAATGAATTTGACTTTATAGTACTTTAGCACGTAAGTAAGCCTAATAAATGGGAACTTCCCCGATTGAGAAATGGAAAGCAACTTAAACCATTTACAGGACCCCAACCAAGTTCTATTCATTTTCAATGATGCGCTACTCTAAAATAAATCCATCGACTGCACAAACTTGGAATAGATTACTGAATAATTGTCAAATAACTTGTTGCCAAATCAATAAGGGCAACATCCTTAGTTTATCATTTGCTTATTTAACTAATAATTACGTCTACTATTGAAAAATAAATAACTCAGCCATAAAGTATAGCAATTTCTCATATCACGAGTAGACCTTAACGTATATTTTATTCATTTTTTCTTACAGATCCTAAAGAGCTGATGATGTTCTTCCAACTCTATAGCTTTTGTCATATTATAACTTGTATTCTGGCGGCCTATGGAGCCTACAAGGTGAACAGTTTTCCTTATTGGTAGATCTTACATCCTAGTTCGACCAGCACATTCTATTAGTAGGTGACGTTGCCACAGGCAATTCTCGAATCAATGATATTACCAGGCGTAGAGTAGGGGTTTATGGGTCGGATGAACCTATTGATGTCCAACCTAACTATTTATTCAATTTTTGATCGCAGCTCAAGAAGTACCACGTGATACCCTTGGCTGTCTTCGAGTTCTTTTACACAGTGCAAGTCGTTGTCTTCACAATTATCGCCCTTCGGATCGCCAGACATAACGTCCCTCTGGCCACTCTAATTCTGCTAACCCTTGGCCTGACCTTTTACGCAAGTAGGAAGCTGAATGGCAAGTGCTAGTGCTGGGACTAAGATTGGGTTTCCTTTCAGTGCTCGTGGCCTACGATACGCTGCTCTTGATTGCCTTCGTGCAGGTTATGTTCCTGGTGCGGACTGAGCAGTACCAACGCCTTTACGGTGCCGATCCCCTCGTCCCCCTTGCGAACGGAAAGGCTTACAGCCGAAGTGCATCGGGGAATCCCACCTCAAAGCAACCAATAATTATCTACGTGATGCCCAAGCCAGGACAAAAGTTGTGGGACATGCCGCAAATAAAATGGTGGCAGTACCAAGTTACTGGTAATCGGGTGCTACAAAACACTCCTGGCGAAGTCCCTTCTGGTTATTTCCACCGAAAGGAGCTCTTATCAAACGTCTTGCTACGCAATGCCATCAATGAGGACTATGTGCAAAGAGCGGTCTAGACAAATCTTTGGCAATCCGTCATCCGCATCCCGAATGGTGGAAGGTTAAACTTCATTCTTAGACAATGGATCCCATCGTCAGCTCCTATCAATCTTACGTCGCTTATAATATATTTTCTAGTCTAAGCAATACCATTATAAATATATATCGAGCTCCTTTTGGTTTGCTCAAGAATGATAATCCAATTGATGTATAAATATTTTTGAATGGCTTGAGTTTTCTTGAGATCCTTACGAATGTTTAACCCAAAGGGTAACTCGAAAGAAGAAATGCTCTGACGTACAGTGTGAACCGTAATCATATGCCCAAACAAATATATATTTACTGTATTATTTCATCTCTTAAAATCAAATAAAAAGTTCGTCCTCGGGGTGGTACTTATTTGCCTAAAGTGCTTTATCATTATCCTCGATACTCGATCGAGTATCTTACAAACTTTACGCAGGTAATTACATTCTTATATATAATTATATACAACATATGCAACATGAAAATAGCAAAGAAAATGTCACGTTTTGCAGGCGGAGTTTTGTCCGAACAGCACTCGATACTCGGGCTCGACTGTGTCCTTGATAAACTTCGTCATTTCCTTCGCATATTGGAGCCGAATAGAGTCACTTTTGCTGGGTTCCTTTATACCAGGACTGTGGACCAAGAATGCCGGATCTAGGACGTGGTATTCGTAGCCCAACAGGCACATGGCAAAGTTCTGAAATAAAAGGAAAGTTGCTGTGAAGGTCTTTGAGCATTGGAAATATCTTGAACATTCTATTATATTTTAAATAACAAACGCATGTCAACGGAAAGGGTTTAACTTCGAGAAGACGAGACCGAAAAGACTATCAAAACTTTGAAGAATGAATTGAATTTCTCACCTGAATGCGCTTGTTGGACTGACCCTCCCAGGTAACTCGCTCGTCGAACAGTGGCTCCGTGTTGTCGCTTACGTAGAAGGGTTCCCAAGCTCGGAACTTCTTCTTCCGCTGGGTCTGACTGAACACGTGCAGCTGGTCCTTTGCGCTGGAAGTCCGGTTGAGCCACTCTTCTTGGCCTGGGATCATGTGGCAGGTGCGGCAGAGATTTAGATGGAACACCTGTGCCTGCTGGTTTCGGTAGAGGGACAGCAACTCGGCCTTGTCGTCGGGTACTTTAACTCCAGACTCGACCTCAAAGACGGCCAGGGGATACACCCTTCTAGGCTGATTGGGGTCCAAGGCCAGGACACTGTGGTTTCTGGCCACCATGTTCCAGGAATTGATCCACAAAACCCAAACTGGGGTACAGCTCGATGTCGCAGGCGAAGATGAAGTGGGTGTTGGCCGCCTGCCGGGCTATATTCCTGCCCACGTTAATGGGATAGGTGAGGTTCGCCTTTACCTTGAAGCTTTCTTTGCGAGGTATCTGTGTGTAGGGTGGCGAAACCTGAGATCCATTTGCCATGGTGCAGAAGTGCTGAAAGCCCAGCACCTCTGCCTCGTCAAATGGCACGTAGCCCGGCATGTTCCTGCTAGGGAAGTACACGTGGAATGTGACCCAGTCCTTGATGACTTCGCTCTCCGGCAAACAGCTCCTTACGTACCGAATCGAATCTAGGGTAGTGTTCAAGTCGTACCCAGGAGTAAAGATGGAAAAGCTTACAGGAGCTCGCCAACTGGCAGTTCATTAAAACATAAGGTTATTAGAGGGTGGGACAACATTCGGAGATTTCTGCAGAAACAAACAAGGCTTGTCATCTTTTCTTGTTTACTTTTCAGTAATCAAAACTTTCTATTTATCATCAGAATCTAAGTACTCATAAATTAATTTAAAGGTTCGATTTTCAGGGAAAAAGAATGTTACCCAAAGTAGGTCACTTTATATTGCTTTCAAAGAAGTAGTTAGAATGTTAAACAGCTTTTAGTACCCCAAATGGAAAGACTACTTCAGCCTATTAGGATTCGATAAGATTGATTGTTCTGTATAAATAACTTTTTATCTTGAAAACCCAAAATTTTAAGACATTTCCATTGCTTACACACAGCTGCGGCCAAAGTAAAAGGACCTGCGGTAAGGTAATATGGCTTCGAAGGAAAACTAAGTAAAAGGCTTTCTAAACATTACAATAACGTCAACAAATACAAAAAACAAAACATCTAAAGTACTTCAGTAGCTCACAATGTTTAGTACTATTATCTTGACCGCGCTGTGCCTCGATAACGAACTTTTATTTGTGGCCACTCACCGTGAAGCCACCATTTCGAGATTGTCGAAGAACGAGTAGTCTCCATTGGTGGTGAACGTCACAGACTCGGCGCAGCCCACGGTCCGACTCTTTCGGCCAACCACAAGGTTCTGGAGCAGCCAGTACTCCCCGTGCTGGAGTCTCTGGAAGCGGAGCAATCGGTTCCGACACTTTACCAACTGCTGCAGTTCCTTAGTGCGGGGGGATTCCTCTCGTTGCACGACAGACGGTTCAACGTACTCCAGATAGTCTCCGGGAAAGCCTGGTGGATACGAGTTGCTAGTCTGTGAAAATCCTAGACATTTGAGCTTACCGATTTCGGCAATCTTCTGCGCCTGCTGTAAGTTCCTCCAAATGAGCAGGAGCGCCACCCCGAGAAGTATGAGGAGAGACCCCATACGTACACATCGTCTAAAGCCACAGCTTAAGGTCGCCATTCTGGATTCGGAAACTTTGGCCTGCTAATTCTTAGTTTTCCAAGTCCACTGTGCTTTTGGTTTGGAACTACAAGAAAACCAGGAGCTGGAGAGTGTCGTGCATTCCTTGATGAGGTTACGTGCTGAACTCCATTCTGAAAACGAAAGCAGAAGCATTTGCTAGTTACGGTAGACACACACTAGACAGTCTAGCCTGTCCGTTGTGCAATCCCTAATTATAATTACGCTCATCCGATAAGATCCCAACAAAGTGGTGCCGAGGCAGGGGATCCGCCGATGGTTTATAATGTTCTGATAATAAAGACTACCTCCTTTCACAAAGGCTAGCTCAATATAATGTATATTCGTTGATAAAAACCGACACTTTTATGGATTGATAGAAATTCCCTTTCACATAATCACAGTTCAGTGATTGGTCAACAACTTGCTTGGTAGCACATACATATGTGAGCATAGATGGCTAACATGTTATAGTTGTATATGAAGAATATAATTATTTTTTATAATTTTTTATTTAGTCATCCCACCTTATTACAGAAAACCTAAGTCTCACGGTTACACGCTGATACCTTGCACACCTTAACGCTAAGAAAGTACCCCTCTAGGCTGAATCATGGAGACTTATAACAACACAAAGAACATACAGAAAATACTTAAAAAAGAATTCGTAACAATGTGGCAAAATACACCACTTTCATTAACAGAATATAACACCACATAACAGTATCAGTTGAAAGAATATGGCAAACTTCCTTCTACTAAGATGCAACAACCAAGAAGCACCTCAATGCGATCAGTTTTGTGACACAATCAAATCCACACGCCACATTCTATTTGAGTATACTCTGCTTGAAAAGAGAGAAAAATGATTCTCCAATAACATCCTTCCCGCTTGATATTCCCAAAGGCAAATAAAATTTACCACCCTGAAATTTCAGAACATTAAGAAACGTTAATAGCCTAAAGCCTAGTATATGTAGGTAAACTAGAGGCTGGCGGAGACTTGTAATTTGTAAGATTGACTCAAATTATACTTAAATTAAACAGTAACTAAACTACAATCAAACTTTAACTATGAAGTTACCAATGCGATGCGCTCATAGATCGATATCTAGTACAATGCACTTAAATTATCGCGACAGTACTAGGAAGCCAACATGAAGTGGAGTGCGGCGACTATCACATACCCGTTATCAATAAGTTAACAAATTTCAAATAAATTTGTTAACAGTAGATGACGACATAACCGTAGATTTCTATCTATTATTGTGGCCGATTTTTTAGAGTTATAGTTCATCTTTTTCAAGAAATATTGGTAAAATTATATAATTAATAATTTTAAAATCCACAACGCACTAAGTGATAGGTTCCCGAACTATTTGAAATCTACGAAATGTTGAGATATTTATATTATACTTCTTTTGTTACACACTTTTTAACAAATGCCTTTGCATTTCTCCATTGGCCACTAGTTTATTAGACTTTTAGACCAGCAAAAAAAGATTTGTTTCACAGTTCGAGATAATTTGTTTCATGAGCCCTGAGGCAACTTTTCATAGGCACATCACACTCAAAGTTAAGAGTTTATCAGTAAAACTATTGGAAAACCCGTCAACGGGAAACACCGATCGATGGCAAAAGATCGAAAGAGACTAAAGTTGCAGGCCAAGCCATATAGCAAAAGGCAGCAAGAAACGAATATAGTAAATGCGATATGCTTATCCGAGCAGTTATCAGGTGGGGAATTCCAGATCGTCATTTCAGATTTCCTATCCTGTTCGAATCGTTATCGTATCAGTTCACTCGCCCAATCTTTTGATAACCCCAATCTGATATTAGTGGGCTAACTGCTTTTACAGCAGTCTGATATCTGACTTAATCAGTCGCTATTCCCTAATCACTGTAATTAGCGACATAACTTGATAGCCTTAAAGTAGTTCTGTATAAGCACTTTTAACCACACTCTTCGATTTTAAGTTGAGACAGTCATTTTAGAATGCTTTGGTACTCACAAGTAACAGTTTGAGAACCTTTCTGCCCTATAAAGAATTTACATATATATTTTTGATCCGGATCAGTAACTCGGTCGATTTACCCATATCATTCCGACCGTCTATGAGATCTCTGGAACTATACGAGGTAAGCTCCACTCTGTTAACCAGATGCAAAGTAAAAATTCTAACGTCAAGAAAAAGCCATCTGTAATATTTATAGAAATATAAGCAGCCATAATGTCACTAAAATGTAAGCCTTTTTACGTAAGGGTCTTAATAAGTTGTTTAGGTGTTGAAAAAAATGAGCATTTGAAGTAAAATAAATAATCAACATTAATTAAATTATTAAAAAATAATTTAAACATAGTAAGTTTAAAAATCCAAATCCTTTCCGTTTTATTAACCGCGCTGCATTCCTTTAAGGCTTCCAAATGCGCGATTTATTTATATTTAAGGATAAAGATTCCACATTTGAAAAACCGTAATTTTGCCGCTCTCCTCGTAATCGATAACTTGTATCGACTGTATCTACACACAGACTCGTAAACGGTTATACAACGACATTAAATATCAGATTAATTTAAATTTAAATTTAATTAAGTATAGAAGCCAACCTTTTAGAATAAACATAAGTTTATTATGATTCGTGTATATATTTTTTCACCAGAGTTTTAAAAACTGATTTGTTATACTGATTGTTATACACTGGTATTTATTATCAGGTTGTGTGGCTTTTTCAGTGTTCTCTACACGGTCACACTATCCGTAAACAAAACAAAAACTTATTCATGATCATTAACAAATAAGTAATAAAGAGTGCCGATGTGAGTTCTATTATCATTAACTGAATTATAATTGCGCAATTGAAGATGTCCGACAACGAGTACGAACGCTTTGAAGTAACGGATTACGATCTCGACAATGAGTTCAACATTAACCGGCCCCGTGGGCGCCAGAGCCGGCACCAGCAGATCTACGGTGAGCAGTGAAGTTCTAGCTTCTTGTCCGAGTTTCTTAAGTAATTAACTACTGCAGGTATATGGGCGGACGACAGCGAGGAGAGCGGTGGCGAGGGCGGCAGCACCCGGAGGGGGCGGTCTGCCCGGAAGCCCAAAGACTACACCATGCCCGTCAATTTTGTGGCTGGCGGTATTCAACAGGCCGGAAAAAAGAAAAAGAAGACCCTTAAGACAGGAGGCGAGGAAGGTCCGCAGAATGAGGGTGCAGACGAGGGGCAGGGGGAGCAGAGCGACGACTCTGCTACAAGTGGACGGGCGGCCTTCGGCCGGAGCGACCCGGACAGCTCTAATAGCTCTGCGGAGGAGGAAAGGCCCTCAATGGGCCGAAAACAGGCAAACACCAACTTTCAGCACCGCTCGCACATCTCCAGTGAACGGAACGTGGGCGCTTGGGAACAGCATACGCGCGGCATCGGAGCTAAGCTACTTCTCCAGATGGGCTATGAACCGGGCAAGGGGTTGGGCAAAGACCTGCAAGGCATCTCGCAACCAGTTCAGGCCCATGTGCGCAAGGGCAGAGGCGCCATCGGTGCTTACGGACCTGAAACTGCAGCCAGCATCGGCGGAAAGGCTACCAAAAGCATCAATGTGGATGAGGATGTGCGTGAGGCAAAGGAATTCAAAGAACAGATGAACAAGTGGCGCAAGGGTGCAGCTGCAGGAGCCGATTCTGTGGAGAGGCATGGAAAGCGCTACTACTACAAGTCCGTGGAGGAGGTGATCGCCAAGGGTCATACGTCGAGTCACCTGCTATCTGAAAAGCTGAGCAAAAAACTAGGCAATGTCCCCGTGATCGACATGACGGGCCCTGAAAAGCGTGTTCTGAGTGGCTATCATGCCCTAGGTCAGGCGAAAATTACGCCGGAGGAAACTCTCTACGATACAGAATCTGCCGAAAAGGGACCGGCTCCCGTCTGCGTGTTCGCCATGCCTGAACTAACCCACAACCTCCAGCTCTTAGTGAGCCAGTGCGAGCAACAAATCATCGCCATCGACAACCAGGAGCGTGAGTGCTCCAGCCAGCAGGCAGCGCTTGAAAGCGAGCACCGCAAGCTGGAGGAGATCGTGCAACTTGAACGGAACCACATTCGCACACTGGAGGAATCTCTGGACCGAGTCGAGCGTCTAAGCGAGAATCCGGACTTGAGCTTAAACCAGGCGGAACGACTCTTTCGGGAGCTTCTAGAGGACTACGCTGCCGAGTTCCAGGAGTTTGGTCTGGCCGACCTTGCAGCGGGCGTGATTGCCCCACTTATGAAGAGGGAGCTAGTCCAGTGGAAGCCACTAGAAAGGCCAACGGAGCCATTGCCGCTGGTCAAGATTTGGCGTGCCATGCTGCAGCAAGGGGAGCCGGCGGAACAGCAGCCTCGCAACGTCTTTGATCCGTACTCCTCGCTCATCTGGGCAGGGGTGATGCCGTCGTTTCGTGCAAGCGCCGCAGCCTGGCAGCCCAAGGAGCATTCGCCAATGGCTGCACTTCTCGACAGCTGGGCTCCCGTGCTACCCAGTTGGGTTCTGGACTCGGTGCTAGAGCAGTTGGTGCTGCCCCGGTTGGTGGCCGGTGTTCAGGAGTGGGATCCCCTCACCGACACCGTTCCCATAGACAGCTGGGTGCTACCATGGCACCCCATACTAGGGAGTAAACTCGAGGAGGCCGTCTACCCGCAGATCCGCCACAAACTAGGATTGGCGCTGCGAGCCTGGTCGCCGCAGGATAGATCAGCCAGGGCCATGCTTACGCCCTGGCAGCAAGCATTCCCTGAGGAAGAGATGCAAGAGTTCTTACAGCGGCACATCGTGCCGAAACTTCAGGCGACATTGAGTGAATTCGTTATAAACCCACTACATCAGGATCTAGAGCTGTGGCACCAGGTGTGGGAGTGGCACGAGCTCATCGAAGCAATGTACATGGCGCAGCTTCTTGACAGGCACTTCTTCCCGCGCTGGATGCAGGTGCTCGTAGTCTGGTTGAATCAGTCTCCCGACTACACAGAGATATCGCGGTGGTACACTGGGTGGAAGAGCATGTTGAGTGAAGCTGTTTTGCGAGAGCCAAGCGTCAAGGAGCATTTGCGTCGGGCTCTGGAAATGATGCATAGAGCCAGCGACGCGCTGCTCCAGCCCACAGTAGCACCTACACCCCCGCCGCCGGTTCCTCCTGCTCCTGTAATGATGATGGATCTGATTCATACGCCCGTACAGCTGGAGTTCAAAGAACTTGTGGCGCAGCAATGCGCCGACTTGGGCATCATCTTCGCTCCTCTTCCTGGGAGACGGGAGATGGGCAAACAGGTGACTAAGATGTGCTCATTGAGAAGAAAATATATTTATTTGCTGATCAATTTTCCTTGATTTTCAGATCTATCGCGTAGGAAAGCTCTTTTGCTACATCGATCGACACGTCTGCATGATCAGCGATGGAAGCTTTAGCAACTGGCAGCCGGTGGCATTGAATCATCTGCTGGAACGCTCTCAAACTGGAATACTCTGAATAAAGAAATGGGAAAATTAATTTGTAAATAATGTGTTAAAGTGCGTCTTGATTAAAACCATTAGAAAGTTCTTTTAAATTTACCGAAGAATGCTCGATAAGCATGCAAAATTATTAAAAATTTCGAATGGATTCTGTACTCCGACGTTTTACCTTATGAGGACACTAAGATCTTATTTATTTCACATGATTCATTGCTTGCTGACAGATAGATAGCCCTTAAGAAGGTCCTATTGTTCTTCTGCATTTGCTAGATAAAGTTTTTTTATAACTGTCCTAATAGTTTACAATTAGATCTGATAAAAAAAACATAACTTTGAATGCATTTAGATAGATTTTTAATCGAATTTACTTGCGTTAGAATTCCTCATTCTATGTTTCCAGTTAATGAAATTTAAAAACGGCTTGAGTCTGAATCCCACTTGGGTTTTAGCACTAGATAATATGGTTCGAGTATAGGGTGTACTGTTCATTTGCTTTCGGTATTTATTATTTAGTTCGTATTTTTTAAATAATTCCCACATAAAGTTCATTTAAATTAGTTATCAAGTTAATCAAATACTTAATTTATATTTCTAACTAATTAAGATCTTAAACTATTATCGGAACTCTTCGTTACAAAACTGTGACTACAGCGCAACAAAAAGAAATATCGAACAGTTATCGACTACTGGTCCAGCTCTAGCAAACTGCGGCCAGCTGACTGCAAACGTCGGGGAAAACGGGAAAAACGGGAAATAGGAAACTGGCTGGGATCGAGTTCAGTTCGTCTGGCGCACGGCGGACGAAAAACAAATACTTAGCCAAATGGCAGGCGTAAACTGAAACTCACACAGTGCAGTATAAAACCGCAATAAAATAAATTAAAACATTTAATTTCGCGATAACAGCATTACGAACTCAAACCGCGTGTCTTTTGTTTCGCTTCTCCCGCTCTTTCCGTTGCTCTCCTCCCACACTATCCGCGAATGCAGTAGTGCGTGCGTGTTCTCCGATTCCAATGCATGCCGCAAGCAGTGCAATTAAAGCGCAACTAAAACAAAAGTGAGGCCACCACGTGCGTCTTTAAGTTCAGTTGTTGTAGCCGCTTGCCTTCGTTTTGTTTTGCTGGCATCTCGCTCTAACGGCACCTCCCCGAACTTGCCGTCGTTCCGCGATCGAGGAACCGGCAATTAAATTAACGTTGGATTAAGACTCATTATCGAAGGGTCACCCACTCAAGGACATCAAAATGGTGCAGGTCAGTAAAACTCCAATTTGCCACAAGGTCCTAAACATTACCTAATTACCTAAACAGCTTCAACCTATAAGACTTATAAACACGTGTCTCCAAGGTCTTGAAAATAGATATTCTCAAATGTCTTACAATCTGTATGCTTTATATGCTCATTTAATAACTGGGTATTAAAGAGAGTACAGCCTATGTACATATATGTGCAGGGTAATTTATTCAAAGAGATTCATTTGGCATTTTACTTAACGACATTTGCCTGTTTGGCAAATATTTTAAATTTATTAACTGTAAAGAACTAAACATTTCACTCAACTCAACATTATTAAAAACTCGAATCTTGAAATAAATATAGTATATTTAGTTAATTCCACTTAATCTAAATCCACCAAATCTAAATCCATATCAAACCACGTCTGGTTTTTCGAAGAAAAAACTTTTCAGGCTATTTAGTTTTTGATATTCCACCCTGTCACTGACCTTTTGACGTCATCGTGCACAACCCCCATTGTCCCAGAACGGGACACCAGTACTGAGAATGCACTTTTTAGCGACCCTCTGGAGTCAATTCGCGCCTCACCACCCAGTACAAACCACCCAAAAATCCAGCACAACCCCACTTCACCCCCGGCTGCACTTTCTCTAGCGCAAACCAACCACCAAAATCCGAAGGTTTCAAAAAAAAGTAGTATAGAAAACAGGAAAGATTCGAGAGTTATAGGGAAATGTGTCCATTAGAAATGGTGGCCCGATGGTTGTTTCGAAAACGACAGACGGACTGGACCTCCTGTACGGGTCGCCCAATAACATAATGCACGAAAAGCGGCGCATTTAGTCAATTTTCCACCCATCCGGGCAACAGATCTAAAAATGAAACATAAACGAGATCGATTGCTATTTGCTGACACCCTTTAATTGCCGTAGCAAAACTTTTTATCCTTTACTTAGTTAGTTGCCTAAATTTAATTCTGATTAAAGTTGGAATTAAAATATAAGCTCTAATAGAGTACCCCCTCTAAGCGGAGGAGAGAACTACACAATATAAACAGAAAGACGACCATTACGCTGGCAGGTCCCAGACTCTCTTCTAGATACCCTGTAATCAGGCCTATGTGAGAGACGGCAAGTCCTGGTTAGTCACCTGCCGCCATTTCCCCGCGCCAAATGAGTGAAGTTCCACTTATCGATTTGAAATGCGTTTTGCGCCTGCCCCGGCCAACTGTCCACCCTCGTCCTCCGCCCACTCATCGTCCCCCTCCTCCGCCACTCCCCTGCAGCACCACCTCAACCGCCTCCCTCCACATGGTCGTCAAAGCGCTTTTTACCCATTTGCATTTGCCGATGCCCGAGCCGAGGAGTAGGTCCTTGGTTCTTGAATGGGGTGGGATGTGGATAGTGGGCGACTCCTGCGTTTTGCAATGCGTTCAATAGCCAAAGCGAACGAACATTTCTGACGTTTGACCAAACTTTGTTGTTGGTCCAGTTGCTGCAGCTGCATCAGCAGCCTCTCCGGTCCTGTGGCTAATGGTAAACTGGTGGGGAGGAGGTAATAGGCACATTTGTGCCCCAACCGACCCTACCCTTCCCCCGTTCCACATGCATTCCAGTCTCTTATTTTGTAACTCCGTGCGCCAACGAATGTCAAAAGCACAAAAATTTCAACGAGGATAACAGACACGGACGCATGCTAATCAGGACAATTAAGTTAAAAGCAGTATGGATGCATCTGCTCGGATGGCCGGTGTGGGGGTTTAAGCTTAAGTTCAGCGAATGATTCAAATGGGAATTACTATTTTGATAGGTTCCCTGCTAGGAAATGGGGAAATATGAGATTCGTCTTATTTGACCTACTACAAATTATGTAGTATACTCGAGAGGACAGTTTTCTGGATTTCATTAAAGCCACCCATTACATTTTCGTTCTCCATGCACCATTTGACTAAACGTATTCCATGTGGTTATGCTCAAGAGGTCCCTTTACAATGACAAGAATTTTTAGACCCAAATATATTAATTGACTTTGACTCCCTCACATAGTTGCTAACCCGCTGATTGTTTTCTGTGGCGGTTAATATTGTTTTATTTTAATGATAAGCCTTTGCTAGAAATATATAGAGCGCGCAACATTTCATTCGCGTTTTTTAAATAACCTCAGAAACATAAATCTAATCTAAGTATTAGACTCTAATAATTAGATTAGGTATCCTTAGTTAAAAAGGTTCTCAATCCAAAATGTATCTTAGAAAATTATTAAGCAAGAATATTTACAAAACCAACGAAGATAAAACAAATCATATAAATGTAGACAATAATATTCTTCTCTTTAAGTGCTGTTAATTGAAGAGTCTTCTTGTAGGTTTGCCCGGTCAGTTCACTTAAAAGCAGAGAATTCTTTTGAAGCTTGTTACCAGCCTCTGTTCACACATTTTCCTGCTGCGACTAGGACACTATGTCTGCCAATCCCAACCACCACCTCCTCTGCAAAAGCAACTTATCCTTGCAAATGGGAAATTCTAGTTTGGCCTCCCTTCGTTTTCGATTCGATTGCTTCGGTTCCAAGTTTTCCCCTTTGACCCGCTCCGTGACAGATCCCCTTCCCTCGTGCTGAAGTCGACCCCAACTGTTTAAGTTCTTCTTTATCGCTTGATCATGGAGTTGGACCACTGCAAATGTGGTCTCCGAACTTCAATTATTATGCGGCCGTCGAAGGCGCCTGTTCAGGCAGTTCCAGGGTCGACGGTACTCATAATCAAAGGCGTTCCCATCATTTTCGCCCCGTCGTTCTCTTCCCTCCTGTCGAATATACATGCTCACATTTCTTTCAGATGAAAGGAGATCGTGACTATCAGCATTATGTGCCCTCATAGTCACGATAGGTGCCCTCATAGGCAGATACTTTTGCGAAATAAGACGAAAAGCCCTCAGAACGCGCTGCGTTTCAAATCCCGCCTGTGTCTGTGGGGCCATGAAGCGCAGCTTGTAGGTTTGGTATTGGGAACTCAGCCAGCGCATCAGGCACCAAAGTTCAGGCCAAGTGATCAGCAGAAAAAGACAGCTCCATCCAAAGCTTTTGTATTCGGAGGCAGTGAAGATCAGCCAGTACGAGATGATTCTTAGCAAGCGATGGTGCACGCGGCGGATGAAATAGCGCCGCCACAGAAAGCTATAACGCTGGCAGGTGGACTGTAGTAACCAGGCACCACCCAACAGCGCTAAGGTCATCACAGTAGGCCGTTCCTGGAGCACCTGTTTGAAGTTTCCCTTAAGCGTTACTATTCGAAGAGGTTGACCGCCGCTCGTTGCAAGTAGAGCGACTCCGACCACGGCCACGCCCGCTAGATGGGCCCCTAAGGCCGCAGCCGAGCAGTAGAAGCCCAGCAGAGAATCTGCCAAATGAGGACAACTTAGCCACAAAACGAGACCGAAGGTAAACTGCGCCACACGCTCAGGGTCGCAGCAGATAACTTCAAGCGTGATGGTGAACGAGGAGATGGTGTAAATACCGTAACAGGCGTGGATATGGGCAGCCATCGGAATAATCCGGGTCTCTTCTGCTTGAGATCCCAGCGGTTTTCCTTCGTAGCATTCATTCAGCTGCTGGTGTGCCTGGAAGACTTCCCGCACGGTGCTTCCTTTGTACTGACTGTAATCCTTGTCAGTGGCTATCTGCAAGCTCAGGCGGCGGCTCTGAAAGACATTCAATAAGGTGGGCATTGTGGGTCGCTGACAGAACACCTGCACTTTGTTGTGTATGTACAGCATGTTGAACAGAGTCTCGCCATTCTGGAAATGCGGCTCCCCAGGACGCAGATATGTTGCCAGATGATCGGAGAAATCATTTTCTGGTCTGGCGAGTGAAGATGGCGCATTTGCCAGGACTAGGAACACGGAAGCCTCAAGTGCGGTCCACATGGGAGATACGTGGCCGTGCTTTTGCGTTTCTTGGTAATTTTTGGATAAAGTGCTCGTTAAAATATTGTCTCGCAATACGATTCAATAATACACAGTCTTGCGATTCCAGTATGTCAGTTTGACTTCGTTGCTTCTAGTCGACCGTGAAATCCGTTTTAGATTACGATCCACGGTCTCTGAAAGAAATTCTTTGCTTTAGGGTAATATTACGTTAAGTCGAAATTTTTGCATGCCTTTGGCGGGGTTTTCTAATTGAAAGACCAACAAATGTATTGAAAAATACTTATTTTTCTATTGATAAAAGATTTGACAAGTAAGTTCATTCCAAAACTGATTCGAACTTTAAAATTTTCCTTTCTTTGTTTGTGGACTCAGCATTAATTAGATTGTTAGCTATCGAGTTGAAAATGATAAACGCCCACAAATACACCTTTCTGGTTTCTTTTCTTGTTGTTATTAGCAGTACAAAAATTCTGTATGAGCCTGTTTGGGAAGAATACAAACTGTCGGCAACTTTCGAGATCTTATTATATTTTTTGTATTCCAAAAGAAACCTTCTTTAGGTATGTACCTTTTTATTTCTTTCTTAGATTCTCTTTTATGAAAAACAACTAACTGGGGATGTCAGATCCATTATAAAACCGGTGTGAGATGGAGTTGTACCTATGGAACGATGTAATCGCAGGAGTAAGACGCCCTGAAAGGTCTAAGTTGTATGACTAGAGCCGTCCTTGGTCAAATTTGTTTCAAAACTCCTACGAGATACTGAATTTCCATAGTGTGAAGTAAGCGAAAAAAGGGAAGAATTTGCCTGCGAAATTTGTGTCTCTGGCATTCTAAGCTTTCTTTTCCCATCGACTTTTTTCGGAGCATTCGAATCCTTTGTGCCCCATTTTCCTTCAATTTTTCCTTGCCGTTCCTTTCATACTACGTTCGTTCCATTTCTTTGCATTTTTATGGCGAGTTTTTATATATGGACAAGTTGCGTATGGACTGATGACTGACTTCGGACTACGAGTGCTGACTACTACGAAGGACATGGAGCACAAAAACTCACTACGAGTGTGTACTACCATCGCCCCCTTTTTTCGCCAAAAGTCAGGGGCAACAAAGAAGGAGGGACAAAATAAAACTCGGCGCTTGTTCTATCAAAGTGGAAGTCGCGGCCTGCAAAGGATATAAAAGCAAACAGAACCCCGGAAAAAATGAGGAAAGTCTAAAAAAGCTAGGAAAAGCCGGGAAGGGAAACTGGGAAAAACAGAAATCCCGCACAAAGTGGCAAACGGAAACAACAACAAACATTGAATGTAGGAGCGACTGAGAGGCAAATACATAGATGTATCTATGTGCAGTGCGGGAGGGAACGGGCCAGCATGCTCTTTGCATTATGGCCAAAAATCGAACTGGAATTTCTGCAATTTTTTCAGCCAGCCCCTTGTTGCTTTTGGCCTGCTCTGCTGTGTGGCTATCACTGCGTTCGTTTGGAACGCATCGTTTTTTTTTTGGGGTGGTGGGCTGTGTATTATGGGTGGGGATGGGTGGCTGCCGGTGGCCTCATGCATTTTCTGTGTTTCGTATTGTGCGCAAAATAAATTGGTAAGCAAGCGAGCAGGCCAGAGAGAGATGGGACCGGAGAGCGAGAGGGGGATGTCCTGGTCTGGTCAATGGCGATACATACATGACATCCGGATCGTACATAGTCCCCAGTGCAGTTGTGTGCAGGTCCTCGCCTTCCCCCCGGTTTCCCAACTGCATATCAGTGTGCCTGTGTGTGTGTGCTGGCCTCCTGATGAGAGTGGGCCATCCCATCCATTCGACGTCTCTCTTTCTCGCTCTCTGGTGAATTGGATGTTGTCCCTCAGCTATCCCCTTAACTCCCAATCACCGACCTGTCCCCGTCCCCGTCCTCTCCACGCCCCTTTTTTATATCTGGCCACCGAAATAGGCTGCGTCGCTGTCGCTGTCGCTGCCGCCATTTTCGCCAGCGCCGCCGTCCACGTTTCCATTCGCACCCGCACGCCACCCCAGAATTTCCCACCTACCTTCAAAAGCCTCCCCTCTCGCGCCTTTTCCCCACGCATGTATTGCAGCTGTTGTCGTTGTTGTTTTTTCTGTATTCTGCATTGGCTGGCGTTTTTCGAGCACTGCCCATTGTGCACAGTGGGACAAAAGCCAATCGGTCAGGTATTGCTCTCTGGAGTTTTTAGTGTGGCTGTACTGATGTGCGATGGCCCACTAAATGGTCACCTTGGTGCAATATCCATGTTTTTAAGCAGTAAGCTTTAGAACTTAAAACCGAAATAACTTCCATAGTTTGTGTAGTGAGTTAAATGAAAACGGCAAGTTTTATTTTTTTTAGATTTTAATTAAATCGTACAATGATTATTTTACTTGAAGGCAGTCAAGGTCAAACTCATAGACCTAAGCAACGACCGAAGAGAATGCTAATCAGGACGAACCTTTAATGTTGAGAGAAGTTTTTCCGCTTTCCATCTTACATGTTCCCTAAAAGCTTCAAAATCTATCAATTTAAGTGGTCACCGTCTTATAAGAGTCATGCCATATTCGGTTCCAACAACAGGTGGCGCTACTAAAACTATTTCTGTATACCTATCCCATAGGTTATTTACATTAATATAATATAAATACGAAAAAGTAACCGGTTATAAATATTTTACCTATTACAATGTTTATAAGAAAATGCAAATGTAACTAATAGTTGTGTCTTTACTACATACACCTGTTTTAAATTTGTCAACAGGTAAGGAAATGCATTTACCGACTCCACTGTGCCAGCCCAATCAGCAGCTGCGCCATATAAAACGATTGAAACACAACGCGACATTTCTGTTGCTGTTGCTGCTGCTGCTGCTGCTGCAACCTGATGTAGTTGCTGCTGCTGTTGCTATGTGTGCCAGGCAAAAGGCCAAACGCATGTGTGGCCAGGACGCCAGCTGCCTCCTCGTGCTCTCCTTCACTCGGCGGAGTACAGGACAAGGAACTCAGAGCACGGGACTACATAGGGAGCGAGGGAGAACGAGAGTAAAAATCGAACAGAATGCTTGCCGAGTGAATGAAACGAGCCTATGTACAAAGGCTTCCTCTGCACATGAGAGCGAAAACCAAGCTTGTCTGTGTGCATTTGTGGGGGTGGTCATGTCGGTGGAGGGTGGCAGGAGGAAGTGAAAGGTTGCTGGTGGTAGGTGGCACGTGTGGATGGGTGAGCCTACGCATCGGTAGCTGGACTGGTAGCCACCTCAACTGCTTTGAAAGCGGCAAACGCATCGAATGCGCATCGAATCGAAGCCCAACGTTGATTGTATTATATTGGCAGAGTTAGGAGCGTCCTCCTCTGGCCCCCTTCCACCTGAATCACCCATTTCCAGCCACCCACTGGCCATAACTCCGGTTGTCCGTCAGACATCAGTTGAACGGCGTGCACTTAAATGGCAGTGTGCGAGTGAGTGTGTATCCATGGGCTGCCCCCTTTGGGCGGCCCCACATACAGCAAATTGAATAAACTCCCCAAATCAAATTTTTCTCCATTTTGCCGAGAGAAAGAACTTTGACTGACATGCAGAGCGCTGTGCAGGCGGGCATCTGTGTGTATCTTAGCCATTTAAAGGGTCAATGAAATGCAAAAGTCGGCAATGATTTGGGGTCCCTTTCAACTGTAGGACCCAACGAACTGTTTTGCCCTCCGAGCTCAATTGTGTCATCTTTCATTTTGAATGCCAGATGCTTTTATTTTCAAGAAATATTGCCCCTCATTTGATGTGAAAAAGTTATTTACAGTTTTGCGGACACTGTTTAAGCTGTTTGCCGCATAGCCTTGGAGAGTTAGTACACCACATTTCGACTTCCTCTGTTGATTTTAAATATCATTTAGTTAGAAAACGATTAGAAATCTCAGTCAATTTTACACCTAGCTATGTAAGATTCCTCGATATCGTATTCACTGAACAATTAGTACTCCTTTAGTACACAAAAGGTTATATTTTCGTAAAAGATATGAAATAACATGTGCACCTGCCTACAAGTTCACTGCAAGGAAATGGCTTTAATATTGCTTTGTTCCAAACAAAACGACTTTTAAATATTTACCCTTCCCTCATATTGCAATTGTTTGTTGTCTCTGGCTGACTCTCGGCGAGCGTAAAAGTGTAAGTGTGTGTGCTGAGTTGGTTAAACTTGTTTGAAGGTCAAATTACTAGAGAATTTTGCAAACTTTTCGATTCCCCCTCCTCCATGGAAATTTTAAGGCCGGAAATGTTAAATGTATGTACATGAAATGGGTCAAAACTTCTAACAGCATTTCAACTAGTCTTCAGATAGTGTTAATTTAGTATTGTTGGGCGTGATGTTTGGGTTTTTGTACTTTTCTTCAAAGTTTAAACCACTTTCAGCCCAAATTGTTTTTGCAGTCAACGCTCGAGAAAACTTTTTGATTGCATACTTTCGGGTACCTTGACCTACTCAGCAGCGTTGTTTGTTGTCAAAAAAGTTTTTTTTACTGGTCTTTGGTGCAGTCGCTGTTGATGTTGCAGCTTGTCGGTTATCCCCATAAAAAAGCTTCTGTTTTCAGACGGAAATTTCACCAGAAAGTTTAATATAGTTCTTGTGAGAAGGATGAAGAATAGATAAGTTTTTAATTTAGCATTCAGATTAACTTCACTTTGATTAGTTATGCCTACCTTCTAAAAAGGCGAACAATCACAGCCTTTGAAAACGACTATCTTCTTTCGTAAGATAAAATTAACTAAACTATTTATACATTTTGTCACTCTTTCCGGACCAGGAGAGAAGCGGAGCTTATGTACTTTTTATTCACTCTTTATGTACTCCGGTGATATGTTAGTGGAGGACGGCCAAGACTACGACGGCGTGCACAAACGTATTTATATTGTTATTCTACAAATTCACTTTTCTTCCAGCTAGGCAACAAGTTCTCTCTCGAATTTTACGCATACACGACCAAGTCTTGCAGCTTGCACATTTAATGCAGACCATGTAGCCTGGCAAACTAATTCCATTCCACCCTCCTGTCGAGTCACCCACAACATACACACCGGCAAGGTCCCAGGGGAGAGCAGGACGGACAACGTTGGCTTTTTATATTTTTTCCATCTCTTCGTTCTCGTATTTGGCAAAGATAAAGTTTTGTAATAAAAATGTCTGCTGGCAGACGCCGAGAAGGGGGTCAGGAGGAGTCATCCGGCCGGCAGACATGCTGTCTAGCACTTTCGAGCCCGAAGTGTGTCAGCAACTTTGGCACGTCCTCGACATCGTCGTCGTGAATGTCCTTGTCCTTGGCCTACACACAAGCAGGCAATATTATATATAAAAGCAAACACATGCATTTATATATATTTCTGCATAAGCGTGCATAGGAGCAGTGTGCTTTAGTTTTACGATGCTTCCAAGTCCACAAGATGTGTTTGTTAAGGATTAAAGGTTGCAATGATGTATAGAAGGTCCTAATCTAATTATAAGGAATATAATTGTGAGTTATTTAGAAAGTTATTCCAGTGCTGGAGTCTGTATCTGAAATATTGGTATAGTTTACCCATAAATCAGTCGCCTTGAAGAACATTTAATTTAGGTTTTTATTTTTGGTTGATTTTAAATTTCGATTTACATGTTTCCACATTTTATACAGATATAAACGGAATACGAAATTTAACATTGTCAATGAGTACTGTGGTTTCCTGTGTATTATAAATAGTTCTGTGAGACACCCTTAAGACCGTATGATGAATTAGGTACAGTCCAGCACGCGCGCTGATGACCGCCCAGAATGTGTTACTATTCGTTGGTATAAATGTGTTTCCGTGTCTGATGAGAGTCTGCAACATGCGAGTGATATGCTTCCGAAAGTTATTAAATTAAAACGACAAGCACATAGATGACCTATCAAAAATGCTAATAAACTACAACTAAATGAAGGCCCCCAAATATTAAAGTTTAGCCCAGGATCTGACTTTACGCCTTGCGTCTGATGCCGATCAGGCAGAGCACGAAGAAGATGATCGTCCAGCCGGCCATGACCAAGAAACCATTGTAGACCTTTTCGTGGGTGATGCCCCAGCCCTTCTCGATGACGTTTCGCGCCGAAATGGAGGGTATGGTGAAAGGTAGCACCATCACCAGATCCTGTAGGAACTGCGGCATGCTCTCCAGCGGCCACAGAAGTCCTGCAAAGTCGAGATTGAGCTATTTCCTGCGTACTCCATTATGATTTAGTCTTACCGCAAAGTATAATCATGGGATAAAAGGCGCCAGTAGCCACAAAGTTTGCCTCCGTATGCGATTTGCAGAAGACGGATATGAAGAGTCCTGGTGGGTGGAAATATGTCAGGTTTAAGAAACAGTACTGCTGGGGCCATCTTCCATCTTAACCTACCAAACAACATGCCACAAAATGCGGTCAGCGTCAACAGCCCAATGAGTGTTGTGGTATCCCCATTGTTGTAGGTATCGAAAACCAGACCTATGTACATGATAACCTCGAACGACTGCAGGGTCATGATGATGAGCTGGGTTAACAGGTGGGCCCATAGCATTTCGGTGGCCGAGACGCCTGCCAAGAGAGTTCGGTCCCAAATGCCATCCATTCGCTCCGAAATGAACACGGCAGCCGTCATCAATGTGGCCAGGAAGAACACCATGCTGGGATACAATTCAAAAAATTAGTAAATGCAAATCCGAAACAGGGCTGTGAGGAGCGGTGAGAATAGAAAAGTGGAGGTTTAGGAAATGTTGATTAAGCAAAGATCTGAATTACTCCCAACGAAGTACCGAATAATGGATTGCGGTGAATTTCATCAGCTCATAAAATAAAGAATATAAAATATAAGAGGGGTCGTAGGTTCACCAGGTGGACTCTCTACTTACGTCATGACCACACCCGGGGCACAGTACTGCTGGAACTCGATGTCTGTGCTGCCGAAGATCGGGTCCTGGAACTGCACGGGGAGATCGACAATGGCTGAGGATACATTGCAGTCCTTCACCACACTCCGCATGAAGGAGCTGAACTTGTCACGGAGCTTTCGCTGCATGAAGTACGCCACTTGTTGATCTGCAGAAGAGCTTCATAGATTTAAAAGGTTTCGCCCGGCCCGCTCTTACCTGTCATGTCGATGTGGATACTAAGCTCTGCGTGGTCCACGGCTCCGTCACTGGTATGGATTCCGTCCTCCATCACCGAGAGGATCGAGTCGCTAAAGTTCTGGGCAAAATATAAGTACCCAACGGTGGTGGCGCGCTTTGCATCGCTCAGGGCATCTGCTTCACTGGAGTAGTACTTCCGCGTGGCCACGTCGTCGCCCAACTCGCGGATGTATCTGCAGGAGAGCTTGTTAAACTGACAGCTGTCGTTGTCCTTGTACACCGTGACCAGGCTATCGTTGAAGCATTCCCCGTAGCTCTCCACTTCTCCGGAGTAAACTCCTATCTCCAGATTCGTGGGCGTTTTTCCGATGGCCAGATAGAAGCAAGTCAGTTGTATAATGGGAAACAGCAGCATGAAGATGATTCCTCTGAAATTAATGTCATGGTAGGTGGACAATGCCATGCAAAATAAACGAGTCAACTTACGAAGGCTGCCTGAAGAGTTGAACAAAATTCTTTGTCATCAAGGCCTTAACCCTGCCCTTGGTGGTGAAGAAGACCTTCTTGCGGTTCTCGTTCAGAGGCTCCTCGAACGGGATCGGCTGTTTCTCCTGCGTGTTCGGCTCATGAGTGTCTATAACCTCAGGAGGCAGCACAGCTGTTGGCAAGGCCTGATTCTTGCTGTGATCCATGATTTGGGCCAAGTCGTCTTCGTTGCCTTGTCGCTGGCTCAAAATGAGGAAGGCGTCCTCGATCGACTGAGTTCCAAACTTGATCATGATGTTGTTGGGGGTGTCCTCGGCCAATAGAACGCCGTTGCGCATAAGACCAATCTGGAAGTAACGTTCGTGGTGTCCATAAATACGTTCTTTCGCATTACCATCAACAGGCTATATGTATCTTAGGCGTATTTGCAGTTATCTACAAAGTTCGTCATTACCCATGTTTACTTACGCAATTCGCTTGCTTAGCTTCCTCTATGTAATGGGTAGTAATGATCACAGCCAGTTTGCTATTCCTCGTGGTCTCCACGAGAAAGTCCCAGATTCTAAAAGGTTTTAAATAAAGTTAAACTGAGAGCTATCCAACGGGTTCTTCTCACACACTTTTCGCGCAGCATGGGATCCAATCCCACTGTGGGCTCGTCCAGGATGAGGAGCTCCGGATCGTGTATCATGGCGCAGGCAAAGGACAGACGTCGCTGCTGTCCTCCGCTGCACTGCTTGATCATCTGCCTAGCCGGCGGCAGTTGTAGCAGTTCCTTGAGCAGCTTGAACTTCTCGCGGATGCGCTCGTCCGTCAGGCCGTAGATGCGCCCGAAGTAAAAGATCGTTTCCTTCACGGTCATCTCCTCGACCAGGGCGATCTCCTGGGGCATGAATCCCACGCGGGATCCCGGCACGCCACTGCCCGGTTCGCCAGGTTTCGCCCCAAGTACTGAGACCTCGCCCCCATTGAGCCGCCTCTGGCCGACGATGCAGGAGAGCAGTGTTGTCTTTCCGCAGCCGGAGGCTCCCAGCAATCCGTATCTGACCGAAGGGATAAACTAGCTTAGCCTGGCTTTCGCCTGAAATCTTGAATGCCACTCACATGGAACCGCGCATCACGTTCATATTCAGCTGGTTGAGCACAATCTTGGGATTCGATTTGGATCCATAGTACTTATAGCCATTTCTCACTTCAACGGCCGCCATAGTGCCTTGTCTTCTGACCTGTCAAAGAGTCGTTGAAAGTTCCTGCTTAAGTAGATTTTCTAATATGTAGGGGACGTTTTCCAGATATTCAGTACAGTTCGCCTTACAGAACAAAATTATGCAATACGTACTTAAACTCTCAATAAATTCAAAGACCAATTTCGTTCAGGGCCCCTTCCTATGTTCCTGCCTCCGCTCCTCGCAGTCTCATAAATCATTTGCGTCAACAAATCACATTTTCCTGATTTGGTTATGTATTTTATTGATTTGCTTGGCTTTATGACTTGCACGTGTCGCAGCACTCAAAGCACTTGTGCGGTCCAAAATTATTTTCGGGCTTCTAAGTGTATTTCAAGCACTTGCTAATTAGCCATCTTTGCGGCTGGAGCGTGAAATAGAACCTGTAAGCTCTAACTTAGCCAAGAATCGCAGTTCACTGACCCTTCCCAACCGATCACTTAGGATGGATTTTTTAGAAATACAGTGAAGTAATGAAAACTAGCTGAGGGATAAGTTTAAATTGTAGTAGATTATTTTGAGATAATGGGTCTTCAAAGTACAGTATTTACTTTTACTCTTTGTTAACCCAGAACTCTGAATATACTTTCTTTGGTCGTCCGTTTCTTTCCCAAACTTTACAAGAGAGAACTTAAGACTCATTACTTTTATTGTAGAGGATAGGGTTCACCCCAAGAGCTTGAAGAGGCACACTACACGCGGAACTTCTGATGAGGGGATGCAGAAGCGTCTGGAATTTCAATTACATACTATTCTTTATATATACCCAAAGATCAACGTCAGCATTAATGCATTCGGAATAGGTAAACAGCTTGCGAACTGGATTTTATATGAAAAGAAAATGTGTCACGGGAAAGGGGCTTAGGGGCGGATGAGCACTTGGTAAAATCGACTTGTGAATTGGAAGAGCCCGTCAGGTGCATGTCGAGACAAAAACTTAAAATGTGAGGAGAATCGCAAATAGAATATGACATCTAAGCAGTCACAGGTATCAGTAGTTCTGGGTAAAATACAAGGAACGAGTGAATGTGTCGAATTGAAGTTATTTGTTTTGCGACCTTTTAAGATGAGAACTCGTAAAAACTGTAGGTACTAGCCAGAACTTCCAAAGCAATATAATTATATTTAACAAAGCTCTACTTGCTTTATTATCTTTCTGTATTCCCTTATATGAACAATTGAGTTTTAGAACTACAAAAGGGCTCTAGAAATCCCACGCTCGGGAAGTATCTAAATGCTTTCGTCTCGCCTTTGTTCCCACATCTGTGGCGGCCTTAGTTTAAAATTTTGTGGGTTCTGCTATTTATTTTAAGTGCTGACTTTTTCACATTTCTAAGGCTTAGGTCTGGACCGGCTTAAACTTTGAACTTGCCTGACAATTTCTGTACACCTGAAAAAATGCATAGCTTTGTACATTTTACACCCAGGAAAGGAAGGAGTAATATAGATTTAGAGGCAACTAACAGGAAAGTTGGGTCAAGCAGATTTAACCACCGCGTATTTAAATTTTTAAAAAGGTTTTACATTAGATTTCCTGTGTATTTTCTTAAAGTGAATTGAAAACTTTGGACCTCCATAAAAATTAGCGAAGCTAATTTAGAGAGAACGACGAGTTGCTGTATATTTTTATGGCGAAAGGTGGGTCCAAAGTTTTCAAGAACAATATATTTTAAAGCATCATTGGATTTGGATTCGATGTTTTTATTGGTTGCTTTGAAATGTTTCCCATTTGATGTGCGACTATAAATTCGTTAAAACGATATGCCCGCCATACGTGTGACCTCGCTAATCAGACTTTGACCCACTTAGATTGCCAACTCATGTTTAGTCTCATGCCAAAAATAAACTACTTACTTCATTGCATTTGTAACTGTCTTACTCATGCATTTATCTCGGCATGTTATAGGTATATATACATAATCAACAACAAAATCAACAATAAAGTTGAAAAACCTAAACAAAAGCCGCCCATAAAGCGCTCGAAAGTGTGGCCCAAAGAGAAGAAACATAAATGCTTACCCAAAAAATAAATTGAGTAAGGTTAGTAACTGACAGTCGTGGTCATAACTTTATGCCTTGCTCCGAACTGGTTGCTGCCTTTTGCCTAACTTAAATCATGATGCAAAGGACAACAATTTCGGTTGATGTCGTTTATTTTTATTGTTTTATGGCCATCTTTCGAGTCGGGATGACAAGCGTGAGCGGTTGCGGTTCAGGTTGAGCATAAACAGAGACCATTAACCCAGAGGGGCACGGTTAACTAGGCTCATTTTAAAAACAAATGATAATGTTTGTACACATACTCGTGTGTCGTTTCGTCACTTTTATCGTAGTCGAAATACTTAATAACCCCAATTAATCGACTTAAGCGCCTTCATTTAAATGCAAAATTCCCATGCTCAAATCGAATGAGCTCCGATCGATACCACAATCGATTTTCAAAACCCACACCTGCCCTAATGAAATAAAAAAACCCGAAATAATTATCGAAAAAAGGCAAGAAGCGACAAAAACAACGAGCGCCAAGGTTGCCAACTGGTTAACGGACCGCTGCTGACGTTGTAACTCAATTGCGAGCGGTTCCGAAAATCGGTGGCTATATCCATTGATGTCTTCTGCTGGCGTTGGTAGCTGCTGCCGCTCGTCTGCAGTCGCGTTTATTTGCCAGTGTTTTGCAATGCTTGCAATTGAGCTGAGGCGGCCATGGGCCGCTTAGAAAAAGCGGGACGGTCCCCCAAATTGCTTTCCCAGCCCCCAGAACACAGCCACGAACGGGCATGGCCAATGCCCAATGGCCAATGGCTTGGAGTAGGTAAGTAATTATTAACAAACACGTTGCTAAATGGTCAACAAGGCGGCTGTTACCTTGATGCAGTTTAACGGCTTATTTAGCAGGCCAAGCATATCAGCAGCAACTAGCAAGCCCACTTCGATCGCCTGTTCCAGTGCTAGTGGGTATTTAGTTCGTGCAACATGTTGCAGCTTCGACAGCAGCCACTCTTGCGCTCTCCCTGGCCAGCTGTCTGCCCAAACTCCTGCCAACTGCTTCCTTCTCACTCGCGGACTTTTTCACAATTTTCCTCTTTCTCTTTCGTCGTTTTTGTGGCATGGCCACTTCTTATATAATGCCCCAACAATCATTTCGGTCAAACTGCAACGGTAACTGCGGCAGCAACAAATCCCCAACAGCTGTCTGCCTCAGTTTGCCTCGCTGTGTTCATATCATTCACGTTACATATTCTAGTTGCCTAAATTTAAGTTTTCGAAAGAGCTCCCAAACTGTAGGCTACGCGGTAATTCCGGTCGCACTTACTTATTTTCTTTTAAAAACCTAATCATATTCTTGATCATTTTATTTATAGTTTAAACAGATGTAAATACGCTATAAGTTCGCCATTTGGTGAATGATCAAAGAGACGAGTCTAGCCCCAATGTGCTTTGCTAATTTAACTTTTCCCATTGAATGCACATGCGAGTTTATGTCATTAAACGTTTGTCCTAGTCGTTGTGTTTTTGGTTCGTCATCGCCGATTTGTGTGTCACAGTGCTTTTCCACCTAAAACCTTTAAATTGTTATTTGTCATTCGATATTACTGCATCTCAGAGGCAAGCTGGGCTAAATTATGTAAATGCTGCAGGCTTTGCGGCTTCCTTAGGTGTAGGTGCACACCTGGAATCGCGGCGCTAAGTCTCTTCACCTGCTAACATCAATTTCTTTGTGCTGCTCTAGCTCTAGCGCCCCTTGAAACCGAAAACAAGCAGAAATCATTGGGACTCGAACTGAGAGATAAATAAATGTTGCAATATTTTGCATTGCCTAACCGACGCTCAGCTCGGTGGAGCTCCGCTCAACTTTGAGCAAGCTTTTTCAAGCACTTGATATTTATTTTATTGCCAAACCTTTATTTGGAAAAGGCAAACAGAACGCCGGAAATATATTAATGTTGGCTGTCCTTTGTCTCTTGCGTGTTTCGTTCCATTGGTAGCAGTTTTCTGCAGTTTTTGGTGTCACAAATTAACACAATCTTTTTTGGCTCGTGGCGGAGATCTTCTTATGCACACACAACGAAATCACAGACACTTGGATAAAAACACATGTGGTCATGCTTCGAGGCGGACCGCTCAAGTTTGTATCTTAAGTCTTTCGTTTTCCTTTTCGATATGTAAGTGAGTGGTTTTCCCCATTCGATGGCGTTGTTTGGTGTATTAAGAGCACAAAGGAAAACCTCAATTTTTATTCCACAGTTTACGCTTAAAGAGGGAACTGAAGCAAAAATGTTATTCGAACTCAACTCGCGATCGAAGTTTCATTTTAGGTTTAGTTGACTCTCACATTACAGTTGGAGGCTTATTCTGAATTGTTTTGATTTCTTAACACACACTATATTTACTCATATATATACTCATTAGCCGTACCGTATAAATCGAAATCTTCTAACTTATTGTGTTGCGCACGCGCGCTTTTGGTGTTGCAATTTTAGTGACTTGCTGGGGCTTTTTATCTGCTTTTCGCCGATTTCGAAGAGTAGCTTTTTCCGTTTTTCTTACGACGGTCTCTCCGCTTGCCACAAGTGTCGCTTGCAAGCTCCGTTTCTCGACTGAACCTCCCAGCGGCGGATCGCGCACTCGCAAGCTCAGCCCACCGGCTTGGCTCAGCTCCGGTCGGCCCCAGACGTGGCTTCTCTTAGCTTTCGGCGGTCGCGACTCGCTGTTCGAAGCGGTACTGGAAGCAAAAAGTTTAAATATATGCAGGGTTTTTTGTTGCTTCCTCGAGTAACGAGTGTGCAAAGAAATGAAGATAGATTGTAGAAATAAAATTATTAATGCGCCACAACGCAGCACTTTTTTCTTTCCATATGTTTGTTTTTTGGGACTCGTATTGGCTTGCTATGTCCGGCATTTACCTGTAATCTTCTGCGACTGTGTACAGATACATAGATATTAATATACTCGCTCCTAACAGCTAGGCAGAATTATTTACACATATAATTAGAAACTAGCCCTTGCTTTCGCCGCACTGAGGCTTAGAAGGGAATTTGCTCGTACTCGACCTAATGAATTATTCAATTTCTGCTGTTATTAGAACCAGTTCGTCAAGATTCGCCAATCGATTCGCAACCAACTAATTATTCTTGCAATTGATCAAAGGCACTTTGTTTAGGAACGCCAGTTTAACGACTGCAGTTAGCTCGGGCTTAAAAATGTCAGCTAAGGGCGCACTTAGAACTTTATGTTTCTGGTTTTAATTGATTAGCACTTCTCTGTACCGACTGAAATATACAATTCCCAGGTCAAGGTGAACAGTTCTTTAGAGGTTTAAGATAATCACAAATCAGGGTGCTAGATGTCCCTTCTTGTCACTTATCGTGGAGACGATAGAGTCCTGTTTAAGCTGAAGTAGGGGAGTTTCCTAAGTTTTTAGGTTTTTTAACTTCACTAGTGTGTTTTTAGCTTCATGGTTGACCTTTGTGCACGTGAACTAAACATTCCATTAGCTAAATAATAAAAACAATAAATCCGACTTAATGATCAGACAAATGTAAATGCGTTGCCAAAGACAATTTGGACTTGGAATCACTCTAATTGCTTGAGCACTGAAACAGAGTTCGCTTTGTACACTTTGAACGAGGGTTAGCCCTCATGCGGTCTGTCACCTCATTAGTTGGCGCTTCCTGTTCTAAGCTAGCCCACAGAGAAGTTTGGGATCTGGCCATCTAACCATAAGCTGAAGCTTTTCTGAGATGGCATTTAACTAATTCAACGAAATAAACTGAATGAGTTTTTGTAGTAAAAACTAATATTAACCCAAGCAAACTGTTACCGTACTAAAACTGCAATCTGCTCAATTCTTCTCTGGTTTTTGATTCAAAAGCAAGTTTTCAATTTCCTCACTGCCAAACCCAGCGAGCTAACCTATTTGCCAACCGTTTAACCCCAATTTATATTAATTCGATTTTTGGGATGCTGCTTGTTTATTTCTGTTTTGCCGTCTTGCACAAGCTTGCAAAAAAGAAAAAAAATCCAAAATTAGTAACAACTATACGAGTAAAAATTGGTTCGAAAAATTGGCTTTTGTCCATTGTCTTACTCAAGCATAAAGTTTATGGCTCTCTAAACTGGCTTGTTTGTCCACATTTCGATAGTTTTTCGGTTTTCGGGTTAAAACATTCGTTTCCATGCGAAACGAAGAGGGCAAATCGAAGTTCAAGTTTCTCATCCCATATCATCGGTTATCTGGCACATGCCCCGTCTTCTGCTTGCCTCAGCCATTGGCTTTTAACATATTTTTCGTGTTCAAGGCCGCGCGCTGGCGCTTTCTTTTACAATAGGCGACCTTGAAGCTGCGACTGCGCAAGCGGCTTGGCACTCGCTCTTGGCTAGCTTGACGGGCTGGTCGTGTGGGGACAAAGCGGGCAAAGTGGGAGAGAAGAAGGCTCTGGCTGACGTTTGTTATCACAGAGAGCCAGTCGGTCAGCCGACGAAGCAACCCACTCAGGGCATGTCGAATGCGCCGCTGACTACCGCTGCTGCTCATCTGCCCGATCGTGGTAATGTGTGTTTGTGCCACGAATGTGTCAAACGTTTTTATTAACCAGGTGGTAATTGTGAAACTGTCCCTTCGTAACCAGAAACATCCTTTGACTTCGTTCCGATAGCATCGAGCTTTAGCTCCCAGTTTATCAAATATTTTTAAAAATGTTGAAGTGCATCTGCAACTTGACGGGCAAAGAAGCTTAACCCTCCTCCATTCAGTTTACTTTAGAAAGTGTGAAGACTTTGAATATGAAAATATATATCTTTTTGTTTTGATCGCAAAAGATAAGTATGTTATAAGGGGGGTATGCAAATTATCTAAATATACGAAATATGTCTAACCTAACCTAACCCCGCAGCTGCTAATCAAGCTGATGTTCGAATGATCGGGGGAAGTTATTTCGGTATCTTTTCATATACACTGTTCAAAGATGGGGACCTTTTGTTTAGAGACAATTATTCGCATAATGATTTTGACGATGAGTACATATGTGATCTATTTGTATTCTTTAATTCATAAAGATATATTCCTTTTATCAAAAATACCCTCCACGATAGCATGGAAATATTATATGAGAAAGTCGAAAGTCAAATAAGCCCGCGAACAGGCGAGTATTTGTATTATTATAACGTCATCGTGTTTTTGGCGGTCACTGAAGCCTTGTCTGTCCATCAAATTAATTATTTAGGTAACTAAATTCCTATATCAGTATTTATTTAAAATAATATTTTTATTTTAATTACGCTTTGCCCCTAATTAAATATCGTGTAAGCCCAGCGAACACAAAAATAATTGACATGCAGCTAGCACATTCCCTTAGATTATCAGACACGTTCTCTGCAATATAGCTATAACTGTTCTTTACAATAATTAAGTATAATTATAATCGTTGCAAAATAAACTTTAAACAACCAAATGGTGAATTCGTTTAATTATTATTATTCTAACAAATGATTTTCTTGTAAAAATAGTGGTGAACTCTACAAATTCGGGCAGTCTGGCAACCTGGTTGAGCACATAAAACTTAATTTAACTTTTGGAAATCGAGCTTTCGAGCAGAGCCGCTCTGAAAGCTTCTCTAAAGCCTCTCTCACGGGAATAAAATGTGCCAAAAACGTCGCTAAATCTTTAGATGGACTAGCAAATGAGTAGTTATACTCGTCTTGTTTGCAAATTAATCTCAATTAGGGCCAAAGACTTTCGGTCAGATGAAGCCAAGCTTCTCGTGTTGCTAAGCTCAGTTGACAGGAGCACGAAGCAATGTTGCTTGCGTGCTGAGACATGAGGCATGTTGAAGCAACAAAAATAACTCCACTTAGCAGAACTTAATGAGTCTCAATTAGTTTAAATGAAATGGAGCTGCGGGGAAAGGCAAATAGCCTAAGCTGTACAGCACTTATTTAATTGAGCTCTATTATCATAACATTTTTTGCTTCTACTGAGACTCTAAATGTCAGTGAATGCCACTCAGAGCTGAACTACTATTGGGAATAAATATCGAATAATAGTCAGCCCTCCGATTAGACCCCTTGAACCTTACATAAACGATCGTCTTAATCAGCGCGCTATTAAACGCGGACAGTCGCCTAGAAGGGTCGTAGAATTTATGGGTTGGAAATTGACACATTATAGAATTCCAATTCTATAGAGATAATTGGCTTGGACTTACTATTCGAACAAGTTTATTAACTGGTTATTAACTTTGCTAATACAATTATCTTGCTTAATTCACAGAGTACATTTTGTTTACCATGCTTGATTGAAGCATTAAGAACATCTTAATGTAATATTAATAACTTTTGAGACCATTCATTAGTCTCTACTTATCCGAAACGTATGGAATTAGCGGCCCACTTTTACTAATTTCAGAAATTTTGCAAACGAAGTACTCCATCTGAACGGAACAACGAAATTCAATCCACCACCACTATCTAAGAAGTTGCAAAGCTATTGGGGTCAAACGGCCTTACAGGTGGCGTACGGTCACCGCCACTAAGGAAATATGGGTGGATGTCCCACAAGGTGGCGCAATTATATTTATAAAAGGAGCTGTGTGCTAAGGGGTAACGGGTATTTTATTCTTGTTTCTTCTAATTTTTCAAGCATCTCTTTGGAAGCTATATGATGTGATTTAATAAAGCTATATATGGTAAATATGGAATCCGTTCCGACGTTTGTAGTGTATTATAAATACAATATTGATGTCTAACTCGATTCGGTATTTGACGTTGATCAAGAACATCAAGAATCAAGAGTACGTTTCTCTCACAGCAATTCTTAGATATTCTACTACACATTTTCGGAGATTAGACATGAGTCTTTCCCACGGAACCCTAGAAAGGCATAATTCGCATTGAAGATGCCAAATGCAGTACTTAAGGAACCGAGGATTGATATCTTTCATGAAGAACTAGGTATCCTTTATAGGGACAACTTTTCTATACACTTGAAACAAAATTTGTATTGGCTTAAAAATACAGGCAGCTTAACCTTAATTAGGTACCATTTCTGACAAGTTCGGGTTTTATATATTCTTATCTCAGACTAGTATTACTCCGCGCATGTCTTTTTCATAAAATTGAACGCATTCTTTAGTTAGTTTTCTTATTTCTTGCCTCGGAAACTCTCCAGACAACTGCTAGGATGTATACTTTTTCATGAATCAGGATGACTTTCCTCATTTTGGCCAGGTAATTAAAGGTAATTTACGCTGCAAGCCTTACAGCTAAACAAATGTCAATAAGTCTAAGGTAAACAAAAGGCTTTCTAGTATTTACGATATGCAGGGGAGGTGAAAACGGTAATTTCCGGGTTTAAGGGTTACTATTAAGGTAGAACCTTATCTTGGCACTTGGACTGTTTGCTTTTAGCTGTGTAAATACTTAGTATAGTCGCGCTTAAAGTCTGTATGAGCAGGCTTTGCTCTGCCCCCAAAGAGGACCCAAGCCGCCAAAGGAGGGAGCAGCGGGGTCGAGCGGAAGCCGGAACCGCGGAGTAAAATTCCATCACGTTCAGGCCCCTTGCTGTTGGCCGCAGGCTGTCTTTACAGCCTTCAGATGACACGCCTCGAAAACAAGACTCGACGTGAGTCAAGTTATGAGCCGCACAATATATTTATAGATCACTTTACTTAATAATATTTTATTTAAATTGTCTTGCCTGTGTGGGCAATAACCGCTATCAAGTTCGGCAAAACGGATATGTTTTCGCAAAGCACTCAAGTCTCAAGACTCTTTCGAGAGATCCAAACAAACAATTAGCTATTAACATTTTAAGCATCTCGGGCAACAATTACATTACAAACTTACTTTAGCTTAATGTGCAAATATTTTGAAAACTTTTTTGCGTTTGTGTTTCTCTAGCTTGGGCTTGGGCTTGGAATCAAGCATGAATGGGCTGTCGGAGATCTAATGCGATACATTTTCCGCCAGAGTCTTGGATGGACCCGACCAGAACCAGATTGAACTTTCAACGTCTTAAAAGTTCCTCCTTAATGGGGTGCTTAAACTATATAGCTGTTTAATTACCTGCCTTAGATCATTTAAGAGTGAAAAGTATAAAACGAATATTGACAGTCGGAAGCCAGAAAAGTGTCATAAAAGGTTCCGAAGAGCAGCACTTACTTTAGGGAACCACCTCATAAGCCTTTTATTCAAATTGGGAGCTCCCAGCCGGGTATGCATCTTAGCCCAATGACCAGAATTCCAAGCCAAAAAACCCCCGGCACAAAGTCTACGCCCCTGCTAGGGTCAGCTCCTCTGTGGCTTCAATTAAATTATATTTATTGTTTCATTTTTGTGTATTCACAAACAAATGTGCGTTTTCTGGGCTTGTTTCGGTAGCATCCATGCCTCGCCACAAGGTAATTATTTCGTACTCTAAACTGTATTTTGTTTAGGGCATTTCGCTGTTGTCGTGCCTCTTGCCAACATCTTTGAACCGCAGGGCACTTTGTGTGTGTTTTCGAGCTGGAGCCAGAGGCTGGTGCTGCTATCAGGCCGCTCTGTCATTTTTATGATTGTTAATGTCTCGGTCAACGCTTTTAAGTCAAGTTCTGAGCCCCGTCCATATCCCGTCCGCCTCCCCGACCTCTGCGATCGTGTGGTGCTTGTTGTTGGCTTTAATGGAAAGAAATGAGTTTGAGAGCCAGTCGTTAACAGAGCCGCGAGGGGATCCGGCCTGCGAATTCATATAGTTTAAGGCGGGCATTAAAAACGATCGACACATTGGCCTGTCGGATGAGAACGCGTTCAGAAGTTCGTCGGGCGAGAGCTTGCGTGAGCTCGCTTAGTAAATCCGATGGGACAAGAACTCTAAAAACCGAAATCTTCACCTTCTGAGACTGACGAATTGGCCAAAATGGCTAAAATCCACTGTGCATTGTGCCTCTGCTCACTACTCCTATTCCTATCGAGTGTTGTATCTGCAAATCGGCGCATCCGGCGACAAAATCGATCTGATCGACTGCTGGCCGACATCGGCGTCCGTGCCCAGTCCTACAATCCCCGAGTGCCGGAGAACGGCATCCAGCAGTACACCGACATCGACCAGGATCTGCGGCACCTCTTCCTCAACACCAGGCAGACCACGCTGAGATGGGCTCTCAATAACATCGAGGCGTTGAGCAGCCGGGGCAGAAGAGAGGGAAAGCTCCAGCACCAGGTGCCGAAGAAAGTGCCCTTTTCCTGTCCCACCAACAACACACGGTCCCCGAGCCCACCCACTTCAATAGAGCACCTAAGGCCGGGTGACATCGACATTATAGCTGCCTTCGGCGACTCCCTGTCTGCTGGCAACGGGATTCTGTCCAACAACGCCATTGACATGATCAACGAGTTTCGGGGTCTGACCTTCTCGGGCGGAGGTCTGGCCAACTGGCGGCGGTTCACAACCCTTCCTAACATCCTGAGGATCTTCAATCCAAAGCTGTACGGCTTCGCGGTGAGCAATAGTCTGGTGATCAACCACCGATCCTCACGGCTGAACATCGCCGAGCCGATGATCATGTCGCGGGACTTACCCTTTCAAGCCAGGGTCCTCATCGATCTGTTGCGGCGCGATCCCAACGTGGACATGAAACGCCACTGGAAGCTGCTGACTGTGTACGTGGGCAACAACGACATCTGCTCGGACCTTTGTCATTGGGACACTCCGCAGACCTTCCTCGACCAGCACGCCCGCGATCTACGCCAGGCCTTCCGGCTTCTGCGCGACCATGTGCCCCGCCTGCTGATCAACCTGATCGTTGTACCAAATATTCCGCTGGTGCTGAGCACCATGACCCAGGTCCCGCTGCAGTGCTTCGTGGTGCACCGTGTCGGGTGCCACTGCCTGATCAACGACCGACTAAATCGCACCCAACTCGCGGAGCGCATGGAGACTTTAACCCGTTGGCAGCGGCTGGACATGGAGATCGCTCGTCTGCCTGAGTTCCACCGCCAGGACTTCGCCATCGTCGCCCACCCGATGCTGGCCAACCTGACGGCCCCCACGCTGCCCGATGGGAGCACAGACTGGCGGTTCTTCTCACACGACTGCTTCCACTTCAGCCAACGAGGTCACGCGATCATCTCGAACATGCTGTGGAACAGCATGCTCCTGCCGGACGACCAGAAGCCGCGGCCTTCGAAAGTGCCTGAGCTGTTCGAGCGGGTCGTTTGCCCCACTTCCGAGCAGCCCTACTTTGTGGTCAGGCCAAGCTGAGTTCCCCCAAGATCGGGAGCGGGTTAAGTTACTTGGTTAAGCTGTCTGGTGACCTTTTTGAGCGGGTCCGCAGTCGGGTCTACACAGAGGGAAATTACTTGTCCTACGATTCGGTATTTTGCAGAAAATAAGTAAGACTACAACCACTGAATATCTCTCCATCGAACGAGAATCTTTCCACTTGGCATTATTCACAACATTCACAACATTAAGATATGAAATCGCTTTCACTTTCGATTTCTCGAGAACTGCGAATTATTAGAACAGTGGAACTTTGAACTTTGCATGTCTTTCCTGTGAGGTGGACGGACTATATTATGGCTATTCTTTTAAATCAGAACACTGAGAAAATATATAACTGTCAAAGTGTGAAGAATCTGCCAAGTCGGATCTTGCTAAGTATATCTAGTCCTTAAGTTTACAGAATATATTGTATTTTACAAGATACCAACTTAAGAGACGAGCGAACGATGTGGTCAGTCTGTGGTTTTTATTATATACTAAAATATATATTCTTGGAAAGGAATCCAAGGAACCCTTAGGAATCAGGGGAGAACTTACATTTGATTGACTTTACTGATTGCGCGCTCTTCATCGCTCACTTCGTTTCATTTCAATTAAAATGTTATGCAATTTTAATTTATATTTTTAATTAATCAAATTCACTAAAAAACAATATCATCCCCGTCCGGCGTAAAAATTCATTAAAAGACTTTTTGCTTATGCGGCGAAAAAAATGGTTCCAGCTTACGGAAGCCCCCACCTCTGCCGCCCCCTCTCTCGGTCGAGTCTACGCGTGACAACGCCGCCTCCTCATCACCACCTCCGCAGCAGGCTCTGCCACACCCACTCTCTTGCTTGCGCTGAAATTAAAATATAAAATATAAATAAAATAAGAAAAAACGCCGCAGTGGAGTGACCGACTACGGGATACCTCCTACTGACTGCCCTGCCAGAGAATCTGTTTACTTCCTATCTACTATCCAGAACTCCAGTTTGGTATTCGACCAAGTATTTCCCTTAAGAGAATAAAATTGTAGATTTGTACTTTGCCATACGAGGAACCATCCCTTTCAGCTGATTTACGAATAGGACATACCCTGTAGCTCCACGAGCAGAGCGCCAGACAAAGCATCCCGCTTATGCAGAGGCAGGACCACCTGCAAACCGGACAGTTGCCAATGGGCGGATACCAACCCCCAAAAGAATCTGATTCCGGGCTCATGTGAAATAAAAAAGTGGAAATGAGTACATATACGTATGCACGCCCACTGCAAACAAGGCTGCCGGAGGGGGTGGAGGGGGTGGAACAATAATAACAGGACTGTGGAAAAAATCCGGAAAAATTGCGACTGTGGTTGGGTGGGTGCTTGGGAGGTTGGGAGGTTGGCCAGACGAGGTGGGAGGAGGTGTTGTAAAAATTATATTAAAAATGCAGTGTCCGAAAAGGGCGTATCACAACCATACACATGTGCAAGTACTCACTCACACACTCACACTCTCAAAGGGAAAAAAGATGACACGTGGCCGCAAAAAAGTAATAATAAGAGTAACAGGGCTGGGCCTGTTCCACGGCGCTGATATATACACCTTTGCACATATACCAAACATACATCCGAGCATTATTTACATATATAAATATTTTGGGGCCCAAGAACACTCTAAAACTGTGCTGTTTCGAAAACACGGGTTTTTATTTTGGTCCTGGCCAGTGGAATGCAAGGTAAACAGCCCAAATGGGATTGCAAATAGCCAAACAGAACTTCCTTCGGCGTTGCACAGTGGGCTGTTTAGAAGCAACTGATGTCAGCCAAAAAGCGAATAATGAACTAAAACTTAAGTTAATGTTTCTTAGATGAGGTTATCTACCAAAGATATTATTAAGTTGGAATAATTTATTTATGGTGGTGAGTCGCCAGGGTGTACCTACTATCCTTGGCCATAGTTAAGAAAGTTACATTAGGAGGTTGCTGGTGACCACTGTGAAACGGTTATCCAGAAACAAAAAATACAATCTCCAGCCTTGATTAACCCAAACGAGGATATTATCTCGCACTCCTCAGATAGTGGATGGAAAACCGTGGTATTCAGAAGAGGGTTAACCGGGAGCATAGGCATAGAAGTGCCAAATGAAACAGATAGACCGGAGTGGCCAGAGAGGGCCGGCGGATGATTGCATAAATATAATATGATTGCAAACAAAAACATTTTTTATCCATTTGTGACCGAACCCCTTGGTCAGACCCCCATCCTTTGCTTATGTGCCACTACCACCCGAGTAAATCTAATGTTAGCACTGATGGGGAGGGGGAGCATAATCCGAAATACTGAATGATGTTAGACAGTACAGGGGAGACCACTCTGCCTCTTAGCCAATTTTAGTTGAGTTTATATTAACAAAATTATGTCTTTTGACTTTAGTTTAACGTAGTAGTAACTCTAATAACTCTAATCTAAGGAGATATGATCCCGTTGACTTGCATTATAATGGACGAAGCACCTTAGAGAAAGACTAATTATTGCCCACACCACTAGCATTGATACCGCAAAATAGCATACTTGTTCCCAAAACTTCCACTTTAAGTGACCACCAATTGGAGATTAACCTGGCAAATCCATCAAGACAGTTCCTTTCCAGCGGAATCGGCCAGGTACATCAGCCTTGCGGGGCATGACAATACGACGTCTGCAACTGTCTGAGGGGAAAAATGAATGGGAGGATGTGCAGAGTCAAGGGTCCTTGGAGTGGCCACGAAAAAAGTCAACGCTTGACATTAAACAGCGACAACATTTTCACTTTGCATGCGGAATGCCCGTACAAAGCGCCCAGAATAGACTAGCAGAGACGTCTCATAAAGCAGCTGACAACCGCATTGGCCCCCTTTCCTCACTCCCCACTCACGAGTGCCAGATGCCGGATCTCGGATCACCATCTCCAATCCGCCACCGCTAACAAGCCGCGCCAAAACGCCAGCCAGACAGCGGCGGCGATGGCGGAAATAGAGCAAAAGTTGAAAACAAAAACGGCGAGCGAAATGGAAAAAATGGCACACAAGCTACTTGAGCTTGGACCGGCGACGCTTTCACATTGCCCACCCTTTCCTGGTATTTTTTCCGCGACCAGGCATGCGGCTGACGGGTTAAGGCGGGACAGTTGACCGCCGCCACTGGCCAGGGCGGAGGGCCGGCGCCTTTAGCCAGTGTCCTTTCATTGTATGCTTCCTCCCAACCTCGTATCCGTCCTGCCCTCGAAATCCAACTACCAGTTCCTGTCCGGATCCTAACCCCCCGTGTAATGGCAATGATTTTGACGTCTGTTTAGTTGGCCCTTTGCAAGGCTTGAACGCAAAGGATAATGGCCATTTGCAGGCGGGGGTGGCGAGGACTGGAGGAGTCCTTTGCGGGAGATGCGTCTCTTGGTGCGTTTTTTCGGGAGAGGCGGAAGCGTCTTTTAATCAGCGCTTCGTGGCAATGAAAACTAATAGGTTGCGGGACATCCTTTGGGAATGGGTTTTTCCATCCAATGGTCAGCTTTCATATATTTTTGGAGATTGGTCTTAACTATAGGTTTGGGATTTAAACGCTTATAAGAAACTAAATTTTGATAAGCTGAGGAGTAACTCAAAGTCCGAATTCCGTAAAGCAAGCAAAGGGGAAAGTTGCATCTACTAGGATTCTTCGTTTCTCATTTTCCGCTTTTTGTCTGGCCACCCAGCAGAGAACATCTCGTGGCCCATTTGCTTATGCCTTCTGCCATTGTTTGCGCTACACTTCAACGCACTTTCGCCATTGATCCGGAGAGTCATGCATACAGGCAGACCATCTACTCACCCGCCCTGGAAAGCAGCCTGGTCCCCAAACTGGCCTTTAATTCTGGCTTCGTGGAATGGTTGGCCCCCGCTGTATTTTTTCATTTTTATTGAATTTTGCTGCCCCATGCTCATCCTGGTGCGCCTTCACAACAACTGACCAGATCCGGCGGAATAACCCGCTCCCGCCGGAGTGTGCTGCATTATGCCGGGACATACGTTTTGAAATTCCATTCCTGCGTAGGTTTTTTTCATCCATTACTCAAATCTGTGTGTTTGCTCGGGTGTGAGGGCGTGGGAGGGGACGGTGGCACGTATGTTGCCAGGTTGCCACGTTCGGGGGCAACGCCGCTAAGCTTTGACTTGGGATTTGCATTTTTACGCGCCGAGAACCAACATTCGTCCCGTGCACTTGTGTTCCAGGGAGGTGGTGTGGGAAGGGTCGCTTCGGTGGAGCGAGGAATGGCTTCCACTTCTGCTGATGTCGTGATTTTTTTGCTACCCTGTGACGGACCTTGCTAGCTTGATGGACGTTTTCTGAATATTTCTGTTCATAAACAGGTAATAACATTCTACTTGGGACTTCCCACGGTAAATCCATGATAAACTGATAGTTTTAAACTAATTTTGGTTTATCATAAACTATTTAACGATGCGTTTCATTAAGAACTTACAGGGTGACCCAGTGCCTAATGAGTGCCCGCAAACTGAGGGTTAGAAGAGCGGTTTATTGTTGACGTTTTTACGGGTGGTCCTTCATTTTCCATAATTCCCATCTCGCTTTATCCTCGCATGCTTCTTTCATTCCGTGTCCTGTTTTGGGATAAAAATCCATTTCATCATCCGGGTTTCCTCAGCTCGCTGCCGTCCTGCTGAGGCTGCTTTGTCTGATCGCGTTGAAATTGTAATGAGATTTTCTTTTTCTGGTCGATTTTGGGTCGGGGAGCCGGGCGGCGGGAATTTTCCGGTAATATGCTTTCCGACCGTGTATGCTGGCCGGGACTTTGTCTATTTAATTTATAAAATTTATCTGCGGCTCGCTTCGGTGGGTAGCTTTATACTTTTGGCGAGCCGTTCTCCTGTCCACGATTTGCGGTTGTCAAGTTAAATAACAGCGGAAAATGCATTCGCCCATTCATCACTCGGGACCAAGCATGGCAATCAGTCTGTCGTCCCTTCCTTACGGACGAGTATCTGTATCCTTTCTGTCCCGTTTCCGGCTAAAATGTTTTTTTCGGCACTTTTCCCTCCTCCGTGCGAGTTTTTAATAGATTTGACGCGTTCCTTCCGAGTGCGTGGGGTTGGACTTATCCTTTCAGTTTGTGAAGAAGGCTTTTTGGTGGACTTCCAGGTTAAGGAGGCTGAGATTTCAGGAGGAAAATGCGTTCAAAGGACTCTGCTAAGATATATGTAATTCTGCAGCTAACCAATTTGTTTATAAACACCATAAAATGAAGAATGATCTGCAATGATATCCCCCTAGTCGACATGTGCACCAATATTTGGCCATACAAAACGAAAGGAAGAGAGGACATAGCTGACTATCTCTGCCTTTTCGCCGCTCTCTCAAACAATACACAATTTCCAATTAAGCGACAGTTTGTCCTCTTGCCCGTCCCCAGCTGCAGACTGCTGCTATATGCTCGCTCGTTCGCATGCATAGACGTCTAACCCGTTCCCCGGAAACCCGTCCCCATGGCTGTTGTTTCTGTCGCTTTTGGCGGGCTCAATAGCAAATTGTATTTAAAATTTATATAAAATTCGGGGAGTATTTGTTGTGACAACGTCTGTGTGCCACCGACCCTCCGAACACCACTTCCCCGCCACCTAGCAGCAGGGGCCACCACACGGTTATTTTTGCCTGTTCTACAATCAACGTTAAAAATTCGCGCAATTTATGCATGCATGGAGGGGGAGAGGGGCGGTGGTGTGGGCTTGTACAAATGGCAAAAAGCCTCCGTCACCGCCTCTTTCCTGTGGCCCTCGCCCCCGCCTGCTCCGTCTCGCTCGCCTTCCTCCGACTACTGGGCCAGTGCTATTTCCACTGGCGAATCACCAAAAACTCCGCGCTTGTTTATTTTATTGGCACGTAAATTTATGTGGATATCCGCACTGCCTGGTCCAAGAGCGAGTGGGAGAGCGGAGGACTTCCATTCCCGCATTCTATATATTGTATGTACACAATTGTGTTTTGTGTATTTTATAAATAATTTTTGTTCGACGCGCAAACACTCGCGCACACCCAAAATCGCTGCTTTCCACCGGATTCCCGGAGCATATAAATTTGTATATTATATATACTGTGGGGCTTTCGTCGGAGGGGCAAGCCAGCCGAGTCGCATGCATGTGGAATTATTGCCAATAAACCATAAAACTATTTGGTTTTAAAGCGTCTGTTTCTGAGTTCTTTCGCTCTTTCTTAATCAAATATAGTCAAAACTGATTTTAATTTAGGAATATACTTGGAAAGAACTCTGCTAACCACAAGTGGAAGGGTGGAACTTATCGAAAGGAAATGGAGATTATTTGTCCAACTTTAATTTTCCATTAATCAGGCTATGACTTTCGATATTCGTTTGCCAAGGGCTTTGTCCAGTTTCGTGCTGTCCCAGTTCCAAGGACCCTGTCATTTTAAAGCCGAACTAAGTCCTCTTGGATCTACCAACTGAACCTTTGCTGCTTCTTTACAAAAGCTGGCAAACAAAGAAGGGCGACGGGGTTGGTCGGCAGCATCATCAATATGCAAAGGTCCAGTTAGAGATGGGAAAAAGACAGGAGAAGCCAGAGACCGAATCGTACCGAGGTACACTGGACCAAAGTTCCATATTTGGTTTCGTGCATATCAAGCAGTGTACGGAGTTTTATGTCGATCTCAACTGGAATCGCACTGGAGTGACCAAGGGAGTTTGCACATTAAAAGAATTCGACTTTATAAAGAAATGGATAGATATAAGATAAGGGAACATCAATATAATTGAAGGAAAGTGCTGGCCAGGATGGCCACTGTGCTGCCATTCGATGCGACCCTGCCCTGCTCACGTTCCATGCTGTCCAATTATGTCTCACACATGGAAATGCAACGTGCAGTGGCGGAAATCAGCCAGGACCCTTCCCCGAGCCACCCTCCTAGCCGCCCAATCACTCGACGCGCTTGTTGGGCCCGCGAGGCCTTTGGCCAGGAGCGGCAGAGCGACACGAACCAGGCCCAAACGACCAGCGAACAAACGACACATGAATGGCATAACGGGTCCATGGGAGCATGAGTCCATGGGCTGGGCGCTTGGGGGACTGGATAGTGAGAGGTGGGTGATGTGGGTTCAATTGGTCAGTCCTCGGGCGGGAGTTTCGGGGATCGAGGCTCAGTTCTGTTTCAATTTGCACCCCCGCCGACGCGCAATCACTCAGTCGACCCACTGCGTAGTGGGCACCCCATCCAGCTTTCCGCGAAACGCAGGACTCGGGAGAATGGGACAGGGAACGTGTGTTTCCCACTCCCTCACTCGTTCGCCATCGACATATGGTTGTTGTTTTCTTTCTGGCCATGGCTAGTCTGGTTCGGTGCTGCTGCTTTCCACGCTGGCCAGCGCTATGTGCGTTTGTGGAAACAATCGATTTATTTTCGGTTTCATTTCTGATTGGCAATATTTCATTGCAATGTCGTCCCTTTTTTGCTTCCGACTCCCCGACTCGCTCCATTCCGTTTGTGTATGTAGCTGGAATATTTGTATTTTTCAAATAATAACGAGTAGTGGGGGATGGAATCGGAGTTCGGATTTGGGTTGGGTTCAAACTGAAAATTCATTTGCAGATGCAAAAAAGTATTAAACACGGTCTCCAGAGGGCATAATATTAGATTAACGAAAAGCCAAACTACTGCTTTGAAAAATGAATTGCGTAATCGAAAAAGTTTTACTTAACAATTAGTCAGAGATTAAATGAGAGATTCCATTCCTCCCCTTTCCAAGAACTACTACAGCTTACCTATATATTTAGATTGAGTCTCTGCCATTAATCTAAGTGGGGGTTAAGGGCAAAGTTCTTAAGAAATAAATGATAAAGCAATGTAGAAGAAGACAGCATTTCCAAAGACAAACTAGAATGTTTTGACTAGCGTAACCCAGTCTTCAAAGGTGTAGCCCAATCCTCAAATGTCCACCGTCTAACTAACATCGTATGTATGTTTGAGGGAAGCCACTGCGCTGTCTCATCCATTCATCCGATGTGACCACCCTTGGTAATCCTCAGAAGGGTTCACCATTCGCCAATTTTCCTTTGGTTCCATACATTTTTTCGATTGGACCTTCCAATTATTAAAATAAATAATGGATCTTCGAATGGTTCAGCATTTCGTGGGTGAAGGGTGAATAAATAAAACCCGTATTGATAATGGACAAATGCCAATCGAGCTGGTGAATGATGGTGTCTTTATTCCCGATACTCGTAGAGTAAAAAACACTGTGGCGTTCATAATATTGTAATGTATTGTCAATATCTATCTATTCACCAAAGAAGTTTCAAATCGGAACAATATTTCGCTATTTTTAACAAATTTAGGTTATAACTCCTCCCATGGACAGTGACGTCATCATCAGTTAGTAAAAATGTGTTTGCCACATCACAGATCCGTGGTCTCGACAGAAATAAATGTATTTTCCATTTTGAAAGAACTAACAAAAAAGCGTAATCCAATCTCATTTAATCCATTCCCGTAAAAGGCAGCCGATATGAGAGCCATCACAAACATAATGTCATAAATAGCTCCAATCCTAAATGATAAATATAAAAACAAAGTTAGCTAAAATGGGTATTTAATTAGTTAAATTGATCCTAAAATGTTTGAGTAATGCAGGAGTCGTCATTAATAGAAATTACCCGTAAATTATTCTATAATGCCCGTTAAAAACAATACATACCATTTAATTGAGGTATGTTTTTTAATATTTAAAAATCCTTAATAGTAGAATTTGAATATAATTTTTATCTTAATGCATCCCAATTAATGACATCAAATTGATGGAAATTTGGCGTGCTTCCTTAACAAAAACACCCCCCAAATACCGGGAGACAAAGTTCATATTAGTAGATAGTCGTAGAAGAGTTGCTGGTGGTTGAGGAGAACGAATTAGAATTAATACTTCGGTTATTGGCATTATCCAACGGCAACACTACGGACTGCAATAGCAAAGGGCCAGCAACACGCACCACGAAAAATTGAACACATTTCTTCGAGGCTTCCTTTGGGAAAATTCACGACATCAGACTCCAAAGCAGGCGGTCAGGCTTTTTATTCTTGCTGGTTCGGTGCTTCGCTGCGGTTTAGCACCAGCCAGAATGTTCTTCATCAAGCAGGCGCCTATTACACTCAGACCAAAAACCTGTTTTTAAATCTCTAAACTATTTCCACTTTTGTTAATACTTAAGATAGGAAGTCTGAAGCTCAAAAATATTTCGATTTCAGACGAGCCTAACCGAATCACTAAAGCTTTAAGAACTTTTTATTTTCGAAAAGGATATTAAGGATTCTTGGTACTATTTTCTTCTGAGTGCATTGCCGCAGCGGAGAGGACGACTCCGACTAACCGGCTCCCTCCGTCCCCGTTCTCGTTGCGTCAATGGTTTAACGATAATTTGCACAATTTTTGAGTTATGTCAATCGATTTCTAATGGGCGTCGCCGCGAATGCTGCAATGGCTGACGCAGGCGAAAATCGGGAGAACTCTGTTGGGATCAGCTCCACTCAGAGTTCCACAGTGCCAGCACTCCAACCTCTGCTCTTCTTATGACATCGAAAGCGAGCAATGATTTCGTACTTGCCAAGATTGCATTAATCTGGTTTCCTGGTTCTCTACTGTTCTCTAATGTGGGATTGGAGCTCTTTAACTGCAATTTCAAGAAAATGACTTCCGAAATGTTATTATTCCCTTTTGTTGTTTTTACGTAGTAATCGTAATTTTAAAAATAATTTATTGAATATGTTTGTATTTGAAATTGTGGTTTTCCCGAAGGGGTGAGAAAACGAGACTCATCGCGGCAGCAGATTCATTCCCTTAACCCGTTTGCTATTTTCACCAATTACCAACAAAATGGCATTTATTGTCTCTCAAAATATATATATCTCTATATATATATATATACTATATATATATACTATACCAATACCAATTTCAGCCCATAAATATGCAAAGGATTTGCGCAATTATCGCAGACTGGACTGAAACCACTTGCAAACACGAAGCGACATTTATTTATGACATTAATGCACGGAATAATATAAATATAAATTGGATATGTATAACCCACCAACAATAATTTCAGGCGGGTCTGCAATTTCGCTCCTGACTCCTGGCCCGTGACCCGTGGAAAGGGGTTGGCCAGGGGATAGAAGGGGGCAGACGCCATCAAATAAAAGCATGGTCGGATGTACCGCGCTCCCATTACCTGGCTGGAATATAAACCGAAATTGCAGTTTATATTTTATTCATGCATCGGAAAAATTGCATCGAAAAATTGTTTGTTATTCGCGGTTTGCAGGCTTTTCCAGACGGCAGAGTGCGGGTATAAATATGGATGTGTACACGCGCACACTTACTCTCAGTCAGTGCTCGATCCCCGGGATAGATTCGATTGCATTTGCATTGCCTACTTATGGGCGAATTATGGGTTGGTTGCCCTCGAACCCTCTTATGTTGTTGGCCACGTACACAAAACCCAATGCGTATCAACGCTTAATGCTTAACAGCGACAGCGTCGCGGCAACTACAATAATTTCAAAAATTGCATTGTTTCGCCGACGCATTTGGAAATGTGACACAAAGTCATCGAATTTTAAATCATTTCGGCTCTCGACGTCCGGGGTGTCCCCTTCCACGAGGAGTGAGGGGGAAGGAGCACAGTTTAGGTTTCCTCTTGGCAGGTTTGCAATGGCATCCTCGTTAGGCCCATCTCATCTCATTTTGGGTAGTTTAGGTAGATGGCTGGAGTGGGAGTGTTGGGCAGTAGGAGCGTATCGTTCCTGCAATTGGCTGTTGCTTTTTTCGCTGCGGGAATACAGCCACGATTTAGTTATCGCCTTATTTGTCTGGCAGTTGGATTGAGGGAGAGAAGTGGCGGCACTAGTCAAGTTTGGAAAGGGAGTGAATATTGTTATTTTGTCTGCAGAATTCCGATATCTACTTACTATACAAATTTCATTTTAAATCGATTTTATTTCGACAAATGACGATGATAAGAATTTATAAGTTAAAAAAGATATCGCCGAGGGCTTCGAATGCCAGAAACCCGTTTCTATATTGGCCATTTGTAAAATAAATAAACACCCAGAAGATGGTGCGATGTGCAACTATACTGGCGACAGCTGTTGTTAACGTCTTGTCTACACTTAAATGACTATAAAGGACACTTTAATCTTGAATTTTCCAACACCTCCTTAATAAGTTCCTTCTGAAACGTGCTGGGTGCAGTTTTAAGATCTTAAAAGCATCAATTAGTTCGACCTGAAAGATCTAATGGAAGGCGAATTTGGCTGGAATAGCTTTGCTTCGTGAGCAGGCTTGGCCGCAAAATACAATTAAAATAATTCGCCAATAAAAATATGTAAATTGTTGCAAAAATCTGAATAATACCTGCGGGTTGCTGCAGAAATAATTATTTGGTAAATTGCCTTGCAAACTGCAGGCTAACTTTGCACACAATGACAAAAACAAATATTACAAAAAACAGGATTCATACTGTTTTGCAATTAATCTCTAAAACAGACAAATCCCGCATTACCGAACCTGCCTACCCCGTCCTTATCCCGTCTGCACCCCGCCATTCCGCGGCTCTATTAATATTAATTGAAAATAAATGCAACATAAGCCGGTTCGGTCAAACAGCAGATGCCCCTGAGATAAGGAGTGGGCGGCAGGGGGCTGCCAGCCATTTTGTAAAATGCAAATAATTAAATGGCAGCCAATAAAATATGCGAATGAGTTGCGCGACACGTAGCAGGACAGTGTGGGTGAGATGTGCATATAATGAAATTCTCCGAGTTCGATGCTAAAGCCTTTGCAGTTAGTCCAAAGTATGGTGGACAGGCTTTTTGGCTTAGAACATATTCAGAAACAAGCATGGTAAGCTGTTAAGGCTGTCTCGCAGTCTTCATAGCCAAAAACTCATAATTACCTATGATTAACTTAGTAAATCTTAGACCCAACAGCCTAAATTAATATCAAATCATCTCAATAATTAATACTGGTTCCTTCTTGAACAGGCACTGGACTACGACTGCGAGGTGCAGGGCCAGGACATCCCACAGGCTATTCAGCTGCTTGGGGAGATGAACAGCAACGTGAAGCAGGTGACAGACTTGGTAGAGGGCATGCTGCAGAGGGTTAAGCGGGGGGAGCTGACCACGGAGTACGGCCTGAGCTTCCTCGAGGTGAAGTACCACATGCTGCTCGACTATTTGATCAATCTGACCTACGTGGTGCTGCGCAAGTGCTCCGGCGAGACCATCGAGGGAGATCCCTCGATCGAACGCCTGATCGAGATCCGCACTGTGCTGGAGAAGATTCGGCCCATAGATCACAAGCTACGCTACCAGATCGACAAGCTGGTGAAGACAGCCACCACTGGGGTCTCAAGCAGTACAGATCCCATACTCTACAAGCCCAACCCAGACGATATGATGAGCAGTGCAGTCGGAGCAAGCCGAAACGATGAGGATGCGCCAGATGACAGCGATGAGGAGGAGGATGACGATGAGGAGGAGGACGAGGATCAGGATGGGGCCGGGGCAGCGAAAATGCCCCGCAAGGCGGCCACAGCTGGAAAGTCCGGAGTGTATGTGCCGCCGCGCATCAAACCCGTTTACTACGACGGCGACGAACGCGATGCCGACAAGGAGAAAAAGGCCATGGACCGGGCCAAGAAGCGGGCCATTACGTGAGTTTCCACTAATTTCCATTTGTCAGCAAGTGTTCTACCCCTGTCCCCCCTTTCCAGGTCTTCCATGCTGCAGGACCTTAAAGAGGAGTACTTGGACGCCCCTACTGAGATATCGTCTGGCTCGCGGGCACAGCAGATGCTGTCTCAGTCGCAGAAGGAGAAACAGGAGTACGAGGAGACCTATTTGATGCGACTGCCGGTGACCAAGGCGGAGAAGCATCGCCAGCGCAAGCTGACCACATTGGGTATGTCCTGGCACTGTCTTCTTTGGAAGATTAATTAACTGAGCTTTCTATCCGGTCCGCAGGCACACTTGGTGACGAGATTCTTGGAGAGATTAGCCGAGAATCGGCCCTGCGCGGTGATGGGAGCAAAAAGCGCAAACTGGCCAAAAAGGGCAAGGGAAAGAAACGCGGCGGTAAAAAGCGGAAGTTCCATTAATCGTGAGCACATTTACTATTAAGTGACACCTTTTAGGTTATAGTTACAACAACAAAATATTTTCAAACTGTTTTCTTTATAGTTTAATTGATTTGATTTGATAAGTTGAGTTTTGAAATATGTTTGTCTTAGTTGCAAAGGGTTTTTCATACATTTTTGAGTCCTAAACACTTATATTTTATTGCATAATGTTAAGTTTTTCCAATTTATGTTTAACTGAATTTCCATTAAATGTGTTTCTATGATTAAAATTGCAATTCCTTCGTGTTTTTGTTTATTTTAAAAACCAATATTATTTTCAGCTAACTAGAAATGGTTATCTAGTAAGACGCTAAGTGCGTAAAATAATTAATATTAAAAAGCAATTAAAACGCGCATTGTAATCTGCAGTAATGTTTGAATCACAAAATTAATAACTTAAGTTAGTTCAGGAACCTAAATTAAATTAAAAACTAACAAAAATTCAAATAAACCTCAGCAACAAAGGCAAACTTTGTCCGTTGCTGTATTAAAAGTGAGCGAAAATTTTCAAACTCAAATTGTAACTTAAGGCACAGCAAAATTAATCGTAAAGAATACAGCCATATTTCGTTGTTTTTAGGAGTCGCAGCTAAAATTTAAAACTTTGGGCAAATGTAAACTTATATCTCGGAATATCTTTTGTTCAAGTCCTAACCAAATTCCAATGCAACCAAAAAATATATGTGAAAATGCAAAACCAAAACTAGAAACAAAAGAAAACTGAACTTCAGTGACAAAAAGCAGATGCCTTAACAAGAGACCGGTTTATACAGTAGGAAGGAACAGATTTTGAGGAAAACCCTGAGTTTACGTACATAAAGCAACGGCCGAAAGAAAGACTATATGACACTATAATAACGTAAGCCCCACCCAGAAACAGACACAAAAACAAAAACTTTAAACTTTAAATGTAAAATTGAGCAGAGAGTATTTGATAAAGTTTTAAGCCAGAACGCCGCGAGGAGAGGTCACTTTAGTTTGAACAGAAAAAGCTCCTAAAAACAACTGAATTTAGACACAAAATTTTATATATTTCTTATATTAAACTAAAATTAAGGCACACATTTTGAATAACCCAAATCGGAGAGATGCTACGTCCACTAAAAGCAGTGTTAAACGAAGGGAAGAACAAAGACAAAGCTTATGATTAAAGCCAATTTGAAAGCGCGCTGAAGAGTATGGGGATTAGTTGGAAAACTATATTAAATATAATAATAATTAATGCAATTAAATGTAAATGATAAACGAACAGATTAGAATAGAACTAGGTTATAGAAGGCGGAGAGAAAACAAGCAAACTTTTGGCTTCTACAACAAACTTTGACTAAGGATGAAAATTTCTTCAAAATTTTTGAGACAACTTTTTGGCTATAAACTTAAGAACAAGCAACGATAGGCAGACAACCCGAAATTACCACATAAATGCAATAGAACTCAAAATTATTTACAGGCACCAAGCAACACGATGTTTTAAGTGTAATTAAATAAATTAATTTAATTAATTTATTTGTGTTGAAAGCTGAAAGACTGAATATGTTAAAACGAAACCAAAATGTAACAAAACAATGAAACGAAAAGATGTCCTCTTTACCAAGTGTGTGTATGAACTTAAATAATTTTAATAGCCGAATTTCTAGCACAAATTTTAAAACGACTAAGAAGCTCTTCAGTTCTTTTCCGAGTCCATTCCTTTCGCCGAACTATCATTTTCCTAGTTTCCCTATTCTTTTTTCCAGTGTATGTAAAAAGCGGAAGCATGAAAACGGATACAAAAGTTAATGTACGAGTATTGCGAAATGTAAAGACAACAAAAACAAAGTGAAAACAACCGAACAAAAGTCGCCTTAGCCAAGCACCACAAAGCAAAAAACACAAAACAAACGATACGAATTGAAAGAAAGGAAACAAAAAACAAAAATTCGAAACCCAAATATAATACTAACTAACTACCATTATTTGTTGTAACCTAATGTAACGAACAAACTGATACTCTACTCACACAGCAGCAAACATCTCCAACAGAATAGTGCAAAGTTCAAAAACGAAACCTATATGTAATTTAATTTTTATAGCCAAAGAAGGAGAATCGAATCGGGGGTTAATGGAGAAACAATTTAGTTTTAAGCAGCCCTACGAAATTCTGAACGGAACTAATTGGTTACTTAGTGATAAATGCAGAATAAATGTTTTAATCAACGACTACAAATTCGAGCTTAAATTATTTCAAAAAACCTTATCTTCGGACTGGAATTGGTTCCAAAAAACTATTTTTTTAACAAACAAATTAAAGTTTATTAACAAATAAAAACGTTGTAAAAATCATAAATTAAATAAAGACGACAGGTTCACGAAGCAATGTTTAAATGAGGGGAAGTCGTTTGCCATCTTACTTATGTAACGTAAATATAAGTTTAATTAATCTACCATTTACTAATAAGATAAATAATATTAATAACTAACACCCAAAATCCCAAAACTGAAAATCTGAAACTGATAATAAATTACAACCAAAAATTCAAAAACAAACTGACATTTTTTGAAGAGATGTAAGCAGTAAGTAAAATTATTATTATTCGGTTAACACAGTAAAGGGTATTTGATGTCCGCGGTATTTCTTCATGATTTTTATATGTCTTCCGACAAAAGGTGTATTGCGAAATTAATGCATTTAAATCGTCACCTACTGGCTAACTCTGCCTCAGACATAACTTTGAGCTCTGCCGAAAAGATACCGCTGAAAGCAACAAGTAAATCTGATGTTTAGGATATGAAAATCTCTACGAGATTTTATAGATTACTTATTTATTCATTGCGTAACCAATTGACAGTTACATATTTACAACGTAATAATCATTGCACAGGAAGTGTATAGATTGCAGCCTCTGCGATTCGTCCGGCTCCTTCAAGAGCCTAGGCCTCCTGCTGAGCCACCTGGGGGACCTGCTTCTCCGCCTTCAGTCGCTGCTTTTCCTTGAGCAGGGCATAGCACTCGGGAACCTTGTTGTAGAAGTCGCACAGCTTCGTCTGCGAATTGAAGGCCAAGTACTTGCCGCAGTTGTAGAGACGAGGATGCCCGTTGACGCACACGAAGTACTTCTTGCAGGTCTGGGGGTGGCGGTAGTAGCGCAGTTCCCCCTCCGGGCTGACGTCCACCTCGGGGGCAGTACCATCGATCGGATCAGCGGCGGGGCAGTTGAAGCCCAGGTAGGCTTCGGCGTTGCAGTCGGCCACAAGATCGGGCCAGTCGCACTGGTAGGTATCCTGGTTGAAGGCCAGTCCCTCGGGGCACTTGGTCAGGCTGGCCACGCCATGGGCACAGTTGCGGTACACGCCGCACTTGGTCGGGTCTCCGTTCGGATAGAAGCCGAACTGGCGTGGACAGTCGTCAGTTCCGTTTGCGGGCTGCAGACGTGCCCGATCCTTGCAGGTGGAATAGGGGGCGTATGTGCACTCCCCGGTCGCCTTGGTGCGCTGGTGGAACAACAGGCCATCCGGACAGAGTTTCTCGACGGGGGTGCCGTCCTGGCACTCGGTGTAGGCGTCACACTGATCCCCCGATGCAAATCGTCCGTTGGGCGTGGGGCATTCCGGTGAGGCGAGAACTGAAATTAAAAAGCAGGCCATTAGGAAAGTGAGATCTCTTGCTGCCAGAGAAGGTTTTTAGTTTAAAAAGCGGGTGTATTTGGATTTTCGTTTTTTATTTTGATCAGCTAGCCAAAATCTTTAACTACAGACTAGAAAACTCGAGCAACTTTTTGCCATATGGCCTGTGTGTGGGAAGTCACAGCTGGACTGGATTGTCGTCTCCTTCGGACTCAGTTCTTCTTGGCATGAAGACGAGCGGCTTTGATCTGGGCCCCCTTCTCGCGGATGGCGCTGCTGCAGTTGGGCACGTTGTCAATGTCGTCGCACTGCTTCAGCTCCTGGTTGAAGGCCTGGTCTTCGCCGCATCCAATGCGTCGTGGACGTCCCTCGATGCAGATGAAGTACACCTGGCAGTTGTCCTCCGAGGGGTGGAAGGTGTAGTCCTCCTCCTGCTCGCCCAGCAACTCCGACTTGAGAGCCGGAGCCGGGCAGCGGAATTTAAGGAAGGCCTCTGCATCACAGTCCTCGACCTGGTCGGGCCAGTCGCACTTGTAGGTGGCCGGGTTCCAGGCCAAACCTTCGGGGCAGTCAAACACGAAGCCACGGCCAGCGGCGCAGTTCATGAATTGTCCACAGTGGCTGGCGTCGCCCATGCGATAGTATCCGAACTGGTGAGGACAGTCCTCCGTGGGTTGGGCGGCCTGCAGACGGCTCTGGGCCTGGGTGCACTCCACGTCGATTGGGTAGCCGCATGGATACCCCGTCGACTTCTCGTTGTACAGAAGGCCGTCTGGGCACAATTTCTCCTCGGCCACTCCGTTCTTGCACTCAATGTAGGCATCGCAGGATCCAGACACGGGAGCGGTTCCGTTCGCCTCCCGACATGCTCCTGCAGCGGCGGCAGCTGTAAGAAATAGCAGAAGGCGGTTAATGTCGATCAAGGGGACGTGGGGACGAGCTTACCTCTAATGATTTATGATGAGAAACTGGCTCTTTTTTTTCTATTTGAACATTGTACATACTTTATGATCGAACATGTCGTGGGACCTGCCGTGGGGCAACATTCCACTTGACAATAGATCGCCTGGTCTTCCCGCGTTATTACGTTCACAAAACTCGGGTATCGAAATTGTAATGAGGTTTACCCGGGTTATTGAACCCGTGGATGTTATGCAGAAATGCTTATTCGATACGATGTTAAGGAAAAGTCTGAGTTTTACATCCTTATCATACCGTACTAGTAAGTGCTTATGATACTATATTGTACTAATAAGAAGTGCTTGGATAAGAGGCCTTGAATAAAGTGAATGATTTTGTTTGGGATATCTCTGGTGCAGACTTGCAGACTCTTCGGATGTATGAACGCGAAATCCGACAGTATTATCAGATTATAAAATAATTTAAACATAATGAAAACTGTCAAATTATTCCAAGTTAGAATAATTAAGCTCCGTTATGCTTATTTGGTGAATAAATTACCAATATTACGATTGCCTTTAAAGAACCAACAAATGGCATGCCACATCGATGTTTAGGTTGTTCTATATAGATTTGATCTTATTTTAATTAGGCGAGGTTTTGTGTTACTTAATGTAGTATTCAGCAAGTCGGGACTGAGATTGCGGTTGATAGTTATTCGGTGGTTGATTTATGGTTATTTAGGGATGCAAAAGATTCGTGGAAGTATTCTTAAATAACTTATTTAGGATTATAAACTAAGCAGTCTGTGTGTTTTATTCATTTTGTTTAGATTCTGACTTTACAGCTCTATCGAAGTAAAAAAAACTAGAATCTTTACCAACCTACTGCATGTAAATATCAAACGCTGTTTAAGAAACAAGTAGAGACGGTATATAGCAGGGGCTTAAAGCTCCCTTAACTAAACCAGTTCCCCTAACAAAAAGGCATATCTGTTGGCACTGACGTCACTGAGCTTCTTAACTTGTTTGTCTTTAATTTCTTAATAACTCATTAAGTAATCTGATTAGAAGATGCGGTCAAATTCTTGCAATAAACTTTCTGTTCGTCCAAAAATCTTTTGGCCAGACAGGCATGGCTAGGTCTTCTGAGCCTGAGAATCCATTTCAATAATGAATATTTAATTTAATGGAAACACTTTCCTTACCCGTTTAAATACCTTTTAACACAATTTAGCCGAACGAATAACGTGTATAACCTGTAGTACCTTTTACACTCTGGTAAAGTGTGGAAGGAAAAAAAGGTAGAACGCTGTATTCGAGGGAAGCGATCTAAGATGTCTAAGTTAATTTAAAATAAAAATATATAATACATTAAAATATTATTAATATATTTTTATAAGGGTTAATGTAGCCATCTGTCGCCAACTCTTTTAATTATTTTTGACAAAAATCATTTTGGAAGATTGAGTGCCGTTGACAAAATAAGACAAAAGGAAGTAGGAAGGAAATCAATGAGGTGTGCGTGGCACAGCTTTTGATTTATTCTTGCACCTCCCTGTTGATCCTAACTTTAGCTTATTTAGTTTCCAGACAGACGAACACAGCTGTTGATCCTGATTGATCATATGGACAAGAATTAGGTACTTTATTTTAATCAATACACCCTTTAAATTTACGATAACCGGGTATATATATATTCATTATAAAACTGTGAAATTTCACTTAAACGATTTGTACAACTGTTCCTAGTCAATATGCAGAATAATTCTTTCTACACTTAAAGAAAAAATAATGTACGAATATATTTCCTGAAATAAACGACCAAGCTAAATAATAAGCTAATATATATTTAACCGATATAAATATAAATTATTTTACTTTTAGGTAGGTCTTCATGATTTTATTAGTGGAGCTAAACAGCTAATGACTTCAATTAGTTACTGACACTAGTGTGTATAGATGCGACTAAAATGTCACGTCCATCAGAAAATCTGTTCCCCACATCAGGGGAAGATGCTGAACCAAATTCAAAGAGCCGCGAGAGGTGCAAAGACGCCTAAAGGTCACAACAACCGGCTGTGCACGCACCGAGATCGATCGGAGGCTTCCAGCTTCCCCGACTCGTCTGACCGCTATCCGCGGGCAAACTCGTTCCACGGCGTCGCCGAGATCGCGCCGTGGACCAATGCGCTAGCATCACCGCCATCCAAAGATTATGCAATGATTTTTCTGGCGCTTCGGCGTGTGAATTGAATTTCTGAAACCGCTGCCGGCGACCTTGAAATTTTAATTTCGGTGTGATTTCAAAAAGTGGCATTGCTTCAGCGGTTCGATTTACCGCTTGCAATAATTACTTGCATTTATTGAGCTTTCTTTCTCCCAACGTTTAGTTTTGTGCAATTTCCTGGTATTGTGAGAAAGGTGCGAGATCAAACTCACGGATATCCCAAGATCACCTCAGTTTCGAAACTGCTTTACTGAGTAATTACAGATTAAAGACTCATTGCAAGTGAATGCGATGCTCCCACTACCATTCAAATATGGAATTTGAGGGCGTTAGCCCTAACATGAAATACCAATGGGCCTTTAAGGAAGTGTTTTTTAATGTCTTTAGTGACACCAACTTATCGATTGCTTAAGATGAAATGAGTAAATGTGATGTGAAATTCAACACTCTGATGCTGGCGTATAAATATTTATTGCATTCTGGAAACCTTTTAGTGTCCAGGTCAACCACAACTGATTTGAATGCGCAAAAGATTGCTACCAAAGTCAGATTTGGCAATAAAATTGTGTAAGTCTAGAAGTACTAACCCATCGAACCAAACATGGCGACGCACAACAGAGCACTGATTATTATTTTTGCCATATTAACTGCCGTGGTAGATCCTCGGAGATTTGGTGATGCAAATGTGGTCCCAGTGGGCACTAAACGCTTAACTTTGGAGGAGAGCTACTGCGATGCTCAGCCAACGAGCTGACAATTTGGACTGTTTTGCGCTAGAAACGCAACGCAGATATTAACTGGTAACTGGCAACTTGGCTTGAAGCTGATGCTCAAGCTGAAGCTGAGGCTGAAGCTCTTCATGAAGATCATCGCAACGAGCCGAGTCGTCGCCGGAGCTTTCTGATCTTCCCCTGCCTGTTGGAGATTCGCAACAGCTTTCGGCGTCGCCGTCTCAGTCTCAGTCTTAGGCTCAATTGCAATAAAAATAAACATGTCGATAAATAACGAACAAACGAGAAGTCTTTGGATGACACAAAATTTCAACAGAAAAAGCTTCCTTTCGCTTGACATGAGTCAGTCGATCATCCCAGCAGGTTCTGCTCCCCGCCTAAGCCAGCTAGCTAGCAACTGTTTTAGATACTGGCCAACGAAGTGGGTCTTAATTTATGTTTGATTTGATTACCATAATTCGCACTTTTGTTTTCGTTGAACAGGCAACCAAAAAGCGAAGAAACCAGAAAATCAAACCTAAAGTCAAGGCCGACTGCGCCCATGAGGCCGTACCAATCACGACAACCTGACACTGATCTTGGGATTAGGCCTTACCCTAAGTTGTGGGGATTTTTAAAGAAGCGAGCTTAAATTAAGTAGTGACGAAAGATGCCACAAAAGACATGAGCCAGAAAAACGAGCTTATAATATATACAAAAAGAGAGAACGACACGCTTAAATATTTTTAGTAATTCTTCTTTATTTCATCAGTTTTGTGTAGCTTTCCTTAGATTTAGCTAGTAGTCCATGCTCAGCAGATTTGCACTTAACTGTTACAAAAGTTTTATAAGACATATGAGGCGTTCTTGAAATATGTGTAAGTCAGAATCTTAGATCAAGGACTTCTGGTCAAATTAGGCATAGAACCTACTAAAAGCTAGTATAAACAAAAGTGTTTTCGTAACTAAAAGGAAATAAACAATTGGCAGGCTGTGAATCAGTTAGAAGACTCATTCAATAGGAATTGATATTCGACTCGAAGTTATAAAAAATAATCCAATTCGATTATTATTATGTACATAAATAGTTTAAGGTTTATTTTATACATACAAAAATATGCCGCGTACAAGCCTCTTGCCTTGCACACGCACAGCTTTGCCAAATCAAGAGAAAACTGGGGATATTTTCCGGCTGTGTGGTTGGTTTTTCTTACAAATAATTTATGTTCTTCGTTTTGTCTAAGGCACTTTTACACTTTACATTACATCATACAAATATACTCTTCAAATCAAAATCAAATTCCATAGTCTATTTATATTTTGAATCCCGCTCCCGGCTACGTTCTCAACAACTTGCATTAGACTTAGTGATATTTTAGTCTTACTTATGGAAAGTACTTAAGTAAACCAATTTTGAGCGAATAAATCTAAGACTTGATTTGCCAACTCTGATCTGGTTTCGGCTAAACCGAGGCTTACGGACTAAATGTGAAATAAATACAAACACCAATGTTGTATGTTGTTCCCAAGTCACTCTCAAAACGTACCTCTACGAAATATTCAACAACATACGTAAAATTTGCTGTGTTCAGCTAAGTACTAGTTATTCAAACTCCTTAAACCGACAGCTTAGCTACTATTATTCTTCTTTATTTCGATAAGGCCTACGCAACAAAAACCTTCAGCATTTCCTTCAGGATCGAATCGTGGACTCGACCTCACAATATGGTTTTTAACATTTATATGTGCACAAGTTTGACTTAATGTTCGACACTATTAAAAAACATATACAAAACTAAGGTTAGGCTAAGTTTAATGCAAATGGGTCTCCGATCCTCCCCTCCTCTCTTATCATTAGGTTTAACGTCTCCATATCGCTTTACTAGTACAAATATCACGGTTCGCATTTATGCTTCTTGAAATGTATCTTCAATTGCATTAGTTGCTCTGCCTACCTTCAGTGCGGTAAGCAAATCAATTCTCTGTCGTCTGTTGTTGAGTTGTTGTGTTTTTGAGTTTTTGTGTTTTTGCGTTTTTGCGTTTTTGCGTTTTCTTGTATAAACTTTAATAGTATTGTGTTGAAACTTGTCTTTAGCCTTTAACTTTGTTACTACTATTACGATTTAACTCTCGAAGTCTATTCAATACGTCTCAATCCAATGATCCTACTCTGCTATTCAAGTCAAATATTTAACGTTGGAATTGTTTTGGCCCGGTATCGGTCTAATCTACGTTTTGGTCTTTGCAGTAAGTCTACATTGCCCAATAAACATGGTTTAATCTAAGGCTTATTCCGCCAGTTCAGAAACACAATGTGGTAAGACTACTGTTTTGCCCGCTTCCATTAGGAATCTTGCCCTGGTATACAAAAGAGGGGTTGCACTCAATTTCTCTGTTGAGTATTTGAAGAAAATCCATAAAAGAAAACTGGCTTCTACTCGTAAATGGATGCACATGGAAAATTCAGCTAAATAACGATAAACTTAAGGTAATGGCCTAGGCTAAAAATAACTGATAATGACTGCCTATGAGTAACGGAAGTCCCTCTGCCTCCAGTCTCCAGATGTTGATTGCCAAGGAGCAGGAGAGAAGGGAGATCCTTAAGTGGTTAATATTTACAGAAGTTCATGGAAGTGGATTTCAACCGATTTTAGGCGTGGCGTCTTAACCAATTTCATCAAGGGACCTGGCCGTTTGGCTGATTGGCCAAAGGGCATGGTAAATGGAGTTCGGCATGCTGCCTAAAAGCCACATTTAACTACGTTAAATCTATTTAAGCTCAAGGCTCTGCAGAGTAGAAAAGGATTACCCAGAAAGCGAAAAAACCCAATAGGCCCTCAAGGCGTTACACGACCCGACCTACAGCTAAGCCTAATTACGTAATGCTCTACTAGTCCTAGGGCTAAGTCTCTAGCTAATTGTAAACACACACTTGCAGTGCGCATCCAATGCCATAGAGGGAATACGAGGCGGTAGAGTCGACCCTACCGACCTATAGCATTGCAAATAGTAACAGTGAAGTTGGTTCTAGTCTTTTCGCCTTCGCCTCCTTCCCGGTCACGCGGGACTGAGCTCAGCTCGGTTTCAGAATTAGTTACTATATCGCACATCCCTTGCGCATGCCGTACATGATCTTCAGCTCCGGGTAGATGATCTTCCGTATCAGCTGGTTCGTCTTGCCCGAGAGCATGGCTCGTCGGTTGTCCTTCTTCAGCACTTTGATGCCAGGTTTGTGGACCAGGAACGCGTTATCCAGTATGTGAAACTCGTAGTCCATCACGCACAGCGCATAGCCCTGCGAGCAAGTGATATCATTTCCGCTGACCAGGAAGAATGAGTGGACTCACCTGAGGCATCTTGTCGCTCTTTCCCTCCCAGCTGAGCCGTTCGTCGTAGTGGGGATCGGCATGGGTTCCAATGTAGATCGGCTCCCAGTGCACGTAGTAACCAGTTCGTTTTCCTGCGATTACAGAAATATAATCTTAATCTGAAGGGTTCGGTTAAGCCTATAGTCCGTACCAATATGGAACACACTGAGCTCGTCCGTCTCGTTGGCGGACATCCACTCCTTGGACTTGGGTACCCCGTGGCAGCTGGCGCAGACCCGCTTATGGAAAGGAATGGCTTTCCCTGTGCGCAGAAACTCCTGCAGTTCGGTCTTGTCATGGGGCACCGGTGAGTTTTCTTCCACCTCGAAGATGGCCAATGGAAATACCCTTTAATTGGAAAAACATTTGACATTAAGTATCTATGGCCTAACAGGACTTTGCAGAGCCCAAGATGACTTCGATTGCAAGTTTGTTCTCTTAAACTAAGAAAGAATCAAAGGCACCCACCTGGGTGCTTTGCGTCTCAGGTACTGTTCGTTGCGGGCAATCATCTCGAGGAATTTCTTGACCAGACCCGGGTTCGGGTACAGCTCGATGTCGGATGCCAGAATAAAGTGGGTGAGCGCCGAATCTCGGGCTATGTTCCGGCCCACGTTGACCGGATAGAGGAGCTTCTTTTGCGCCTTGTACAGGTGGCCCGAACTCACGTTGAAGTACGGAGGCGGGAGAGTGCAGTTGTACCCCGTCTTGAAGACCTCGTGCGGCTTGGGCACCGACTTGGGAATGTGCTTGGTGCCGAAGTAGATGTGGAAGGTGGTGTAGGCGCGAACCAGGTGACTGCCGGGCAGGCAGTCCCGCAGGTACCGGATCGAGTCCAGCGTGGGCTGGAAGTCAGTGCCGGGGGCGTGCATGGCAATGCTCACCGGGGCGTTCCAGCGCTCCAGCAGCGGCACCAGGTTGTCCAGGAACGTGTAGTCCGCATGAGTCGTGTAGGTGATCGACTCGTGGCACTTGATGTCACCATGCTCCGCCCGCACGTAGTTCTGCAGCACCCAGAAGTCGCCGCGCTGCAAGGTCTGCTGGTGGTAGTCGTGGTCGAAGCAGTTAATCAGCGATCGCACCCGCTCCTCCAGCTCCTTTTCGTCGCCTGTGACTATGTAGCCGCCGTCCGACTGAGTGTTGTTCACCTCGGAATTGCCGCCAGAGGCGATACCGCCGGCTCCAATGTTTCCGATCACCTGGGAGGGATCGCCCAGGACAGCGGCTCCGCCACCACTGTCATTGGCCAACTGCGGGGCACCTGCAGCGGTATCAACAGCCTGAGCCGCTGCCGCCGCAGAGTCTGCATTGGAGTTGACCAGCTGCTTCTCCTCAGACTCGAAGATCTCTACCACCTGCTAAAGAGGATAAAGGCATAAAGGCAAATCCCAAGGACGCTTAATCTAGATATATTACGTTCTGATTCTTGGGCGTAGGCGGCTGTTGCTGCTGCACTTGAGCCGCAGACGAAGCGGAGCCCACTTGGAGTACGGACACCTGTTGCTGGTCCTGCAGCAGGAATCCACCGCCATTCGTGAAGTTGTTGCCGCCGCCGATCATCAGCTGACTGCCGATGTACAGGATGACCGCTACGTTGATGAGGATGCTGCAGCGCAGCAACCAGTTGCGACGTGTGAACATTTTCTGGCCCAAAGGCTCAAAACGCATGTTGTAGCTGTAAAGAAAGTGGGTAAAAGTTGTAGTTTTTCTTTAAGTGTATTGATTTATTTTCAAACTCTAATTCTTGTTATCAATTATCAATATTTTTTAAATCAGGAAAAGGAGAGAGAGCATGTAGATATCCATTCCTATGGATATTAAGTGTCACAGCGCCCTCTAGTTGTGATACTTTGAAGTACCTCCACCGCACCCTGATAGATGTACGGTAGATGGCGTTATTGCATGTTTTTACTGCTAAGGTTTGAGAGTCACTGCCAAAGTTTTTTTTGTGAAAACAGAAACGACGTTTCGCAAAAATAAAAAAAATATATTCTTTGAACAATATACTAAAGGTAGAATAAAAGCATTTCCGACTTTATAAAGTGTATTCTACACATATATTCGTGATCAGAACTCTCGCTGAACGCTGAGATCCCCGGAAGTATCCCACAAATTCAGAGTCTGGAATCGAAATATTATTTCATAAATTATAGAGTAATTAAGATCACATGACCCAGTTGAGACATATATCTTGGATCCAGATACTAGCATATTTATTTTGAAATTAATAAGTAAATAAACATTTAATATAATGAATCTGCTGATAGGTCCGGACTACACTCTTCAGCAGATGCATCCCCATTTTTAACTGTAGAATTCTCGAAACTCAATCGATTTACAAAATAATTGTGAGAATTACATATTTTTTGTCACACACACACTTATTTAGGTAACCAAAAGATATTGCCATATATGATGTATAAACATTTGTTTATGGTTTAGATCAGATCGACTTCTTTAACTGCTAGGTAATGGCTTTCCAATTATTAACACACAATCAAGCCAACTAGCGCAGTTTGTTATTTGTAATCACTGTGGGTTTATTCCAATAATTCAAAACAGAATTATATGTCGAGCCTTTTTAGAAGACCGTTTATCAATGTTTTTTAGGAAATTAATTCAATTAACTGGCTTCTTAGCTGGGCTATAAATAGATGCTAGTCATGATTCACCGTTACACTTTGTTCGTGCCTTTTGTTTAACTCCATGCCGGAGCCAAAGTCTATACCCTGCGACTCTTCAAAAGAAACTGCTGAAATCTTGTCTAATTGGCACAGTTTTCTCCGAAGTACGTAACGTAGCGTATTATTTGTGCTCGTTATCAATCAACTGCCCATGATTACTTATCATTCAGCGAAGTATACCAACAAAATGTCGCACAGGAAGTGCTTACGTGGGCTCCGGTTTGCCAAGCACTCATCGCCGCCTTCCAGCACAAACAGATGCGGGTCTGGGCTTTGTCAAGAAATTTCAATGTATTTCTGATATGAATTCCTAAATGAAATGCTAAATGAAATGTACTCGCATAACAACCAGATGAGTGAGCACGGGTTTCGCCATGAATTCGGGAGGTACCGCAGGAATCAACGGTTCGGAGTGCAACGACTTTTGCCAGCTGAACGGGGAATATCGTCGGCATTAGTCAGCAAACAGACCGCAAATTACGTAGAATTATATATTAAGTAATACAATTGACTAAGTACAATTGTTCCGTGAATCTAGTGAATACCGAAGGCACATTCACAACTTCAGCAACTGGAAGAACCGGATCGTGATCTATTTTTAAATGCTGTTCTGATGCCTGATTTATAAATAGATTTTAATCTATTGGACTAGGACAAAAACATTTGTTTTATACTGTATCACTGATGGCTGTTGGATCTACTTGTTCAAAGAAGAAATACAAATTATAAACAGTTGACCTCTAAATTCACTTCACTTACAGCTATGCTAATCGGACGGGCTTAAGACTTTGAAAACACAGTGTGAAGCCATGAACAATATTAATATTTTGAGGTAATGTTATTTAAGTTATTTTTAAAGCGACTTTGCCGAAAAGCGAATGCCAAAGAGCGATTTCAGATGAATACAAATCAATCGCGGCTTCTGGAGAAGACAGAAATATTCATTAGCGGACCTCACCTTGGGGGTCCACACGAGTTCGGAAACTCAAAACTATTTTGGCTGTACGTCCCGTGTTTAGGGTTCATTGCACCATCGTAGAGGTTGATGGAAGGCGGGCGCGTGGGCCTCCTGGCGAGTACGAAAAGTGGGAAGTGCCACCGGTTTTGTGTGTTTCTAGGGCATTGTCGGGTGATGAATACGCAAGGCGTCGGCAGATCCAAGTCCCTATTCATCCGCGCTCTACGCACACAGGAAACCGAGGCAGATACAGATACGGAACGTCCACAGCAACTACGTCTTGAACGACCGCCGAAACAGCATAAAAATTTGCGGTATGCCCGGGGGCAATTTGATAAAAGTTAAAAAACCAATCCGCTTGGCAACTTGTCGAAGCTTTTCTACTCCCTAACGATCATATTTGGCATCGCAATCGTGCCTACGAGCCATATTTCGATAGTCATTTGGTTTGCTTTTGTGACTTCTGGGGGTTCTGTTCCAACATACCTACATATTTTGAGGCTGTTCTTTGTTACTGGCGAAGTCTGAGCTGGCTGGGCGTGTGTGACTCGTTGTGCTGCGGTGATTATGCAAAACCCGAAAGGTGCCTGACTTACAAAATTTGGAGCGAAACGTGAGAATTATTATGAGTTTTCAATTCGCCAACTGAAGGGGTGCCGCAAAAGGGGCAACCTGAAGTGCGGCACACGTTTGGTTTGTAACAAAGATATGATTTCAGCAACGGTTGTGGGCTGTTAAGACTAAGTACTGGGTACTGGGAACTCTTCGAGTTCAAGGGTATTGGTATTTGGCAGCTTGTTTTGGGTCCACTCTATTGGTTTATTATGTGTCAAAGCACTCAGAGTTGTAAAAGTCGGAGTCAGCCTCGCATAGATAGGTCCTGTTTACTAAGCAGTTCACCATTGTAGAGCCTCGTTACGACTTCTTTCCTGCAACAAAGGCCTCCAGTCGGGGCGAACAGGGAACTCGTAATGACAGAGCCCCTGATGACGGCATTTCCACGGGCGAACTAAGGGAAATCCAGCGAAGAAATGGCAAACTGCAATTGACTTTCATGACCATAAAAAATTAAGTTATAACCGCTGAGCCGCAAATGCGGGCTTGAGAAGCAGCCAGAGCTGCTTTGCCGCAGCTAAAGCGCAAAAATAAAGTCGGCTGAAATTGCCGCTGTAATATATTTTAATAGCACAGAGCACAGAGCACAGAGCACATAGCTCAGAGCCGAGAAAACTCCGCACTGCGATCGCCAATAGTCGAGAGCCTGTTTGAGGTCGTTTGGTCAGTGGCTATAGAGGCTATGGTGGCCACAGAGCAGCCAACCTTCGCTTGGCAACAGTGGATCCAAGCTGAGCTGACAAACTCCTCGGTCGTATCTGCTGCCCTCCACTCAGCTCGGTTCAGCTCACCCCAGCCCTCTGCCCTATTAAGTCTAATTAGATTGCGCCGGCCCCTCGTTGAGCAGATCCAGCTGGTCGGGAATGGAATGGAATGCCTCATTATTTCTCTTTTTCGCCTTTTCTTCCTTCACAAATTTCCTTGACGCGGACGCAGGCGAAAATCGTTTATGAAAGCTTTGTTTGCTTCCTTGAGATGTTCATGAGGTGGTTAGGAGGCCTCTGCCCTGCGGTGGGGTCAATAAAGGAGGATCGAGGAATTAGGAAGGAGTGCCCATTATATTGGGAGCCTCTGATGTTCGGGTAAACGAGGGTCAAAACTCCAAAAGTGAAGCCCTTCAATTCCATTGTAGAATAGTCATAGTTTAAAGAAATATAGAGCAGGTACTAGTACTAACTGTCAACGAATGAGAGAACTATCTGTGTTACAGGCAGAATGGCTGATCAATAGATAATCACATAATTATCTATAAATGCGCATTAATGAATTAACCAGCAGTTTGATGTGCACTTAACGGGATGTTTCTGATACCCGTCAGTCGAATGGAATTGTATGCCACGAGGAGATTCTCCAGGCCGTCATCCGCTGGTTGATGAATGCCCAAATACCTGTCACAACATGTTTGCCATTCGGTTATTTATACTCGGAAGAAGGAGCCTTGCGGGGCAGGACCCGACACAGAAACACCCATAAAATATTCAATTTATATTAGTTCGTTTGTTTGGACAGCGGAAACGGCACAAAATGAGTTACAGCCGTCGAACGTTTCGGCCCAGGGCGTGGCCACGTAGGGCATCGCAGTGGAGTCGATGGTTCCAAGCTGGCCAAGATTTATTCCGCCTCGTAAAATATTCCGCGATACTTTAGACTTGGCTTCGTCCAACGGCACTTGCGAAGTAACTTCATTAGCATGGCCAATCAGTGGTTTAAGCCCGGAATTCAGAGTATCCAATACGAGTAAAACTAACATAAAGAAGGTGACTAAAGATCGTGAATCTTAATTAGTCTCATCTATCTTCAGGTCCAGCAGCTCTCAAATATCTCTGATCGATCTCAAATCGACATCGAATCTACATGATTTCACGGATCAAGCTCATCTTCTTAGTCAAGACAAATGAGACAAAAATGAAAACAAGAAACAAGAAGACTAAGATATGTTACACGGCAGCAAGTTTATCACTGTTAAGAAGTATAATTACTCACAGAATTACATAAACATATGAAGGATTTGTTATCTTCTGTTCGCAATTAAAACTATTTTGATTACCTAAAGTTGCTAGAGTTGACTGCTTCTTTCTTTATTTGGATATTGTGGCTTATAAAAATATCCGATTTTCTGATTCATATTGATTTTTTAATGTTTTCCTTCCTTTTTAAAAACAATTAATAAAATCCAACAGTTAGACCTTCATTGACTACAAATACTGAGTAATTGAACTAATTTAAGCCAGTTCGAAAATCCCTAAAACGAAACAATATTGATTCTAGTTTGGCAGTTAATTCTCTTGTTTGAGTAACTACCGATTAGTTTTGGAGACCCTCCTTGCTCGGAAATATATCATTCCATTTCACTTACTGCCATAATTATTGTCATGGCCCTGTAATCTTACCAACACAAAGGCATGCGGCCAATTACTTCGACCATACACAAATATAATGACAACGGTCACGGAAATATCAAATCAAGCCATCTTTTCATCTTTATATGTCCAATTATCGTGCTCCCAACTATGCTCAAAACCTCTGTCCAGCCCCTCTCTCAATGTTTTTGTAGGCTTTCAGTTTATTTTCAAAAATATTAAAAGAAACCCCTGGCTATTTCCCTTGGGCAAAGCGTTCTCTCGGAGGAACCATTACTTCGATCATGTTTAATTATTAGTGAAATCCCCAAGGACGTCGTTTATTTAATAAAAAACAAAAAATTATTCTTGATTCGTTAAATTTTCATACCATTATTATTGCTCAAGGACCCATGAAGCAAAGCCTCTCTATGGAATGCGATTTCCGTGGAGCAATATTGGGAATTAACTGTCGGAAGCTGCAAGTTTGTTAGATAACATTGCTCATACGCAGCGTGTGCCGTGGAAATAACCATCTTTGGTGCATTTCTGTCTTCAGCGGCAGAACGTGAGTGCTCCCACACAAAGAAAGACGAAAGCAGCAATATGAAATGGAAAAGTCAACCCAAAAGTAGAGAAAAATCGATTGGTTTTGACCTCATGGACGCGTAACACAATTCGGAGCTCCGTTTCGGTGCCAACTGGCAGCGACAAATACTGCGATGATGGGTGCATTGGCACCAATGAAGCTTTTGGCCAAAAGAGAGCTTCCAAGGAAAGACGTGGCGAAAGCGAAAGGCAAACAAACACGCCACGAATTCCAGGCTGCCCCATGTACGTACGGGTGTGTAGGTGCTATCCGGACCGCCGATTTTGGTCGAGACAGAACCTTGTACGGACTTATGTATATTGCCCGCCCGCCAGCCAGCCAGCCAGCCAGCCAGCCATTTTTGCCCATTTAGCGACGCGATGTAACACGCGATCAAAATATAAAAACTAAATTTGTGGAGCAAAAAACCAATAAACTGGCGCAACACCCAGATAGTAAGAGGAGGGAGGAACCACGCGAAAAGAACAGCAGAACACCAAAAGGAGTTTTGCGAACCCAAAAGAAAATGGTTAATAGTTTGTACGAACATGTTTTATCAACAGATAACCGCCGCATTAAATGTTGCTAAGTACACCCATCCTTGGTCACAAGCCCAGGAGTTCTTCTTAGGTTGTCATTATGTAGTCAAAAATTCCGCTTTTAAGAACATTTCTCTTAAATTCGACACTCACTTTCATATCATTTTGACTGGATACATCAAATATATAAGGTTTGCTGACCAAGCCCACGAATTACTTTATTTTAAGATACAAGTGGAGACCTGTCAACCTATGGCTGGTTCAGTGGGGAAGGTCAACAGCCCCCAAACTGCCAATAGGATGGTATGAGGTCCTAACAGCAAACATCAGTTTAGCTGCAACCCCCGACTTCGACGTTTTGGTTTTCCCTGGGCAAAGGCTAAATATAAGATGAGAAATATCGAACGCCGCTGCGTGACATTAATTCGCATGATGGGCGACAGCTGACGAGGGCGGAGCACACGCCCTCAACGGGGCAGGTGCGAATCGATTATCACTTCGGGGGCGGGAAGGGTGGCGTACGGTTTCTGTGGCAGAAGAGGGGGGCTGGGGAACATAATGCTAAAAGTTGGCGGGCGAGGCGTAGGGCACACGCGCAGTTTGTCAGCTTAATTTCATTAATTACGTTTTCCCGTCCGCTGGCTTGTTTTTATTTATATCCTGGGTATTATATCCATAGGGAATTCCGATTTCGACCAACCTGGCATTCCATTCACTTGCCTCTTCACTATTCTCTGTTTTGGTTTCGGAGCTACTTTGCCTTGATCTACAAAGGGTTCTTCTTAACGTGATAGGATCTAGAAACTGACTATTAACAGAGGCCAAGAGAACTAAAAAATGGAATTTCTTACTGAAACAACCTTCTTGTCTAACTTTGAAGGGTATCTAATGATCGCATCCCCCTTCGTTAAACTCGCTTTTCCTCTTGGGAATGCGAAATCATCAGAATACAAGGCTCTATCTGTTGTTGTTGGCTCGGTCGCTTTTCGTGTGGCCTGGACTAATGTCATTTTCATTATCGTTCACATGCATTATGTGATTTTCCCAACTAATGGATTGGTCCAAGCCGACGCGAGGTGCTGAAAATGACGCAATCGAGAAGTCAGGGTTCTAGGGGCGCGGGACAAGCGGCACAGGTACTTGAGATACTTCGAGTATGCCCTAATGAAATTTCTCGTTCAATTGTTGACTTACACGATTACCTCTCGGCGAGAGCTAATTAGCAGGTACTTTGTGGAGCAGGGAGCAAAGAATGTTGGTTACGAGAATTCCCGGAAAAGTCAGGATGACAACGTGCGCAGGATGACGCACAGGATGTGAGACGTGGAAAGTGAAAAGTGAAAAGGCATGAGAGCTCCTTTAAGCAGGAAACAAGCTACAAAAGCACTAAGAGGCGGCTAAAGGAACAGAGCAACGAGTGCGCAGATATTTATTTATTTATGCGGACGGTACCCCAAATGGAACAAGAGGAAACGCTATAGTCGAGTGCCGCGACTATAAGATACCCGTTACTGTTTTACACAATTTTAAAATATTAATTTTGCTAGTGGAAATTCACAAGGCGCCACCTATTGCCAGAGGAAGTATGTTGAGTATGCTTATAGTGACGTCACTGCCCATGTGGAGCCTTATAACCTTAATTTCTTCATAAATAGCGAAATAATGTTCGGATTTGAAAAATCTTTTGTAAATCGATAGATATTAACAGAAATAAGTTACACAAGGTCAAACGAAGGCATTCATAATAATATTATAGACTCCACAGTTTTCCGCGGTTTGTGGGCGTTAGAGTGGGCGTGGACGGATGCAACTTCGTGGCAAGTTGCAGAGGTATCTCCTAAATACGTGTTCCTAAGCAAAATTGTGTAGCTTTAATAGTTTTCGAGATTTTTGCATTTTTTGGTTTTTCGGGTTTTGTGGGCGTTAGAGTGGGCGTGGCGTGATTGGAAAAAAACAATTCGCATTGCGAGCATTATAGAAACATACATGCTTGATATGAACTTTCTATCTCTTATAGTTACCGAGATATCAGCTTTTCTAGAAAATCCGAAAACCGTCTTTTGAGCCTTGTGGGCGTATGGGTGGGTGTGGCCGGATAGTAGTACCACTATAAGATGCGCTGCCATCTAAAGATTATACTTTTTGAATTTCAACTTTCTAACTGCAATAGTTCCTGAGATTTCAGCAATTTCAGTTTTTTGCGATTTGCGGGCGTTAGAGTGGGCGTGGCAGGATGCTGTAATAAACTTGCGCTGTCCCGGGACCTCAAGAATCTTCATGCTTAATCTCAGCTTTGTATCTGCTATAGTTCCTGAGATCTCAGCGTTCATACGGACGGACGGACGGACGGACGGACGGACGGACGGACGGACGGACGGACGGACGGACGGACGGACGGACGGACGGACGGACAGACGGACATGGCTCAATCGACTTCGCTATTGATCCTGATCAAGAATATATATACTTTATAGGGTCGCAAAAGCTTCCTTCTATCTGTTACATACTTTTCAACGAATCTAGTATACCCTTTTACTCTACGAGTAACGGGTATAAAAATGGACAGATGATGGCGGTTAAACAAACTCCTCCCAGGTTTTCCGTGTGCTTGCCGTCATTCCATCTTGCTGAACTGCAGTGAAATTGCGGACTGGGAAATTTAATGTCACTTCTTGGTTTTTGCGCACTTTCCTGCTGCCCAAAGTGTTGGAGTTGGAAGCCAAGGGATGTGTTCACGGGTGTGGTAAGATACTTGCTTTTCTTGCTGGTAAAAAAGAGTTTGGCGGCAGAAAGCTCGAAACATTTGAGCGCGTGTTTCTTCTTTATGTTGTATGAAACTTAAACATTGCTTCAGATATTATTTGAAGGAATTGAAACAGGAATTTACTCAAACCAACATCTTCTGTCCTTCTGAAAATCGATAAAAAAGGTCATTGAAAGATCGAGACCGCCGAGGTGTATATCGATTAAGCTTATAATAGGGCGAGGGGAAGACTAGAGTTGTTCTCTTTCCCCAGTTCAGCCATAAAATCAATTCCATACGAAATCCGCTTGTTCCATGTTTTTGTAGCTTGATGGAGAGCACATTGTTCATCCTGTTAGCTCTTTACAGGGTAGCCTTCGGATCCTGGCAATATTGGAATACACCTTTTGCCAGTACTAGTACATACATATACCAAAAGCTTGCACAGATTGCACTGACAAAGCACTAACAAATAGGAAATTTAATATTATCCTCAGGCGGTTTACCAAGTAAGAGGTATCTAATAGTCGGGCAAGCCATTGCACTAGTTCCTGTTTCTATTTATTTTTTGCGAATTTGGTTTTATGTGCATTGGGAATGTTTTGTTATGTGAATGGCGTGTTATTAATCCTATCAGAAAGGATTTCAGTGAGCAGAGCTCGTTAGACCGGAAGGCAGATGGCAGATATACGGCGTAGGCCAAATCAATGGAGTGGAAGCCAGTCGAAGGATCGAAATAGTTATAGTTAGTAAATAAGAAGGGCAGGGGGATTCCCTCTCCCTCATCAGGGTCAACAAAATAGTTGAAGTTTCCAAAGGTTTTCCTTGCAAAGGCAGCGAGCTAGGAAGTACATTTCGGGTTTCCTTATGGAGCGTGATGGGCGATTATGTGGCGGGTGGTGACCAATTATGGTTTTCCCACCAATACGAATTGAGGTCACAAGCCATTACCAACTAGTTCACGGGCGGCTAGAGGTCAGCGGGTCTCATTAGGTGAATTTAAATCGTTGTTTGCCTAAGCCCTGGAGAAATATCAAAGTGGTGGACCCTTTTCTAGTGTTGAACTTTTACGACCCTGAAGTGCGCTTTTAATGAGCTCATTAATGGAAGTGACATCAGAAAAAGCGGGGTTTGAGTGTCCCAGCCGATCGGCTGAAGTTCCGCTGGACCCAAGAGCTCCTGTGGAAACCGAACGGTATCTCCGCCACGATTCCTTCTCGCCTTGGAGCCGACATCGGCTAATCACCAGCAAGAAACCGGCAATTACAACGCCTGTTAATAGAGCCGATTTGCGCGTTCTCAGCCCGTCTCCTGATTACCGAATGAAGACATTATGGAAACGCGTGCTGGCAGCAGAGGAGAGCTTCGCACGGTCATAAGGCCAAGAAGGAAGTGTTCTTTGGGATTCCGCCAGCAAACACCTCCAGCAGGCTACGGCGCGAACGGCTCCTCATTTCATGCGCATTTAACTAATCTGTCATCTAATCCGCGGCTGCATCTCGGGGAGCTCAAGGAGGCAGTGCCACTACTTCCACTCCTACCTCCACTGCAGTCCGGCCGATGCACTCTCAGAGAAGTCGGGTCTGAGCGAAGTTGCAAACTGAAGATAGTTGCTTGCAACAGTGGCTAACAAAGCAAATTCATGGGTTAATCTGAAAGTGCCCCTGTTAAATCAGCTCACTTCACCCTCGATTTTCCTTCGGTGACTCGATAGATTGTCACATTTGTCGTTATGATATTTCCTCAACTATCTACTAAAGTCCCTGAGTTTTGTCCTTGCAACAGCGAACAGTGTGAAGCAAGCCGTGTCTTCTGCTGCCAGTTACATAAGCACAAATTCCAGAACAAAGGCCAGCCGCTCCCTCGCAGGAAACGTTATAGTTGCATTATCTAAATAAGAAATTCTTAAAAGCATTTTCCATTCGCTTACCGCCACTTGTGTGACAGTTGATGATAAAAGAAACAAATCCCAAGCCACAGACTCGGCTCGCGCTGGGCTCGTAACTTCGCATTGTCGGCTTTCAGTCTGGTGTTGCTCTGTCCCGGCTACTTGTTTCACAGCCGAGTGAATGCACAGCCGCTCTTTGCTGGACCTTATCAGAGTCCATTGTTTGCCCATTTCCCAAATGGAAAATGAGCTGCAGAGCTCCCCCAGCAGCCAAAGAATCAGCAGCCGAAACAGCGCCAACCAGCAGCCAGCCTATAAGATAATGTCCCACAGCTCGGGCGGAAGAGTCAGCTCTGGGAGTTGATTCTGCCGTATCCAGTTTTATCGACCTTATAGCTGTCTCTGCACATGTTCGACATGTGCTAATCAGTCCGAGTCCCATTTATGCGAACTGGGGAGTATCCAAGCTGCCCCTTGGAATCAAATTTCACTTGGCTTTGGAAACTGACAATGAAGGGCCACTTTTGTGTTAAGAATAGTTGTTCTATACGAGTATATATGGGAATATTTTAATCGAAAATTCCACTTGCATGATATGAACTCGCTCAATCGAAGAACATTATGCAGTAAACTATTCGATTATCCGTTTTTCCAAAGGAAGAAGGATTCTAGAAGCCTCACAGAAATACTTTCCATCGCTTGGCCTTAAATTGACTTACAGAGAAGTGGCTTTTGGTTGTGTTTTTGTATTTTTGCTGGTGATTAGCTCCACCCCAAAAGATTTTTACAACTTGCAATTAAACACAACCTCGGACCAGGCCCCGTAGCCGTCGCTCGATCGCCTCTGCCTGTCTTCTCTATTTATGGCGCTAACATTACTCAGACGCATGTCGCTGTTGCTGTTGCTGGTCGTACTTGAAGCCAGCGGAGACAAGCAATTACATAGCAGAAACCTTGGCTTTGGCTTTAACTTTTGGCTTGCCAGCTGCGTGGCTTCTCTTTCGGCATTGCGTGCTGCGCAGGCGCACAGCCGCACAGCCGCACAGCCGCAGAGCCGCTTCTCCACATTTTTTCTCGGTCTACGACTTCGATTTTTTGCGCCGCCAGCCGCTGGTGTTGGCCCCTTCAATTTGCCATATTTATTTTGTTTTTATTGAAAATAATAGCCGAGTGAGTGAACGCTCAACTGGCTGGCTGAGCAACTGCCAGATTGAACGACGAGTTACTCCCCGTTCCCTTTGCTTACGATCTCCAGTAGTCTCGAATAATTTATGGTCTTTTAAGATTTCTGGCAAATGGGTAATTTTGCCGGAGAGCCTTGAAGGCCTTTTGGCCTAATGAAGGTTTAGGAAGCGAGGGGAACTGTTTGGCAATCGAAATTATAGACAGATCCCAGGATTGATTGGATCGCGTGTCGCAATCGCAGAAGCATTTTAAGACAGTTTAATGCCTAATACAAACGATAAATAATCGCCAGCGAAAACACCTTAGTCGGTCGGCACTCAAGTGCAAGCCCCATCGTTGGGAAGACAGCCGGCAACCAGTTTTATGATTCAGCCCAGGGTCCGACCCTCCACTCGCTTAATTTATGCTGAGCTTCGTTTACTCGCTTCAGCATAAAACTAATTAAAAGGCCTTGGCGCTCGGCTGTTGGAATTAAACAAAAAGCACATAATCGTTGATTGACGTTAACAGTTGATAAATGGTCTATTCTCGGCTGATGTGTCATCTGCTTACAAGAAGATAAGTCTAATGTGGGACTATTCATCATTAGTCTTTACGGCTAGCTGAGGTCATAGTCCCCAGGAAATTATCAAATTAAATTGCTAAAACCTTACCGACTTGTGTAGAATTAGCCATCGAAGCTTCGGGATCAGCCTAGAAGGGCGGATGATCGGTTTGGACAACTCAATACCATCACCATTCGACGCTGCTTTGAGTCCAGCTAAGTTTATATGGCCAATCCCGTTAAAGAGTTAATTCCCAGTTTCGAGGCTACGTACCTATGTGTGTTGAAACACCTGCAGAGCCCGTGACTTCCCGAACGACTATTAGACTCAGAGAATTACTTTCTGGGAAGTTCTTGAGCGGTGGAGAGTCTTGGCTTTCCGGACCCCTTCCCCGTTGCCGACGACCCTGGTAGTTTGATTTATTAAAGATCTTGCTCCGGCATCCATGCTGAGTACATCAAAGTCATGTTAAACATATGGCGTACTTAACGACGAGGACCAGCCAGTTCGGCCGTAAAGATAAGCACACCAAAATGGCCTCAAAGTGGCTGTGTTTAGAGAGGTCTTAATGAGGCTGGAGAACGAACACAGAGATTGTCACAGTTCCTGGCCAGCGGGGGGATCGGAGTCTGGGTCCGGACACGCGGACAGATTCACTCATGATCCCCCACGATAAAGGCAGCCACTCCAGAGGCCACTTAGGCCAGAAATGTAACATCAGCCTCGCCGCAGCAGAAATTCAAACTTGGAGATGCATTGATAGATTAGGCCGCACTCTTGGCCAGTATCAGATGCAATATTCCGTTCCCAGCCGTGACAGGCGTTGCGAGGCTATCGATTACCTGGGAGATGGGCGCATTCCTCACGCTCTGCGTTCCTGGAAAACTATTTTTAAACAACTTTGTGCTCCCTAAATGGACACTCATTGGACTCTCGAACGCCTCTCTGCTCGAATCCACTGGCCCTGGTAAGTAAAAATAGACTCTCTAATGAGTTGAGAGAATAGTGAACTGTGTAAGTGCCTTGACTGTGAAATCCTAGTAAATCCATTCCGTGAAAACTAACCGAAACTTTAAACTTAAAACTGAAAGGAGACTATTCATACAGAACCCCCCTTCAAGGGTCCAACCACTGGTCTATCCACTGATCGGGTAACTTTCGGGGCTGTCATTAATGGCGCCGCAAGTTTGGCCCACAAACCAAAAGAGACAACCACCATTTACAGCTAGCTAAAGAAACGAAACGAGTTTGGCGCTCTTCTTCTGGATTCTTCCTCGCCGCTTTGTGGTCCACGCCTTTTGGGTGGTGAAATCGAACCGTGCTGGTTATGCTCTTCTCCACTGGCCAGCAGCTTCAAGTTGACCAGATCGAGGAGGAAGTTCCACCGCAATTATTCGGAGGCAACGCCCGCCGATCCTAGCAGCATGATTTCAAGGTTCTTTGGTAAGTACCATCCCGTAAAGGCTGAGATGGCTGTGAGAACGGCAGGCCAAGCTCGAAATCGCCGAAGCATCTGAGTTTGAGATCCCTGTCATCGAGTTGTTAGATTTGTTTGTGTTGTTCATAGCTTAAGCATTCAAAGTGTTTGTTGGCCCCGACACCTAGCAAAATTTCAAAAGTGATTTCTTGCCGACTGAAAGGTCGCAATGCCTACCCTAAAGCTGAGAATTGGTCTGCCCTCGAGGCGAACGCTTGGCGGCATCTGCATCTGCGGAGCACTGGCCTCCATCTCGGGGCTGGCCTACATGAGCTGGAGACGGGAGGACCAGGTGCGTCAGACGGAGTACTATCAGATGGCCATCCAGCAGCTGCGCCAGCACAGCGGAGCCGTGGGTCTGCTGGGAGAGCCCATTAAGGAGTCGGGGTTCAGCCTGTCCAACGAGAAGAACCGCTGCGACGGGGACAAGGCCCAGCTGCAGGTCTCCGTCCAGGGATCCAAGGACAGGGGCACCGTCTTTTTCTGGGCTACGAATAGCCAGAAACAGGGCTGGATGATCGACCGTCTGGAGCTCGAAACTAAGCAGCATCCGAACACCCGCTTCCTGCTTAAGAAGCCCCAGAACTATGCCCTGCTCAGCAACGAGGGCGATCCGGACCCCCCGAGTGCCGAAGTCGCCGAGGAATCCCAGCAACCGCAGGAAGCGCTCAAGCCGCAGGAGGCGCCCAAACCACAGGAGGAAGGGGATGGCGAAGAGCAGGAGCAGGCGGTTCATCGCCACCCCAGCATCCAGAACAATCCTCCTCAGCACCTTCAGCAGCAGCAGGGTCAGGAGCCAGTGCCGTTTGTTCACACAGCAGAGGGCTGAAGCTTCTAGTTATGCAATAGGTCTGACCCTCTCCTGATGCTCCAAGAATCGTACTCCAGTTTATGGCTTTCAATCAAGAGTTAAAATCTACTTTGGAGTCAGCCGGCTCATTGCTTTCAGTTCAAGGATAAGCTAATGTTTTTGAGAACATGAATAATTAAGAACACTAGCCACAACCTATTTAAATTACAGTTAGCATCTCTGATAAGATTACGTAAAGGGTAGGGTTATATTTTATTAAAATAAATTTGATCTCGCCCGAACCCAGCCATGTACCCCGTGGAATTTACTTAGAACTAATTTCATCTGCGACCAAATGCAATTTTAATCTGAAAATGCAATCCAAGTGAATAAATCGTGTTTCGGGACAGCGAAGAAGAGACATTTTAATTTACTTGAAATCTCGAAGGTGCATGAGGCATCCCCAAGAATGTCAACAATGACATTGTGCTTGCCGTCGTGGTTTCAGCTTCGTCCGCCGACTTGGCTAGTATGTAAAGCGAAATAAAGGGGATCTTATGTGGATAGCTGTAGTTTATTTTTAGTGGTTTGCCCGCCTTGTTTGACAAGTGCAGTATTACATCGCGATACTCGTAAGCGATTGAGACTTGAAAACAAATAACTGCCGCCTATGAGACCCTGAAAGCATTCAGAGCAAGACGCCGAAACAGTTTGGGCCTCTTAGCGCCGCCGTGTGTGGGTCAGACATGCTTCTTGGCAGGCAGGCATGCGGAAAATGAATAATAAAATGTATAAATTGAATTTATTTTTCATTCCGCCAAAGAGGCAGTGAGTGCGAAGCACGAGCAAGTTGTTTCCCAATTGGCCAGGCCACGCTGCTGGTTGGAAATGTTCACAGTGACCTTTCCAGCCGTGGCTGCCTCTTCTCGCTTCTTTATCGCTTCATTTGGGGTGTTATCTGGGTGCGTGGTAATTAAATTCGTGGTTTTTGTAGTTTCCTGTTCCTGCCGCTCTGCCGCCCTTTTGTGGAAATGTTCACCTTCCCGAGATGTTATTAAAAAGATAATCGCAATCTTAGACATTTTATTTGCCTCTTGCTTGGAGGGGCCTCCGTAATACTTTGAAGAAATTAAACGGCGGGAGCGGGACGGGCGGAGAAGGCCGCTTCTTGTTACCTTGGAAGTTCAACAAGCCAAGACAAGGAAGCCACAACAAGCCGGCACCGAAGTCAGAGGCAATTAAGCGTGCGCAGCGCAAAGACACAATGACTCGAAGCGGAGGTCAGGGAGGTGACCAGTAGCCCGGAGATGGGCTGCTTTTGTTTGCACAATTTAATTTGCCCAAGAAAAAGTTGTATGTGCGTGGATTTGAGGAAGGTCGTTGGAGCCTCTTGCTCACCCGGAATCTTGCCATTTGTTTTAGCAGCACAAATGATTTTATGGCGATGCAGCGATTTGTGTCTTTCTTCCGTTTAGATGAATGAATGGTCCTTGTAGCCATAACAAATCATACTTTTTACGAGGGAGGCAGGCAGAAACATATTATTACCTCTCCGTTTTCCGAGGAGTCTGATATTGCTTCTGTTCCAGTCACAAAGATGAAGTCACGAGGTTCTGACAGGTACAACGAACTCGAGTGAAGTACTTTTGAAATATCTGCCATTACCCGCTTGGAAATTATCTTCAGTCCCAATATCTGATTGCAAGTCTTTCCACATGAGAGGTGTCTGAGAATGGAAACAGCGAGAAGTAAACCGAAAGTCGTTTCGAGAGAAATCTGTGCAAATGAAGTAAAGGTGTCAAGAACCTTGCTGACAAGCAGGCCTCTAACTGCCAGCCATCGGGAGATGGGAGATCATAAAGACGCAGACCCAAGATCCCCAGAAGACCGAGTAGGAAGCAGAAGTGGCCACAGAAACAGCAAACCAAACAAACAGCAAACCAAAACGTGACAAGCAGTCGGAGAACAAAGGTGCAAACACGGTTTTTGCATCTGTCAAATGGGCTACGTGAAAGTTTTCCAAGCTGACAGGTCAATCCAATCCAACTTTGCTGGGTGTCGCTTGTCATAAAAATCGACCGGACCAATCAACACTTATTGAGTTCAAAGTCATTTGAGCCGCACCACACCGCAGTGCGTTCCGAGTGCCACCGGCGCATGCATGCCACTTTACGCGAAACTAGTTTCGCATGTGGGCAGTGAAGTAAGCGATAGGTCGACATACTTTCCGAAGTCACTGTCATTGGCGGATAAATAGAGCAAGAGCAACATGACAAGAGCGGCTCAGAGGTGGGCCATATTCGAATGCGACTATGCACTGGTTACACATATCAAATATTATGACTTGGTACCTAAATTAGTGCTCTCGAAAGTGACTAACCCTTAGCTAAGCTTCTATAAATGTGCTTAAGATCAGCTTGAGTGAATGTTCATATAAACTTAAATCACTCAAAATTAGAACATTTGAAAGTCGGTGGTCATGCTGAGGGTAGTTCTGTTCCTCCACTTTGCAGTCGCGGCCCAGAAACTCATTTGCAGCTGACACCAACGCGATGCCAGTCAGCCAGTTGCGAAGGGCTACTGGGGTGTGGAGTGGAAGTGGCCTGGTAGCCATGGTCAGTCTTCAGGCAGGGAAGTATAAAGCTGGAGCGAAGGGGGAACGTGCGCACAAAACATAACTCTCGCTCGACGATGATGTTGCAGGGGAATCCAATTGCATCTATGTGGATAGCTGGATAGCGACAAATGTCAACGGCACACGCTAATTAAGGTTAATGAAAACGACAAGCGAAGCTCGGCAAAATAAAGCATGACAACAAACTGACGACGGTGATTAACGAGGACAGTCAACTAGTCGGCATGGGGCAGAGAAGAAGCTTTTTGTTACGGCTGGATAATATGGCTATTGGCGTCACCTTGCCCAACCATCGCAATCCATCGACATGGAGCTTTTGTTTTTGCGTCCGCGTCGAAAGTTTTCCATTTCAATTATTTCCATTTCGGCACATAGTTCGTTCTCACAACATGTCATAAGTCATGAGCCATACCCAATATGTCACTTCGGGAAACGAAGGAGAAGCCTCTCCGTAGACGGCTCTAGTTCAGGGTTTAAGGATTCTGGGCGGATCTTTTAGGATGGGAAAGTGGACAGGAACTAGGACTTACCTATTTTGTGTTGCTATTTGCTGAAAGAAAACAGAAAAGTCAATGAGTATCGTACATGCAAATGTAAGGAAACTTAATAGGGAAAGAAGTGAGGAAGCTAACTTCGGCCAGCCGAAATTTATAAGTCCGTGCAGGATTGGGGCTTTCCACATTGCGTCTCCTTCTGCAAAAGCGGGTGCAAGCACTCATCGCTTTTTAAATTGGGGAGTTGCGAAGATAGTTTTATGATTTTCAACAATGAAAAAGGAAGAAGTTGTCGTCATTGAATGCAACCAACAAGAAAAGCAGTACTGTTCTTGGGCTAGCTCTAAAACATTTTCCAGAAGGGAAGGACTCCAGCAATCCCCGCAGTGCAGACGAGCCGTTAAGGCCCACTTTAAAATGCAATTTGGCTGCCTTTGGTCTATTTAAAAATGAATGCACTGTGAAGGGAAAACAAAGAAAAGTACATGAAGAGCAAAGCAAAGAGTGCAGTGCCTTTCTGCACTTTTCTAGACCCACCTCATCCAGTCTGCTGAGCAAACGGAGTCCTGAGGACGCAGTCCAACCAAGCCATCCTGACCCCAGGGAAGTTACTCGTAACGTTACTTGAACGTGGCCCGAGAAGGAACAAGGAAACTAATTATATATATTATATAATTCGTGTTCTAGCTTTGGATATAAAGTGTGTTAAGTTTCTCCAACCTCCAATCCTTTTCAGCAGACTGATAGGAGGAATTCTTAAAGCGCCACTCAGACTTCTGAGATCACGCGAGAAATGTTTGTACGGAGATAAGCACCACAAAAAACAATACTAAACAGTGATTGAAATATTATTATTATTATTTAAACAATTTGAGATTTGTAGGCTAGACATTTTGTTCAAATCCGCTCAAAGGAACATAAGTATAAGTGACGAATCATTTTAACTTTCTTTTTGCAATGTTCAGTTTTTAACGTCGATTTAAGTTCAGAACCAGAATAATTCGTCCGTTTGGCTTATCTCTTCACAGGGGTTTCTCAACTGTAACGGATAGAGATGTGAGTGAAAATCTGAAATCACTTTAATCTTGTAATTTGATGCTGATGGCGAGGCGAGGATGTTCTTAAAGATTCGTTCGTCCAAGGAGTTCGAGTGTTTACTTGTGAGGCGCTCGACTCACCCACCAGACTCCTTGCCCCCATTGAACCCATTGAGAGGCTCATCCAAGCTCAGCAGTTGCTGTTCAACACTTGACTTCTCAAGTGCACATACAGGGTATGGGGTGTGCTAGGCAGACTGATAGGTTCCTTGTTCTAGAGACATTGGGAAGTTAGGTGCAGGATCTGGGGCCAAGTGGTAGCTGTGGGTCAAGAGCAATATCGTTGGGTAGTCCGGCTTAGGAATAAAGTGTGAGTGAGGAAAGACAAATTAATGAGAAATATTGATGGGATCGGTGACATTTAAGAGGGTATAATATCCTACAAAATAATCCGTCAAATCCCCGGAAAAACCATGTCCTGGTTTTACCACGGGCAGGCACAAACAGGAATAATATTTCCATGTGCAGTTTCCGCAATAATTGTCAGCACCTGAAAACTGTTCACGAAACTTATCTGCAGTCACTCAGAGCATTTGCGAATGAAACTAAGCTCATAACTCTCTCCCAGCCCCTCAAAGGACAAATGCCAAAAAGCCAAGCAACAGCAACAGCAACAGCCGTCAAACTTCCACTTGCAAAATTAAACAAACGCTCACACACAATGGAAAACTCATTCAATATTTAAAGCTCGTCCAGCGCTACGGCACATTGTACATCGTACAGAGAGCAAAAGAACCGAAACCCAAAAACTATAGTCTTTAAAAGTGATTGGCTTTAATAATTTACAAGATTCCCGAAAAGGGGAGACAAGTTTGGGATTACAATAGTAACACAAACATGAATTTAGTAAACATTTTTCCAACTTGTTCTTTGGTTGGCTTTGTTTCTTGCAAGGAACTTTTTATGGATGACATTTGAAGATCGTTAAAAGCTACACAGTAAACATGACCAGAATGAATGTCCATTGATAACTTAAACATCTAGCTAGGTCAGCCAGCAGGGAAGAATTAGGGGTTCCTGCTGGGAGTCTGAGGAGCGGAGCTCCGCCTCGGCCAAGTGGAATGCCCGGAAGGCAATACCCGAGTTCAGGTAAATATGGCGCTCGAGCAAACGCCGTGCAGAATGCAAAATTTATTAGTTTGGTAAAAGGCAGGCCGAGCGATAGCAGAGAGGAGAATCCGGGGATGCTGTACCCTCGCATTGGAGATGCATTCTAGGTGTGCTGGCAACTGTGATGCTTTCCCATGAATGATTATGCTATCTTAAACTGTTATTGTCCACCCGTACGTTAAATACATAAATAAACCCACAATGGATCCCTTTCTAAGGGCTTTATGTCACCCCAAAGAGCGTATAAGATGGCCTATGCAGTCTGAGGTACTTTGAAAGAGTATTCAGACTCAACCAATGGCATTCGCAGAATGGTTGAGCTCAACAAAACCAGAACTGCAGGCAACTTCCTCCAATTGTGTTTTGCCCGCTTTTAGGGTCCCTGTGCCAGCAGCAGTATCTGTGAGACTCTGAACAGGTCCTGGCAGGACTTCGAGCAATAATAAAAGGCGAGCAGCCCAGATTTGAGCTTGAATAGTCGAATTTTGCCTCTGCAATAGGACACAACGTCATAAAGTGGATACTCCTAGACCCTGTGACCTCCGCGAGGTGACTCCTTGCATAGTGGGCCGCGGTGGGATTATTGTGATACCGATGCGGCACCTTTACTAGGTAAGTTCTTCAGCTTGATTAAACTTTAAATGCATTTTCAGTTAAGTGCTCAAGCATGTGCAAGATGGATGCTAGCACCACTAGTACGGACGTATAAAGAATGAGCTATGAAAGTAAATCAGTTTTCCCCAAAATTTATTTTTTCATAGACTCCCTAGGAGGTTTCTGCCAGCGTTCCCAATATTTTTAGTTCACAACTTATATTGGAACAACGGACAGTATGAACACATGCAAATAGCCATAAAAATGTTGTATTTAATTAGCTTCAAATGACCCGGAGACTAACAAATCTAACATTACCACGATGATCCCGAGGCATGTACAGCGCGGACCAATTTGTCAGGGGCCGTAATTTTAATTATTAGAGCAAATAAACGGCAGTTCCCAGGGGAACTTTCACTCAGCTAATGGAGCCCAGGGCGACTACAGCCAATATATGGCCAGTCATATATATCGTCAGCCGGGCCCAGGCAAACATGTTTGCTGAGCAGGAGCGCAGAGGGCTGGGAAACAGAAAGGAAATTGAATTGCCGAACGGCATTGGGCAGTGAAACTGACTCTCTGGTCGGAAACTAATTAAAATTTGCACATTTGATAAACTTTTTTAATGGACTCCCTCAAAGAGTGCCCCTCCCTCAGGGAAACTCAAAACGGAAAAGGATAGGGGGAAGGGTCTGCTGAGTCTACTGCACTCGAAATTAATTGAATTTTCAGCAGACATAATGCGGCTTACTTCTTCTTAGGAAATTAAGTTAATTAATGTACAAGTTGTTCTGGCCAAAATATCGATGGAATTTTGAACGTTGTATCAATGATTGTGCCTTGTGGAGTCCGCATTACCAAATTCCAAAGGGTTTTACTAACTAGGTCTGTTATTGCCTTCTAAAGTTAATCAATTTCGATGGTCTCGTATCTTAGGAGTACCGAGAACAACACCGATAGGTCTGAGCAATCTCCAAAACGTGTAAAACAATCCGTGTCGAACATTGCGTTTCTGGTAACGGAAAAATTGAATTTGGCTTCCAACTTGATAAGATATCTCGGGTTGGGACAAATCAGAAGTGTGTTCTGACATTTCCTCAGAAACAGATATCCGCAGAATGGTAAGTTAAACGCCCAATTCAAAAGGATTGGTAAATGCCTTGACACCAATTGATTTTTTTATCTCTGGTGGCTCTAAATACTTATCCAGAATTTATTGCACTTAATAAGCTTATCTACTTCTATGGAATTATATTAATTAGGGCATTTTTTACCTTTTTAGTTTATTCTATTTTCTACTTAAAAGAAAGAGCGTACGTTTCTAAGACCCAATTTATGCCCACTTAAGTGGGGGAACGAATACTTAAAAATTGATAACAGCTATCTCAGAGGTAGGCATCACCTAAGAGATAAGATTAAGAAGCCATGACTAACTGAAAGGCTGGCGTTAGTCGCTGAAGTCGCTGATAAACATACTGAAAAACATGCATATCTCTTCGCTTATCGAATCGTGTAAACGTGGCGACGAAAGCGAAAGTTAACCCAAAGTTGTTATTCATTGATCTAGGAGGCAGGAACTTCTACAAATGCCCACAAAATTCCAACACAGTTTTTAGGGATCAGAAATATATATCAGAGATGTGCGAGGAATGATCTGACGTGGAACCCACAGATCAGGACGCCGTGTGGAGGTTTCAATTATGTTTGGCAGTTGCTGTGCAAATTGAACGGACTGAAAGTATCGCACACGCATTCGGGCCCGGGGCGGCAATCAGTCAAGAGACAACATCAGCCACTCTCAGCTGGCCAAGAGCAAGAGACCGTCGCGGCAGTCACTCGCTTGAGCCCCGAAGGCGTAAAAACAAAAATCTCTTCAAGCTTTGAAGTGACTGACGGGGCTAACTCGATTTGCATAAACTTCGTCGTTATACGCAAGTAAGACACATCTTCCCCCTAATTTCGAGAAATTGAAGACGAACATTAACTATTCAAATACTTCTTTGCCTTACGAGAATTTAAAAATAACTTGAGATTTTTGAAGTCAACTATTTATATAACATTACAGCATTTCAGCTTCACACTGGGACAAAGAAGGTGCCACATGGTCGCCGATAGCTGATTTTGTGAATCTTGTTCAAAGGTTTTCCAATTGGCCTAATAGCATTACACGCTTTAATGCTTCTGTTTAATTAAGCACTATCGCAATCAATCCGGGAAGCTTTCATCAAGTTTTCATGTCCGTTGTGTGACTAACAACCGAGTCAAGTTAAAGATAGAGGCTGACCGATGTATGTGATGTCAGGTAATTGGTCTTTAAGGTGCAACCTGTGAGCGGTAAGCTTGTCTAGCGGTTAATTAGTAGCATTTCACGTCACATTAGACCCAGGAAACTCTATTCAGGGTCTGGAAATACTAGTGAACATGAAATAGAAAGATATGCCATGACACGGTGATGATGACGAAGTGGAATGCCCAGAATACCATCCACTCTGGCCAAAAACTGAAAGAGAATCAACAAATGCTGTCACCTTTTCCCGGGGAGATGATGGTGGTTTTTGAAGCAAAACTTTCTTCCTTGACGGCTGTCAATTTTGGCATTCAGCAACAAGAGGAAAATCTGACAGGCTGGCGTTATCAATGAAACCGAAATCGAGTCCCACCCAGAATCCTAACCACAGGGAAATCTTGTTACTAGCGACATGGAGTATATATTGATGTAAAAAAATATCGATTATCGGTTAATAGACGGCCTAAGAAGAATATCTCGAAAGGTGTCTTTCGCACATTTTCGGAATTTAGTTTTTCATAACTCTTTCTGACAACCTTGCTATTCCATCTTCTTCACAGCTCCTCCAAGCCCCCGAATCCCCGCCAAAGCCAACCTGAATAAAGATGACTATTATGCTTGCCAACCGAAACTCGATTGCTCGAAATCCAGTGGCCCGCACTCGGGTTTTCCCCCGAACTAAATTGATTTATGATGTCTGCCACACTCACAATCCTTGGAACGCTGGAAGTTATGCAACAGCAGGTCGTGGTTCTGCCACTTTGTTTACGCCCCACTCCGTTTCCTGGCCCCATCTTGTCCCGAGTGGGCGTGGCATCGAGTAGGTGTCAACTCCCTGCCACCGAGCGTGAAAGTTTATTCGGAACCACGCCACTTCCTCCGGATGCGGCCGGCCTCCAATTCCTCGTTTCGGCTCCCTTTCGTGTGACCATACTCCGACTCCGGCATTAACAATCATAATTCATATTTATTAATGCGCTCAATTTGTTGTTAATGGCATTACCCGCCATTGGGCTTTGGGCCAGGATCGATTGTCGACGCCCAGCTGCTGTCATTATTTTTTCGCTGGTTAACTGCGCCCGGATGTGCGGCGAGCAGCAGACTTAATGGATGGCTCCTCTCGAGGTGACACCTTGATTTACCGACTGGCTGGATGCTTTGATGGGCGAACTTGACGCCCATTTGTGCAAGACGAAATGGAGGTGATCTGATCATAGTTTTCTTAGAAATAAGCACTTAATAAACATTGATCCTTTAATTCAGATCCTTGTTACCCCAAGACGTTACCCGAAAACACGGAAAACGTCAGAAACGAAAGCAGTTCAGATAAAAGGTCACGAAATGGCAAGGCTTCACATAATTTTCTGGAGTTGAGATTCAAAAAGGTTTTTCCTAAATGCACTCTTTTCATACCTGCATTACATTGCGTTTTTTCCCTGGAAGGGGAAACACGGAGGACGTGAGAGCAACCTGTTTCTGCAGAATTTCGGTCAAGGACATTTTCATATGTTATGCAACGATAATCCTTTTAATTATCGTGCTTTTTTCCCTTGCTTAAACTAAAAGAGCTTTCCTTCTGTGTCTCTGCTTTCCATCGCAGAAAAGATTTTCTAAATTTATTAACAACTGTTAAGGATTTATGGGAAAGGTGGCTGTAACGTAATTATTTACATACTTTGAAACGTGGCTTCTTGTTTTGTTTCATACTAACTTCCTTTGCTACTTTTGAATCCTGGTTAAGATACCCTTCTGAATCATAAAGCATAAACATAGATGTTCATGAAGCCTGCTTAGGTACGTTGGCATACATTCCAAGGAAAACCCGAGGCAGGCCACAGGAAAGGCTTAGACAAAAGAACTTATTGTCCTCATCGTAGTGTGCTGATTTGAAAATGTAAGGAAAAGCTAATTTAAATTCTGGTAAACACTCGATAGAAGCTTATAATAAGATACTTAAGAACTACTTATTGTAATTGACTTGACTATGAATCTCAGACATTATTGCATTGCCTCAAATCCGACTGTAGGCAGGGTGCCTGGTATAAAGTGAAATGGTACTAGTCCTCCGCCCTCTCTTAGAAGGGCATTTCACTAAGACGAGGGCCTGTGCTATCTCTATTCATTAGGCCCTTTCACCTCTCTCGAGCTATCGATTTGAAAGGCGCAATGGCCCTTGTTCTTGGCCAGCTTAGCAGTAATCAAGGAACAATGAATGCAGCGCTAAACCGTAATGTACTTTTGACTAATTCATTTAAAAGGATGCTCAGCCCAATCTCAACTGAGCCAAGACACAAGCAGGTGCCGTGGCTTTTAGGTCTCAGTGCGCAAATCTCATCATAGGCTGGGCTAGGCTCACAGGATTGATTCCTTGCCAGTTTAGCCGAGGACAGTAAGTGATGAAATTGGTTCCTTCTAATGAATTCCCCCACTTTTTGTCCCTGCGCAAGTGCCATGTGCCATGGTGGTCACATGGACCTCTCGTCCTTGTCCTCAGACACACACACACATTCGACCACAAGCTCTAGAGCGCACACACGAACAAAAGCCCATGGCCCAAGTCTATGTCAAGTTTGAGTGGCTGCCATACTCCATCGCCCCTCCTCCTCCTAGCCTCATCTCAGAGCCATCTCAGCCTCAGCCGCCTGCACTCAAAAAAATGTTTCCGCCGACACATTTCTGACAGCGGGTACTGTCACGACCCTTTGGTCGCGGAGCTCACCCAGGGGTGTACCTTGTTCAGGAATTCTGGAAATTTAGGAAACTGTTTTTAAATTTAAGACAACATTTCCGGACATTTTTCTCTGGGTCAGAGAAGCTGACAGCATTGACGGCACTTGGAAGACTGCCAAAAACTACACACAATCTGCAGAGCTAGCAGAGATTGAGTGATAGCGGTAGTGGCAAACGGGTTTTTAATTAAATTTCGCCCTTTCCTTGCCAAAATGCGCCAGTTTGAGCCATCCGTTTGGGCAATATGTTAGAACAAGATACAAAGAAATGTTCATAATAGAGAATGCCACGAGGTACAGCAAATCATTTGTACCCTGCGAAATGAACCGTGGATCAAAGACAAGTTCGTCTGAGCTGAACAGACTGAACAGACTGAACAGCAACAGTCTGTCTACCGGGAGAAGCGGTTTGCATAACAATTAGGAAACTAAGGCACTGTCAGCCAATGATTTGTGCAAATGTTTTTGACGTCGCCCTCAAGCTCTGCCTTCCCCAAGCTCGCTCATAGCTATAGCTTGAACTTTCTGCATTTGCATAATAATTACAGCGAAACTTTCGTTGCTCGCGCTTGGAAAAGTGACGCCAAAATTAATTGCACTGCAAAACATGAGCACCCCATTCTCCTGCTACTTGTCAATATTCTCCGCCGAATTTCTCTGGACCATTTGTTGCCTATTAACTTTTGATCAAGGCCACAAAAAATACCTTAAACACACACATACTTAATCTTCTTCGGGTTACGTAATTGGGTTTTCGATTATTTGGTAACTTACATTGATAACTGTAGGAGTATAGTTGGCTATCGAGCTTGATGTTCTGGTAGGGTAAGTATCTGAAACGACGACAGAAAAATGTTATTTGCATTGAGAGGGAGTTAGAGAAAGATAAGTTTACTTTTATAAATTCAACTTATAGAATTTCTTTTCCTCAAAAGAAGTTCTTCTTGCGATTCGATCAGTGCTCTTCTCATATTACTTCCGATCTTTTCTATCTTCTGATTCTCGGAACAATCAAACTGCTAACTTTAAATAAAGAAATATGGTTTGTCTACCTACCTAAAACATTGCTAAAATTACCTTCAGTGGACAACTTGCAGTTTCTTAAAACTGACCCTAACAGATGGTATCGTTGGCATAACAGCACCCTGTTAGCTTGCACAATTTGCAAGTACTGAAGAGAAAAGCTAAAGTAAAGCTGAAACGAGTAGACTGCAACATGACATGTCGAATAAGTAAGCTTTAAAGATTTAAAAATTTAAAGACAGTCCCAGCCGGTTAAGAGTGCTGCTAGCACTCGAATGCATTCGATCAAACTACTTTAGTCTACTCTTAAACAGCTTGCAAATAGAGAATTCCCAATGGGCATGGCTAATTATAAATAAAAGTAAATGCAAGACGAATTTATTGAATTTGTGTTGCGAATCGCATTATCCTAATAAAGTAACACCGACCTTATAGCAGAAATTAAAAGTATATTAGGTTCTGGAATGGCATTGCGCAAATTTATACATATTCAAAGGTTCTCACTAAAAAAATTCTCACTAAAATTAACTAAACACGCAGCATCAGCCGTACTATCCAAAAGACCGAGATGCCTAACTTCGGTTCTAGCGCTTTCCCCAGCAACTTTCGGAGAACCCTAATCTAGGGTTCAAGCCGCACATACCCACATCCGCAGCCCCCTGAGCAACCCATTTTCCTTCGTTTCAATTCAATCAACCATTAAGCATAAGCCGTCGACCGAGCAGCCCCAACGCATGTCATGCTGACGATGACATGCCCTCTGGCCACGGAGAAAGGTGTCAGAACACCGCACTACAGGCGCACCTGTCCCGCTCCCAGTCCCTGTCCTCCGCCCTGCTCTCCATCAGAATACCCCTGGCCGTGCCCCTGACCGGGAGACTGACTGACAGTTTTGCGTGCCTAATTGTTGGAGGAAGTTAGAAAACATTTCGTTGTCATGGCAAAGCGGGCTGCCCCGAAAACGCCCTTCTAGTGCTTGGGCTGAGTAAGATATTCACTAGTTGGGCTAAAAAAAACAAGAGTGTTTAAAAATAAAAGCATTAAAGTGAATAACCAATTCAGTTTTTCAACTGGCAGACAAAAGGCTGAAGTCTTTTGAGCATAATGCATAGATTACTGACTGTTTTCCAAACTTCCTCACCTAATTTCTTTCTGAATGAACATCATATGTAATCAGTAGCAAGCATTTGCAAATAGTTTTCCTTAAGATTTACTCCCAGCACTCGAATCCGCACCTGTTGTTCGGCAGTTCTAATTTTACGACTGAATGGGTTCCGAGGTCTGGGTCTAGGAAAGTGTAAAACGCAAAGGAAAACAAAATGCACAAAAGAGCTTATTGCGGTTAACCACAGAACGGTAAGCCAATACCAATAGGGAATCCAGCGAAAGGGCCAGGAGCTTGTTAACCCATGTCGACTGCCAACCTTTCCCCTAGACCTTTATAATCTACATTAGGCGGGCGTTGACTTGTATGGTTATGTACTTAGCCAAAAGCTAAAAACAAATAATAAAAATATAAATTATTCCGTTGTGGACGAATGAAAAGATATTAGCAAAACAACTTTTCTTGTTATTCTTAATTTTTCTCATTTTTCACAATCTCCTTTGAAGAGTTTTCTCAGTTAACCCATAAGTTACTTATAATAGAAAGGCTTACTTGATAAAGATTAGTTTAACGGGATACTGTGCGCTATGCTCTGCAGAACCTAACATATTAACATTACCTAATCGAATATCATTAAAATATAGAAGTGTAAAAAACGTTGCTGCTTAAGATGCAAGAAAAATTTGTTTTTTGAGATGTTCCAGTCGCGGCCATGGCAAAGAAATCGATGTGTAAGCGCAGGCAAGCATCGCCATTGCGTCGGTTATAATTTTGTGGACGACCCTCTGTGGATGTCGGTCAGACCTCAAAGTTACTGAGGAAATCGCAAGGTTCAATAGGTCAAAAGGGTGTTACTGGTACAATAATCCATTATTTATTATTTCACTTAATTTGAATTTAATTTTATAGGCGAATAACGGATGATTTCGAACATGCGAGAAGCTCCACAAATAGCTCCACAAGATGGAGATACATACATACTCGTCATCTATGATTTTTAGATCCCCTAATAGTGAATCTAAATCCAACATCTCAGAATGAATCTTACTTTTCTATTAAGTGGTTTATGTACATCTTAAAAATCCAAATCTGAATCCAATCGTCATTCCCATGAAGAGATTTACATGCATACCCTAATGAGTAAAACTAAATTCAACATCTTGGACTTGCTTAGAAGATATTTAGTGAACAGATTTGTGAACTTCCGGCTGGACTTTCCCTGAGTAATTGTTTCTCTTTCTGTTTATCCCAAGACTGGGAATCTTGGCCAGCTTATCGGGACCAAGGTTCCGCGTAATCCAGCCACACCAAAATAACTTTCCTTATCACCACTATGCGACATGCAGTATAGCTTTCAGCCGGGTGATCCGAGATCTGAGGCTCCATGGACAGCTCTTACGTAGGGCTGTGTACATGCTCCACGAATGTGTTCCGTTGGCGAGGAAAACATTTGCTCAGCGATCGTTTGGTTAACCAGCGTGCTCTAATCATACTAATGGAGTAAATAGACGGGTGTTTATCAAACAAACACAGTTCAAGATAGCGAGAGACACATGGAACTACACACTGGATATTTGTCCAGATAATTGTCGAATATTATATTATTAAACTGGAAAATGGAACTTTAATTAAAGGAGCCACACTGTCAGTTTGAACAACCTGGATTCAAGAGCATAATCATTTCGCAGTCTAAACGGAAGCAGCTTTTACGAAGCTAATATCTCATTAAAACATATCGCTTATTAGTATAAATTAGGAACTAATGCGCCTCTCATTGGGCTTTCATTGACACCCCCGAAAACTATTTTTATAATTCGTCCGTGTTAAGTAAGTTGTTTATTTTTGGGAATTTGCTTAGTGACAATGTTTAGCCGAAAACGACGACAAGATTAATGGGGGCTCCGGGCATTTAACGAGCTGTTTCTAAAGAAAACAAGCAGGGAACAAATTTTTAATAGGTTAACAAACGTTTTGTTAATGCGAAAATAAAAGGCGATTGAGAAGGTAACCAATCTAAATGAGGGGAATTCCGAACGATCGAATAATGTACAAGCTTTCTCGAAAAAGATAACGAACGATTTGCTGGCTTTGATTACTTTGACCAAGAACCTTATCGAGTTCCTTGTGGTCTAGACCCGCACGCCTATTAACTATTACCAGAGAAAAACCCAGAAAAAGCGACAGTCACAGCCTGCGTGCGTTTTCTCAGCCAAAAGTGATACGGCTGAGAGCATTACTACTTCCTTGATATTATACAGGTTATTAACAGATTTTGGATTTTGATCCTTCCTAAAGATCTAATATCTTAAGAGTCATGTATGGTTGGGCACATATGTATGTATTTCCGGTCCGTAAGCCGATTCAAGAAGCGGAAACCGAGAGGACGCCAAATCGCGGCAACAAAGGCAAGGGCCAGCCATAGTTAGCCATAATAGACCAGATATAAAGTAAACTTGTACAATTGTACGGCATTATCATCGAACTTACATCACACACAGCGGCAATTTTCGATTTTTGTGCGGCTGCTGATGGTTTAGATAATTTGCTTTATTTCGATATTGCTGTTGCTGTTGTTGTTATTGTTATTGCTGGTGGTAGCCGCACGAAGTTGAAATTTGAAATTTGAAATTTGATTTCTTTTGATTTGGCTTTGTGTTTGGAGCTTTGTTGATTTTTCGTTGGCTTTTTGGCTGCTCTTTCGGGCGAAAATAAAAGAAATCGCTGCTGTTGCGTTTGTTGTTGTTGTTGCTATGGTTGTTGTTGTTCCCTGCTTCGCTGGCCGTTTTCTATGAATGGAAGAGGCGTTAAGTAAAAGCAACAACTGCAACACGAAAGAAGAAGACGAGGCGTGACGCGACGGCAGAAAAACCGAATCAGTGGGGGAAGTAAGACGAATCGAAACGAAACGGGTTTTCACATTCTTTGTAGCATAGTGTCGTGGCCCTGGAGAAAGAGAAGGAGCGATAAGCCGAATGCACGCCAAAACGAACAGCTGCGCCGTTTTAGGCTTTTACACTGGCCAACACACTTGCCGTGGAAGAGAGTGAGTGGTGGAGAAGGGGACTAAGGAAGAAAGCTGGACAGGGAGGCAGCAAAGTGCATGGCAGGGCCAGCTGATTCTGATTGGGATTTTCAGGCATGCCACATGCAGCGGCAGAAACAAAAACAACAGCCTCCCTCTCTATCACTCTACCTCTCTCTCTCTCTCTCTCTCTCTCTTTTCTTATGCTGCAAATTGAATTGGCTGTTGCACACACACTCACGGCACAAACATTTAAATTTGTTTTTCCTTCTTTAGCCCCGTTTCAACGACGATTATGTGTTTTGGTTTGGATCCGTGGGACGATCTTTATCTTTATCTTTATCTTTATCTGCATCTTTATGTTGCGATGCTCAGGCTTTCTCCGCACCGCACTGCACACACACCTTGATTCGCATTCGCTCCTGCCTATTCCGAACAACTCATTTATTTTCAAAGCCTTTTTCCGATTGGCACGCGCATCCGCTGCCCGTTCACACGCGAAAGAACCCAACCGTTTCGCTCGAAGTCTCAAAATATTTTGTGTGGTTCACTTTTATGCAAAAACATGAGACCTGCCCACAACTACGATTTTCGGACTATTTATTTTTATTATTTTTCACAATAAAACTGTCTGCAGCTGCTTCTTGAAATTGCCACCGGCCGAGCTGGAAGTCCAACTGATTCCAATCCGATTCCACAAGGTACAAAGTGGAATTCGGAACCGCACGGAGCACGACACGAGAGAGAGCACTTTGCAGTATTTTTTAACACAAGGGCTGCATTAGCAGCAAATGGTCACTCTAGTCAGCTGATTTCGAACGCCGCCTTCCAGTTTACTCACTCTTTTTCGAAAATTTAACTAAGCAATGGGTTTATTAAAAGTTACTTGGGCAGTGTTGCCAGTTTAGCTTATTATAGGCAAGTTCTGCCATATTTGGAAATGTTTGTATAATTTGTATCTAGCTTAAACCTTGAAATAAACATGGCTTATTTTAAATTGTATCTATCATATTCCAGCTTTAAATATATTTGCGACATCGACGGTTTCTTTTGCAAGAAATAAATGCTTTATAGCATGGAAATATCGAAGCTTGTTTTTTTTGCTGATGGTTATGATCGTAAATTTATTTTTAATCTGCAGGTATAGAAAATGTAGATTATTGTTTACCCTTACAAAAAACATTATAAATATAACAATAACCTTTGAAGTGATGTTTTTTCTCTCGGAAACATTAGCAATGGATATTTAAAGACCATAGACCATAAAGAACATAGCCCCCAATGATTTTTGCCACCGACTTAAAATCATAAAATGGGTTCATGTTTTCTCTTATTTGGGTGTAGCTTGTTTTTTTTGATTTTTTTAGTTTTAGCTTATTTTAGCTTAGTTTTTTTAAAAATCTAGTTTATATGGGCGCTCATAACCTGGCAACACTGAACTTAGACCTTCTACGCCCCCGCCAGTGTTAGCAATACGTTTTGATGATAACTAGCGCCATGCGGACGGGAAGAGAAATCGAAATGTTGGTCGAATATGGAAATTTAAGACAAGGGAAATTAATTTTTGTTTGGGAATTGTTTAGAAATGCCAGTTCAAGCATTTCCTGATTTTTAACAGCCAAGATAAGATAAGGAGGGCTTGCAAACCAGGTTAACTTGGTTGATTTTGGGGTTCTGCGATTCAGGAGACAGAAATAGTAGGACATAAGTAGGGCATCTCAATATGTGAGATAGTAAAGAGATGAAGACCCATCATCCGAGCGTGGCATTAGTTTTAATAAATATAACCGGCATGAGGAAAAATATATCTTTATCCGTATACTGTGAACATGCCGGCATTTGTAGAAATTGGCAAATGGTTGAAAGTCCTAGAGTTCGGGCAGTTATGAAGTTTTTCATTTAATTACATTATATCTACACAGGCGCCTTAACTTTTTTTTCCGCAATGGCGCCTTGGCTGCGATCAAATGTTAGCATGCAACGACTTTCGAACAGAAGTGTTAAGTACACATTTTCTTAACAATGAGAGAGAAACGGTTGAGGGCCAAGCCTTATTTGCCCAGCAAACCCAGCAACAACCCAACAGCTGAATGAATTCTACTTCTACTCCGCATTGCAGAACAAGAGGTTGCTTCCGAAAAATTCAAATTACGCAAAAAACGCAAATGAGCTTATATATTTTGAATTCATAATTGAAAAATCTACAACACTCAATCCACAAAACCCTTTGCAAAGTTTGCAAAGTGACAAGGAGATATACAAATTGTTAGAAAAATACGAACGAAACACACAACGTATTAGTATAAAAAATAGTATTAACCTGAAGACTCAATATTAAATTTGAATTATATTATTTAATGATTTTTTCTAAGAGATATGCCAATTTGAAGTTGCACCAAAAAATTAACATTGTTAACAGCATGTATTTTAACAGTAAACCGTTAAATTAACATTTTAGGTATGTAACATAGCACTTTGATCATTTCTTAAGATGGTAAGATTGAAAAAAGGGAAATTTGCATAGTTTCGAAAAATGAGTTTTGGCCCCAAAAACGGGTCAAATTTCAGATAGTGCACTAGAGAGCGGGGCGTGTCGCTCCTTTTTCTACAACTTAAATGTTAAACAACATGCCCTGCCACTGTTAGAAAAACGTTTTACCTATGTTCACACTTCCATTAAAATATTTACATTTGAACTCGCCGCTTAAAAAGGCGAGTTTTTAAATTGGATCTCTCCGAGTCTGAGACTCCTAGTTCACAACAATCTGTGTGCATACATGCTAGCATAATCATTTCTAAAGGCTTCTTACAATTTGTTACTGCGAAGACATCTTCAAGGGCGACGCCATGAAGGGAATTGGATAGAAACGCCAAAATGAGCAACGAATCGGTGTACAGATTATCTGAAAAGGATTCATACAACTACTAGTGTATTTTTTTCGGACATCACCACTTTACCTGACTATAATTCTTACTCTAACGGCTAATTAACCATCACTTAGAAAGGCGAATACGATAGTTTATTTCCACAACTCAGGGTCAAAAACTAAACATTTAATTTTTACGATTTTTAATACAAAACTGTTAGATCTTACAAAAAGAGATCTTTACAAAAATTGACAGTTTAATACATTTTTATTTAACACAATCTTATCAGGGATCCAAGAGAACTTCATTATCAGAAGAGGGCGAGAAATTGAAATACCTTCGGTCCGCTAAGCTGCTTTTGTACATCGAACTGACTTAGGCGTCTGAGAAAGGAACGGATAAAATGCACAGGGTCAGGTTCAGATTTCCGTGGGCCTGGGGTCTCACTTAAAGCTGCCGCTGTTAAAGTCTCCGGGCGGGCTAGTAGTCCCGATCCCGTTCCAGCTTGATGCATTTCTTCTGCATTTGCGCCAGCAGAGCCTCCTGCCGCTTTAGATAGGTCAGGAAGTTCTGCTCCATCGCTAGGAACTGCTTCTCCTTCTGCTCAAGCTCCAGTAGATAGGCGTCGTTCTGCTCCTCAAGTATTTTGTTATCCTTGCGCAGCCCCTCTACTAGGGCCATTGTGATCTGGCCAGTGCGTGGCAGGATGCTTCGTCGACCTCGCCTTCTCTTTGACGCGGATCTATCAGTCTCAGGCTGGCCGTTTGCGAGACCCGTACACGGCGTGTCCTCTGCCTCCAGCAACTGGTGGTTTGCTGGCATCAGAGGTGCCCTCCTGACTGCATTTTCAGCATGACTTTCTGGCGGATAGTGTGCCCTCGCATAGGGTAATTGCGCCTCTGTGGGCTTGGGTTCAGTCTTCACCTGGTGACGGTAGGCATCTTGGCAAGACTCCGCCTTCAACACTGGAACTGCTATTGACTGGGAATCCAGGAAAGCACTTCCGTCCGGATCGCGCTCGAATTTAACCAAGGCGGAGGTCGGGAGGAAAAGGGGCGGCAGAGCAGGCAGTTCCGCCCGGGCCCTTGTGGCTGCCTCCTCCAGGACATTATGGGCGTGGAAAAGGTTCGCGGGTGCTTTGGCAGGATGGAACAAGGAGTCAATCAGCGAGTATAGGCGCCAGTCTGACAGGAAGTCTGGGTTGCTCTGGGCGCGGTTGCGCTCGTTTCTGTGGACAAAATAATCTTATAGGATTTGGAGCAACGCGAAGCAGCTGTTGCTTACAAATACTTATTGCGATAGCTGTTTATGCGCCGGCGAGCCTCCTGCTTGTTCAGCCGAATACCGTGCTGCTGCAGTCCGTTCGCAATCTCCCGGAAAATGGGCAGGTTGTCCGTGTAGGAGGGAATGTCGTGCAGGTGCTTTCGCCACAACCTCACCAGCATCGCCTCCTCCAAGGAGGTGTAGTAGCGCAATCGCAGATGCTTCTGGCCACTCATTTCCAACTAGCCCAGGGGTTCTCCGGTCCGTCTATCCAAACATTTTGGTACGTGACCGAGTACCACTCATAGACGGCTTTAAAATGTCGAGAGTTCTTTTACTGAGATGATACCACATATTCATCGCACACATCATCGGCCTTCTTTGATACATTCACACTGGACCCGGCCTAAAAAATTTAAAGATTTTCGACAACATTTCTCCTCTTCTATCTTCTTCATAACATTGAATGAATTAACTTTATTTATTGATACCATTGATTGATAAAAATATTCGGAAAATGTGTAAATTAACTCTTGAAGACAATATAAATTAAAATAATTATAAAATAAATCAATTTTTGAATACCATTGTAATTGTCGAATACACAACATATATTTTCTCGAGAACTTAATTGATTAAATTTATTTAATTTATTTTATATTCCGCCATAAATTAACTTTATTTGTTGACAACAATAATTGTTAGAAGTATTCCGATAAGGTTTAAATTAATTCTTGAAGACAATATAAATTAAACTAATTATAAAATAAATCAATTTTTGAATACTTTTGTAATTGTCGGATAAACAACATATATTTTCTCGAGAACTTAATTGATTAAATTTATTTAATTTATTTTATATTCCGCCATAAGCCAGTGAAGATGAGTTATTTACAGTTTAAGGATTTCCCTAGATCAAGCAAATACCTAAGTACGGTCACATTGTTCTGTGTATCGGTGCTGTTGTTGATTTTTTGTGCAAAAAAGTTGGCGTTCCATTTCCTTAAAGCGTTGCATTGTGTAATTTAAACGCTGCCAACAGAGATCAGCAAGACGAGGAGTGCCGAAACAGGGCAGCAGCAGCAGAGCAGTCGATGGACTACGAGAAGCTGTCGCTGAACGCAGGCGGTGGCAGTACAGCCGGCGGTGGTGGAAACGGGGGCGGAGGCAGCGGCGCCGAACAGGATCTGACCATGTGCGGCGGACAGGATCTACTGGACGGTAGAGCCAAAGAGAAGGCCCGCCGCTACTGGACACCCAGCGAGGAGGAGCGTCTGTATGAGATCTGGGGCCGCGACAACTGGCGGCTGACGCGTACCGGAAAAAACACCATATTTTTTGGACGGTGGGCTGAGGAGCTACGCGAGCGGTTCGCCGTGGACGTGAAGCCGGAGGAGATCCAGATGAAGGTCAACCAGACCAGAGCCAAGTTTAGGTAGGTGCTCATTAAAGAACACTTTAAGTTGTGCTAACCATTTTGGACCACCAACAGACAGGTAAAGAAACAGCTGCAGGCTGATCCGTCCAGCCAAGCCACACGCTGGAAAAAATACGACATCATCAACCGCATCCTAAAAAACCTGCACAGGCCGAAGAACGCGGATCCGCTGCCGCCAGAGGCCCTGCTCAATAACCGCGACATGACACCGCCCCGGGACGATATGTCAGCGGAACTGCTTCAACAACAGCAGCAGCATGCTGTTCAGCAGCAGGGTCTGGGACTTGGCGGTGAGCCGCCTGCTTCCACCTTTTACAACAGCAGCAGCAATAGCAATCATGGCAGCAGCCACAACAACAACAACAGCGGCGGGATGAGCTTTAGCACAGAGCTATTCACGGATCAGTACGACGAGGTGGTCAAGCAAGAATACGAAGACGACGAGTACCGCTCTTTACCCTTTCAAGAGCAGCTGCAACAGTATTCGCCAGCCGAGCCGGCTCAGCTGCTTGAGTTACAGACGCCACAACAGCAGCAGCAGCAACAGCAACATCAGCAGCAGCAACAACAGCATCAGTTTCAGCAAAGCTATGGGCCACAGTTTCAACAGCAGCCGGCTCATTTCAATAACAACAGCGGAAGCAGTGCTGTGGCAACCTCGACCGTTAACCACCAACCTATCACGGCGGTAGCCTACATTAATAGCAGTAATAACACCATCAGCGTGGCCACCAACGCGAATGGAAGCATGGCGGCGCCGGTGTCGGTCCAAGCTGCAGGCATAGCTCCCGCTGCTGCTCCTGCTCCTGCTCCTGCTCCGGCTCCGACCTCTAATCCTCCCGTCGTTGGCGCCTCCCCTGTGCCCGTGCCGCGGAAGCGTGGTCGCCCCTACGGATCCGTGAACCCACCACAAGCTGACTCGCTAGAGGCCCTCTACATGGAGGAGGTTCGACGGAAGAACCAGCTACTCTATGAGCAGACCAAGATATGCCGGCAGCGCCTGGAATTGGAGGAGCGTAAGGTCGGCCTTATGCAGAACTTCTTTCCCAAGTGCTTGGAGCAGCAGGCGCAGATTCTAAGCCACTTTGTGCAACTCCAGCAGCAGGAGCCCTCTCACCAGCCACATCAGCTTTCTACGGCTCAGCGGCCGCAGTGAAACCTTTTCAGACTTCAAAAACCTCAATTTCTGACCGTAGTGTATGGACATTTGTTTTAGTTACTTGGTTGCTGTGTCATGCCGCTTATGTGTGTTTATCAGTACCACAGAACCTAACAAAAACAGGCTACACTGTTTGTAATATTAAGAATAAACGTAATTAATAAATAAATATAAAATCAAGATTAAATCACTCGACTGCAAATTTACAAATCGCTGACTAAGGATATAGCTTGATCTTTTTCATGATTGACTTAATCATGAGTTGGATCAAAAGAGATGGATATGAGTTATTGCATATTAAAAAGTAAATTTGAATCGAACAGAAAGGCATATTTAGTAACTGATGCACCTATTAGATTATAAGACGAACTCAGATTCCGGGTTTTGATTCTGTTCAAGCCTAGTCAGATACTACTAAAATAGTTACTTTTTAGAACATTACTTCTTTAAAAAAATACATAAAAAAATTTAAATGGGCTTATTACTATTGTCCTATTACCAACTTGTCCTTATAGTAGAAAAACAAAATAGTTCGGGGAAATACGAATCTTTGTATTTTATATAGAGAAGCGGAAGCAGAACACAGACAATTCTTTCTTTATAGTTTTAATTCAATGTATTTTCTTATGTTTTTGGTACCTGATTCACCGCTCAGTAGAAGGTAATGAAAATCCGACACAAAGTATACATATTGACTGTTAACTATTACGCGTATGAAGCGGTTCCGGATCCTTTGTGTGAATATTTATTAGTTTTGATCAGGCAGAGTCAAGTAGCCAGAACTGGAACACGAAATGGGCTGTAACCATTCCAGCATACACAGCGCAGATTTCTAATTTTTCCTGCATATTCCATTGCCTGTTCCATGCCAGAATTCGAGAGTTGCTTCAATTTGTCTAAAAATTTAGTGTAGACTTGAAACTCTAGTATATGTGTTTTATTTTTGGTTAGACAATAAATTAGAAGTTTGGTCCTTAAATTGTGTTCAAATATAAATATTGTTTAAATATACATTTTGATGTTTAATTTCAGTGACGTCTTGCTGTGTTTTTCATTATTATATTTATTTTTAGCTTGGTATAAAAGAGGTATACGATATCAATTAGTAACACGCCCAAATGGAAGGACTCCTATTCCGATCGAAAGCAATAAGGGCTTAAGTTGTAACGGGTACTGGGACTTAATGAAAGTAATTATTAGTTAGTCTCGTTTCCACCTATTAAGTGGGTCTTTCGTTATGGGTTTCGTGCCAATTGGTCCAAAATTAATATCATCCGATACGCCCAGAAAGAGCCAGTTCAGTAGCTTGAGATTTCAGTAGTCCACAGTTCAGTTTTTTGTATAGTCTTAGATTCCGCGTGGCCGTTCAGTTATGTACGGTGGACTTAGCTTAAGTGCTTTTATGCTGTTGGCCCAGTTAGCATTCGGTTACGTTTCTCCAGCAGAAGGAAAGTACAAAGCGCGAGTGAAAAGCCCCTGGAAAATAAAAGAAACAATATACGGCTTGGGAAGCAGTCTGATACTGTTTAATGGCACTTGGAAAAATGGTAAGCTGTGCTAGTCTCAAGTTTTGCTTAAAAATTCTTCTAGAGATGATCTCTTCAAATAAGAGTGGGGAGTAGAATTCCAAAGGGAAGTTGGTGTAATGACCTTTTCCCTGAAGAACTTTTTAGCGATTTCCAAAACGTGAAGTTTTTCTTCTTAGAATTAACTTGTGCTGTCTTTTTGCACCCGTTACTCGTAGAGTAATTTAAACGGGATCAATTCTTTATAGGGATCAATAGCCGAGTCGATTTGGCCATGTCCCCTTCTTGTCCGTATGAACCCTGCGATCTCAGGAACTGTAATAGGTAGAGTCTTGGTAATAAGAATGCGCATTCAACGCATGCCTACGTAGCTCAAGTTTGTTTATCCGGCCATGCCCATTCCATCGCCATTGACCTTTCTTAATATTTGATTGTCACCACCTATCATTTTACAAAAATTGTAAAATGATTAAATCGGTATGTTTTTGTATTGGATATTCGACCTCAAATAAAAATGTTATAAAAAACTTTCTAGGCCACTTTGAGTTTTGTTTTATTTTGAGTCTTAGAGAAAAAATATATAAGAATTGTATTTATTTTTTTTATTTATTTTATATGTCATATACCCTGAAAAACTAAGAATATGTTCGGTTCAGTTTTATCTTGATTGTTGGTTAAATTCGAAAATTTGTATATATGAATAATAATAAACAACCTAAGGAACTCATAAAGCATATTAGCACTATATAAAGAGAACGATTTTTAATCCGAAGTGGCTCTAGGTGACTCTATTACTGCAGAAGCTCATGCAAGGCTTAATCATGCATAAGTTAAGCGGCCATTAAAAGATAGTGACCAACGATACTCTACCACAGGAATTTAATATTAGGTGTTTCTGTTCGATTTTGGCATGTTACTGCTCAGTCGCTTTTCCATCAATTAGATATGTATATTGTCCTAGGATTTCACTAATGAATGGTCGACCTGTGCCGTCACTGGGTACCATGTTTGTGCTTGGCTCACGATAAACAACCCTTTCGTGGTGACCGCTGTGATCTCTGTAGGCTAGTGTAAGTTTTAAGAGAGACGCCATACTCAGGGCATCTGGCAAGGCCAGGTCGAGCTCACTGGGTAGCTCGCTCTCGCTCTCGCACGCTCTTTCGTCGACGACGGCTGCGCTAATTGCTGTGTGGTTGTAATTGATTTCTGATTGGGAACTCGGTTCCAGTCGGGTTTCAGCCGCGCCGCCGAGAATTACGTACGAGCTGCGGGATCCGCGGAGTGACAATTGGAAATTTGATCAACTAAGATTTTGGCGGAATCGAAAATGCACGGAAGATCGCCACTGAACATCGTTGTAGCTCTCTTCCTCATCGGCTGCCTGTGCCCATCGTTGGCGGCGGTGATCGGTCGCGCCGATGAGTCAGGGGAGGGGAACAAAACGGCGTGGGAACTCACGGAAGCCCTATATGGAACTTCGGGGCTCCGGAGTTTCAATGGCACATGGATAACAGGTTGGTGGCTCACCGGGTCGGTTCGACGACCTAGAAACGTTGTTTTGCATTAACTTCACTCTGTCCCCATGTTTTCGGCTGTTATCATCCTGAGGTTTCCCGCGGGGAATTATCATCTTCAGTTACGTCCGCGGGGAATTATCATACGGGGAATTCCTACAGCAGCACCCACTTCTTAATCAACGGGAGCTGCGACCCTTATCAATGAGCTTATTTACTTATGGTATTCTCAGTCCGGCTGGTGCTGGACCATTCATTTTCCTATAGTGGATCTGCCCAGAAAAGAACCACATCTGCAGACTGCAGTTCTTTTCAATTAGCAAGACTTCTCACAAGTTAGCCGTTCAACACATGAAATCTAATCTGTACGAATTACGATCATCAGCTTGTGCCTCGATAGTACGATTATATTTCCCTTCTTATCTCCGACATTTGGTTTTAGATAATGCTTGAAAGCTTTTGATTTCTCCTGATTGAGTATTTCCTAGTTATATAATTAGGAAGAGTGGGAAAATTTAAGTCTATTCTGCTTTATATGTTGGTATCCAGAATTTGGGTGTCCCTCGACTCTTTGATGATTTTGGCGAGAGCGTTAAGAGTTGATTTAATTTTCATCAATAACAGTATTACCAAAGTAACTTTGTTCGTCTTTCCAATAATTTTGCATTACAAAAACAGAATAATTTTCTCGCGTTCCTGAGTAGGATTTCCAGCTTTAACAGCAGAATAGGGCTGACAGATCGAAGCTGAACAACTAATAAGTCATAAGCCGATGTTTTGCAGTGTTTTCTTAGCATTTCTGATGACTGGAATTAGGGCATCTCCCCACTTCACCAAGACAACACATTGTTTCCCCGGTGCCAGATTTCTCTTACTCAACTTTCGACGTTCCAAAAAAACATTTTTCCATTTCTGGCAATATACCAAATTTAACGATCCAACCGTCGAAATCCAATTCAAACAGCTGAAGCTTTAATTTCACAATACTTTTTTTACATATACCTAAGTAGTTAGTTAGAGTGATTTAGAAGCTTCAGAATGTTTAAGCTGGAGTTTAAGTTTATTTTAAAACTGTAATGATATTGTGGTTCCTAACTTAACAGAAATATTAGTAAGTAAATCCTTTACTCTTTGCAGATGAGGAGTTCTATTACACTGCTACCGACAGATCTATCCACAAGTTCAATGCGGCCACTAAGGCAGACGTGATCTTCCAAAACTCCTCATTCTTGGTAACGTACTTGGCATACTCATAAACGGAGCGGCATAAAGAGGTGTTTCTTTGCAGAACAACTATGTGGGGGCAACGTTCTCACTTTCGCCCGATAACTCGAAGATCCTCATCCGGCACAACCTCACGGAGAAGTTTCGGCACTCATACATAGCGCAGTACGACGTGTTCGACATTGAGAGCAACACAACCGTCCAAATCCACAAGGGCGAGAAGCTGCAGTACTGCGGATGGTCGCCTCTGCGGGATCGGTTGGCCTACGTCTACCTCAACAATGTGTTCATCCACTTCAGTGAGAGCAGTGAGATCGCCATAACGGACGACGGCGTGGACGGGGTGGTATACAACGGAGTGCCCGACTGGGTTTACGAGGAGGAGGTGCTGAGCAGTGGAAGCGCCCTCTGGTGGTCGCCGGACGGAACCAAGCTGGCGGTGGGCTTTTTTGACGACACCGATGTGGAGACCTTTAACTATTTCCTTTACGGTGATGGGGACACAACCTTCTATCAGTATCCGCACGAGGAGCAGCTCAAGTATCCGAAATCAGGCTCCAAGAACCCACTGGTGAACCTTAGGGTGTATGACGTGAGCGAAAGCGAGCACGCCATGTATAGTATCGTGGCGCCCGTGGATGTTGTTGGAAGCGATCACATCCTGCAGAATGTTGTCTGGTCCAACGAGACACACCTACTTATCACCTGGATGAATCGCCGCCAGAACCTTTCCTCAATTCAGAGCTGCAGCAACCTGGGCGCCTGTGTGGAGGTTAAGAGGCTGGAGGAGCCCCGCGGCTGGGTGGACATAAGCACGCCCAAATGCCTTAGCAGCGGCAAGAGTTGCATCTTCAGCTACTTCATTGACAACTGGCAGCAAGTGTGGAACCTAGACCTGGAGACAGGGCTCAACAGTTGGCAGTCGCGCGGAAACTTCACAGTTTTGACCGTCTATGGATATGATGAAGCGAGGGACAAACTGTAAGAAACTCATGTTTTCGCATTTAATTCCCGCATCGATCCATGACGGCATAAATATTGTGGAATCAGTCCTAGATACAATGAACTAAGAAATCATTCTATTCCCTAGGTACTACCAGGCCACTCAGGCCGGAGATCCTTCCGTGTACCATGTGTTCAGCAACGACGAGTGCCTTAGCTGCAGCCAAGTCGATGTGGATGGGGACGCATGCCGCTCCGCCTCGGCCACCTTCAGCAAATCCTTCTCTTACTACACGCTCTCCTGCAATGGACCCAATCCGACATACACGCGGATCTTTGAAGCCACCACCAAAACGCTCCAAGTCGAATGGGAGCCAAACACAGCGTATCGCCAGCAATTGGCGCAGAAGCAGCGCCCCACATATCGCTTTTTGAATGTCACTTTGGCCGACGGGAGTCATGGATTCGCCAAGCTCGCCCTTCCGCCCAACTTCGATGAGGCCAAGAAGTACCCGCTGATCGTGGTGGTGTACCAGGGACCCAACTCGGTAAGGGTAACAAATGGGTTTACGCTGGGATACGAGGCGTTTGTCACGACTTCTAGGGAGACTATTTATGCGTACATCGACGGCCGGGGCACGGGAAACAAGGGGAAGGACCTGCTCTTCTCAGTCAATAATGATCTGGGCGATCACGAGGTCGAGGATCAACTGTTTGTCACCCGTTGGATGCAGCAAAATCTGCCCTACGTAGATGCGGAGCGCTGCGGCATTTGGGGATGGAGCTATGGTGGTTATATGACAGCTAAGACCATAGAAAAGGATGACGATCGGATCTTCCAGTGCGGAGTGTCGGTGGCCCCAGTCACCTCATGGCTGTACTATGGTTTGTGGAAACTTTCTTTATTAATATCATTTGCTGACCGATTTCTTCGCCTCCTTCCAGATACCATTTACACCGAGCGCTATATGGGACTTCCCACTGAGGATGACAATTTGCAGAAATACAACGAGAGCAGCGTGTTTGGAAATCTGGAAAACTTTAAAACTCATGACTTCCTGTTGGTCCATGGCTCCGGTGATGACAATGTCCACTACCAGCATTCTCTTTTGCTGGGCAAGTTGCTTCAAAGGCAGGATATTCAGTTTGAGGAGCAGGTTCTGGAATTGATAGCCATTTTTTCCCAGCAAAGCCTACAGCTTGACATCTTCTATTGCAGACTTACACCGATGAGAACCACGGAATCGGGAACGCGCTGCCCCACTTGTACCATACCATCGACGCCTTCTGGATAAATTGCCTTAATCTAGAAGTCTACGAAGACTCGGTGTAGTAAGGCCACAGGCCACATTCTAGTCAAACATACGTATTTGAAACTTTGTTTATGTATTTTTTATTCACTTTCTATTAAAGCTGTCAACTATATAATGTAATTGGAATTTTTTAATGAGGTTTAGGGTTAAATGGTCGAATTATCCGATTATCAATTTTAAGATAGTTTCTAACACATCCATCGATAGAAGTAGATGTTCCAAAACCAATAAGAATGGATCCATTAAAAGGGAGAAAATAAAGAAATTCTGTGCTTAATATGCGTGTGGGCTTCAAGTCCAAGTCAAACGAAAAAAACCAAGGCGGCCAATTACTTAAAATCCCATTAAAGTCATCTATTTTGGCGCTCTTCCGCAAGTTTTGACTTACCACTAACCTACCAGTCTATTTACTAAGGTAAAGCTAAGACTGGAGGAAACGGTTCGACCCTATGACAAGGCAATCGAATTACCTCTTTTATTTTTATACCCGTTACTCGTAGAGTAAAAGGGTATACTAGATTCGTTGAAAAGTATGTAACAGATAGAAGGAAGCTTTTGCGACCCTATAAAGTATATATATTCTGATCAGGATCAAAGCGAAGTCGATTGAGCCATGTCCGCTGTCCGTCCGTCCGTCCGTCCGTCCGTCCGTCTGTCCGTCCGTCCGTCCGTCGTCGCCGCCGTCCGTCCGCCCGTCCGTCCGCCCGTCCGTCCGTCCGTCCGCCCGTCCGTCCGTCCGTCCGTCCGAGAACGCTGAGATCTCAGGAACTATAGCAGATACAAAGCTAGATTAAGCATGAAGATTCGAGGTCCCGGACAGCGCAAGTTTATTACAGCATCCTGCCACGCCCACTCTAACGCCCACAAATCGCAAAAACTAAAATGCTGAAATCCAGGAACTATTGAGATAGAAAGTTGAAATTCAGAAAGTATAATCTTTAGATGACAGCGCATTTTATAGTGCTACTACTATCCGGCCACACCCACCCATACGCCCACAAGGCTCAAAAGACGGTTTTCGGATTTTCTAGAAAAGCTGATATCTCGGTATCTATAAGAGATAGATCGGATCAAGCATGTATGTTTCTATGATGCTCCCAATGCGAATTGTTTTTTTCCGATCACGCCACGCCCACTCTAACGCCCACAAACCGCGGAAAACTGTGGAGTCTATAATATTATTATGAATGCCTTCGTTTGACCTTGTGTAACTTATTTCTGTTAATATCTATCGATTTACAAAAGATTTTTCAAATCGGAACATTATTTCGCTATTTATGAAGAATTTAAGGTTATAAGGCCTCACATGGGAAGTGACGTCACTATAAGCATACTCAACATACTTCCTCTGACAATAGGTGGCGCCTTGTGAATTTCCACTAGCAAAATTAATATTTTAAAATTGTGTAAAACAGTAACGGGTATCTTATAGTCGCGGCACTCGACTATAGCGTTTCCTCTTGTTATACTTAAAAAATAGTATTTTTATATTTCATCGTAATTGTCATTAATGTCATTTTCATTATGTAAATAACTTAACACAGTTTCTGGCATTTTCGAAAAAGTCAAAAGAATTCAATGTATAAAGTAAATTTTATTCTTCAAATGAAAGGATGGTTGCCTGAATGTGGTGATGAAATTAAAACAAATAAACGGTGATAGAAAAAAGTTATACAAAATTGCTTTATATACTTTGTATGGCGTTTGGCCTTACTTCAAGCATCCTTTTTGGCAATACCAATCTATTGAGATGGTTAACAGAGTAACGGGTATCTGATAGTCGCGGAAGTCGATCGCAGTGTTCCTCTTGCTTGTTATGATAACACAAAGGAAATAAACTATAAACGTTTTTCGAAGAAGACCAAATTTTGTAAAATAATTTTAAGTTTTTACATTAACATATATACTGTAATGGAAATGAAATGGTAATCATAAGCTGTTAATCAACGCCATCAGATATTTACGGTGAGTTTTTCAGCATATGGAGTTTATCGGTATATAACACAGCAAGTCCTGCTCGTCTTCTTTGCGCAATTGAACTAACTCCCAAGGGTCAGTTTCCAACTTTATACCTTTCTACTCAATTCACGTGCATCGTTTGCCTTCCCTCAATCGGCAGCAATCTTTTACTATCTTGCCCTGCCATGCTCTAGAGTCTAGAGTCTGAATGGATAGTGCCAGCTTGCTAACTGAAACTTTAGTCCCCAAGATAAAACAAGAAGAAACGCTAAAGTCAAGTGCCGCGACTATTAGATACCCGTTACTGTTTTTTTGCAAAATATTCATTTTGCTAGTGGAAAATCATAAAGCACCACCTATTGTCAGAGAAAGCGTGTTGAGTGACTGACAGTGACGTCACTGCCCATGTGAGGTCTTATAAACTTACATATATTTCTTCATAAATAATGTTCCGATTTGAGAAATCTTTGGTAAATCGATAGATATTGGCAAAAATATATTATACAAGGTCAAACGAAGACATACACTACAATATTATAGACGACAAAGTTTTCCGCGGTTTCTGGGCGTTATAGTAGGGCGTGGCCGGATGAAAACTCGCGTTGATTTGCAGCTGCATCTCTAAAATAGGTATTTTTAGGCATTACTTTCCAACTCTTATAGTTCCCAAGATTTTTACACTTTTGGTTTTCCGGGTTTTGTGGGCGTTAGGGTGGGCGTGGCTAGATGGAAAATAAACAGTTTGCATTTGGGGCATCATAAAAATGCTAAAATGCATGCTTAATCCGAACTTTCTATTACTTATAGTTACCGAGATATCATATTTTCTAAAAAATGGGGAAAGGTCTTTCGAGCTTGGTGGGCGTATTAGTGGGTGTGGCCGGATAATGGTAGAGTCGGAAACGCTTCCTTCTACCTTTTACATACTTTTCAACGAATCTAGTATACCCTTTTACTCTACGGGTAAGGGGTATAAATATCCATATGGACAGGCCATACGGAATGGCTATTATCTTGATTTCCTAATACAATACTAATATATACTAATACTATTAGTATACTTTATAAGGTCGGAAGCTCTTTCTCTAGCTAGTTAGTTTCCCTTCTACCATAGCTAATATTCTGACGCGGTGCCAGACTCAAAATGGGATTCAAATTGATTTCCAGGTTATAAAGTCCGTTCATTGGCAATCACCAAAAGTTAACCCTTGTTTACTTATAAGGCTTTGACGTCCTTGAACTTCTTTTGTTTTAGTCAACTAATTAATGCGATCCGGCCTCGGAACTTATACCTAAAAAGACTCTTAGGGATAGCCATTAATCAGCATTAAGGGGCCAAAATAAAGTGAAGAGCCGATTGCAGTTTGGAGCAATTAAGAACTCTCAAATAATTTCCGGGCATTTAAGCCAAGCAGTGCACTGGTGGCGAAAGGGGGAGGGACGGGATAAGCCCCTCCTAGCCGGCGGTAATCAGGGTGTCATTCTGCTTTGGTGGCTCCTGATGCGGATGCGGAGGCTGATGCAGATGCTGGTGGTGGTGATGGCGAAGGCGATGGCGATGGTGATGGTGATGGCGGTGCTGTTTGCGTCCCGGATTAAGTGCGCAACTAATTGCGTATTGCGGCGATCCACACGCTCAGTGGAGATGTCATGAAAACGATGCAAACTTTTAAACTCTTGCGATTGGCCAAGCATGTAATTTAATTTCGTTCCCACCATTGTTTCAACATTATTGTTAATTTGGCGCTTGCAAAACTCTAAACGGCGGAAAAATTAAGGGAAGGAACGGATGTACAGTGAGGACGGAAAAATATGGCAGCACTCTAACCGATTAGTTTGGGTCAGTGAAAAGGTTTTCACCGCCTTGATTCTCAAGCTAAACTAATATTGTTCTCAGCAAAGAGCCGTCCATATTATACGGTGTTATAGCTGACCTCCCAGTATCCGCATCATATTCTATAGACTAGACCTTTCAGCTTTAGAGGATACAGGACATCAGGGACAGCAGTCAGTAGAACAAACGAACAGCGAATACTATCTTTGCTCCTAGAAGTAAGCTCTCTGATATCCGTAAACATGTTAAAACTCTCTGGTCTCCGCCCTGGAAAATCTTACTAAATGAGGGGGCTTGAATAGGAGAGCCTTTAAGTGCCATTAAAAGCAAGTGGTTCCGTCGGAAAAAAACCCATTAAAAACCAGCATTTTGCTAGAAATATTAATTATCAAATGAGCGAAAATGCCAGAAGCCATTGAGCTTGCTTTTTGAAAATCAATTAATTAATTTGTGCAAATTTTAATTGCTTCTTCCCTGGACACCCAGGACAATTGTGACCTTTGGGCCTGAGAGGGGCAAAGTTGTTTTCGACATGCTACTTTAACGTGAATAATGAAAATTTATGACTTCGGTTTCGGTTTCGACGAATGCCGCCGAATATGGGTAAATCTGCTAAGGGGCGTGTCTCCGGCTATTATCTCCTTTTGCTCTGCTCAACCTGAGCCACTTCCCATCCAGGGGGCAACGATGATGCCATAATTTAAATAAATGAGACACAGCCCAGCCGCACCAAATTCCATTTTTAACTATTTGGTAAGATGAGGATGTGATATTGACACGGCTTATTTGTTCTTATCACATCTGTCTTGGCTAACTTTCCAGCTTTTTTAACCATCTGGATAGTAGCTTTAACTACATAAATTGAACCAGCTGGACATCATTTCATTTTATGAAATAAACTATGTGACCCTTAGCCTCACCTTTAAAAGTTTCCGTATTTTATTCTGTTAAATAGGGTCTAGGATCTGTATGAGTTTATAGGAAAAAAATTGACAGATAAATACATTGAATTTTTATGATTTTCATCACAGTTAATATTCCTTTATTTTTTGGTTTAACGCCTTTTTGGTCATTGGCAACAATTAAATTTTCATCCAACCGCTTTTGATTTATATAAACTTGGATGAAATCTACCTCCCCCAATGAATCCATTTTTAAAGAAATTAATTCGATTCCCTCTGCTTGGATCAATGCATTATTTCTGGTAAATAATGAAAATTCTCTTTAAACGAAAAATATTTCCAGAAACAGGGCCAAATAATACGTAATACAATTTGGGAATAAATTTAATGGTAAGACTTCGAAGTACTCCGGCCTGGTATGCCCTGGAAAGGGGGACCTCGGCTTAACCCCTTCTACTTATTTTCAAACTGAGCCGCATGTGACAAATTAAATTAATAAAATAGAGACTCGGCCGCAAAAATGTTGAGCGGAAGGCGAACATTTTCGCACGCATAGTGGCGAACTGCGTGTATGTGGAGTGTGTGTGGCTGGTGGGACGTTGTGCCAGTTTGTTTGCCAGTGTTTCTGCGATTCAGTTTATTTTAGCGGCGGCCCGACATTCTGCCCAACTTGGCGGCCTCCTGGGTGCCTTTTGTTTGACAGCGTCAAGGCGGAAACGTGTCCACCGGAGGGAGGGGCGGGCTAGAACTGCGCTGTAATTTTATTGTGTGGAAAATATTCCTGCATTTCGCATTCAGGACACTGTGTGAATGTCTCGGGGTTGCGCGACTCACAAAAAACTTGTTGACCTTTATGGCTTTTCCATACAAGACGCTTTTCTCGTATTTTCACGGTTAAAGTCTCTAAATTAAATTTAATTACTAAAAGTGCTGTGGGCTCCCCCTAAGTCCCAGAGACTGACAAGGAGGGTCGGAGCGGCTGGGTGAAGCGCCTTAATAGTCAGCAGCCTCAATCTTAGTCTTAGTTCAGAGACAAAAAAGGAAAAGGGAAACTAACTTCGGCAAGCCAAAATTGTGATAGGCCGTAAGGTACCCAAATATCGTCTTAGTTCAGTTTTTTGGACGAATTGCTCTTATGGCAGCAGAAAGTTTGTTGTTTTTCTTGTTTATAAAAATTCCAATAAAAAGTATAACTTTTAAGAACAATATAAGAATAGAGCATGATTACATTTAAGGAGGTCAATTTAATTTATTTTAATAATTTAATTCATATGATAGCACAGTTAAGGAAAAGTTTGGGGTCCTACGCTTCTTGACAGTATTAAGTAAAAGATGAGAGCAAATTTCCAGTGGTGAAAATGCTTCTTGATTTTCCAATTTCGAAGTCAAACTGTGAAGTTTGCTGTGCTTTGGGACTTCCGGTTTCGGGGAAGCCCCTTCACTCAAGCTTGTGGTCAGTGGCAAAAGTTGCTGAATTCTCATTTATAAGTATCCTGTAGCTTGAACTTTCTCTATGTGCTTTTCGTGGCTAATCTCAAACAAGGTTGTGATGGGCGTCCTCTTTTCTGTGATAAATTAAAAAGGGAAGAGCAGTACACGGTCCGATATCCCTAGTCAACCCTGGGATAACGATTGCGAATTTAAGATTATGGATGCATAATGATATATGAAGGTGACTGTAATTCCCAACTGATTTTCGCTGCGCAGGGGTAACCAACTTTTACCCTCCGTGTTATTCTTATCTTTCTTTTTCTTTTTTAAAGATGTTTTATTTCCTTGATGGATTAACTTTAAAAACTAATTCCCGTGGAAAAGGAGGAAAAGTAAAAGCAAGTAGCTGGCTGCTAGCAAGAAGACTAAGTTACGAATTAATATAGTTAATCGGCAAACTTAAGCTATATGTTAGATTTAATGTATTGGCGAAATAAGAACAAATTGATTGCAAAACGAGCAAAATCAGGCCAAATCAAAAATGACCAAATGTCTTGGTCTTAAAGTATGCACGGTGTACCCAAATTTATTATAAACTAAAAGAACATTGCTAAAGATAGCAAGGGTGTTTAGGGTTTGCCATGCCGGAGTTGACATCAGTTCTTAGGTAATGTGGCTTGCATAATATAATTGTTCCGCACTGAAGTTACCCTGGCGGAGTTCCAACCATATTTGAGCAGTAGTAGTAGTTGGTAGTTCTACCATGAACATCTTCAAGTTAGTGGCCCTCGGCTGCTTGAGCTACTTGGCTGAGGGCTGTAAGACCTTCTGTTCTAGGAACTACCGCCCTGTTTGCGGCTTCGATGGGACCTGTTACACGGAAGCCAGAAATGCCTGCTTTATGAAGAACGTGAACTGCTTAAGAGTTGCCAAGGAGGAGAAAGGTAATTCGTTCACAAGCCACCAGTTCCTCACACATAAATCGAGTCTTTCTCTTCAGTGTTTAAAAATGTCCGCCATGGCATATGCCAACAGACGCTGCCAATATGTAAACTGTTGCCTGATGACGAAAGTAAACCATAAACAGATATTTCATCAAGGGTTCTATGACTATAACCACATTAAGGCGACACTAGCTTACAGATAGTATTAGTTTCTCACTACAGTTGGAACTCAAATTACAAAATAAAATTGGCGTATCGAACCTTTTTTAAGTTGCATTTAGGTTTTCCGGTTGCTTACATATCGTAAGACTTGGGTTGACTTCAACTCCACCGAAACAATGTCTATGTTCGATTGATAGTAGTTTTTTCAAACATGGATTAGATCTTCGGTCCTTGGGATCAATCCCAAGACTGGGACTACTATATTCTTTAGAATCCCTTTTATTTTTCAAGTTTACATTTCTTCAAAGAAGTAGAGAGGTGTGAGTCACCCAAGTATACAAATTTCTTTACCTCGGCAAACTGCCGTTTTTCATGAAACACGAAAAATCAATATGGAATTGAGTTGCTGGCGGGTCTCTAAGACTGATACCCTGTTGATCATTCCAAAGTCTCGCCTAGAAGAAGAAAGGAATGCTTATCGACAAGCCATTGATTCTTACTTGAGCTTGTATATCGATACTGTGGGCTTCAGGGCCCCAGATTGTGCACTGGCCGCGGGTCAGCTGTAAGGGTCATCGGGTCGGGACCTATCTTGACCTGTCCATGGATTTAGTAGCTTTCCTGCCTGTGTAGTCCACAGGCAGGCTGCGCAGTGCAATCATTTTCATGGGCATGTTGAGTCCGCCGGGAATTAAAGCTTTTATGAACCACAAATAAATGCTGACCCCGATTATTTTAAAAATGCAACGATTTGTGGCGGACAGAATGGGCCAAATGATGCACATGAAAAAAGAATTTCAGGAAGCTTTTATTTTATGTCGCTTTGGGCCTTTTTCAGAGTACAATACATACACGCCTCCTCAAATATGTATTCACATTCGCATTGGTATTGGTGTTGGACCTCTACTCTTGGCTGCTTGCAACAGCTCTGTGAAATGTTCATGTTGGTGTGGCGATTTCATTTTATTAATTAATGCTCAACCGTTTTGCTTTTAGAGAAAGTTATGCTGCAGCGATTAAATATTGAATGCCACGCTCGAAGAGATTTTAGCTTTAAATTTTTAAAAGTTAACACCAGAGTAGGGAGCACAGCCACTACTCTTTCCGAAAGGAAATCATTTCTGAGCGAAAGGAAAGGGAGAAAGTTCTAAGGTCGATATCCTTTGAATTCTATCGCTGTCTTTTAGTTCAATGTAACTGATTAATTCCCTAAAGGGTCGAAGAACAAACTTTCCTGCTGAGGAAGTGTTGGAATGTATAGGATGGAAGTACTTTGTCCACCACTGAAAATAACTCTTTTTGAAATATTTTGCTAGTATTTTGTCTAGTATGAACATTATATTAAATAAATAACTGTTGTGAAATGTACTAAATGATAGCTATGGAACACAAAATCAACATAAGACTTGCAAATATCAAAAAGCAAGAAAACACCTCCCAATTTTGTGCTAGTATTCACCACAACCAAGACTAATCCCAAGTGCCAGGCGGTCCAAGAAAGCCAAGAGATCTGACCTGGAGTCGTCTTGAGTCAATAGAGGCCTTGGAAGGGGATTGCAGTCGGTTTACCGCTGGCCTGCATTGGCGGGGCTTATGAGCCATGTGGCCTGTGGCCTGCAGCTTTTTGGGCCACCTCAGTTCCAGCATTGTGGCATTTTGCCGCTTTGCCGTTTTGCTTGACATTTTGCTCACGAAATTCAATAAAGAACTTAAAATTCTCCTGTAACTTTGACACATTTTTTGCAGATTGGTCTGTTTGGCTTTTTGCCTAAAGTTGGTTTCACTTCCCATGACTCAAAATGTTCCCAAAAACTTGTCGTGGCGAAAGTTCTTTCGTTGTCGAAGGAAACGTACGAATTCATCGTGATTGCTCAAAGCCAGCTTTTAAAACTTGAAAACAAAAGCAATTAAAATAATTGCCCCTGACATAGCTTCATACAATGTCTCTTGGAGTTATGAATGCGATCTTAAAGCTGGTTTTTACTATCAAGAACTAAAATTAGAATACAGAATAGAATGAATGGAGCGTGAAAGTGAGACTTGGGGGGGGGGAGCCCCAACCCGGCATTGTGATTCCTTTGTTGTTCGCCAATATTTTGTTTTAGAACGTGTCTAAACTCCTCAATTTCGTAGGGCTCCTTTGGAATTCCATTATTTTCGAAAAGTTCTAGTCAAAAATTCAGGCACGTGCACTGTTTGCACAACGTCAAACAAGAAGTTAAGTAATTAAATAATGCAAGCCCGAATTAGATAACTGTTCCAGAAACCGAAAATAAAGAAATGGAAAGAGAAATGAATTGCCAAAAGCACTGCCACCACAAGGGCGTGGGCCTGTGTTCAAAATTTATGAGCAACAAATGTTGACCCTAAGTTCCACGAAAGGGGCACATTCTGCTGGCGAAATACTTGCGCAAGGGGAAAGAGCTCCTGCCTTAATCAACAAACAAGCGAAATGCGTCGACAAGTTGTGGGAATTTGAAATGGCTGGGGAGGGGCGAAAAACGGCAACGCAAGAACGGAAATGTGACATAAATCTACTTTGCATATGGAGATGAATATGCCCGGCGATTTGAGTTATGTGCCGCGCGTTACGCATACGCCATGTTGCCAGAGAGATTGCTACAAAGTGGGCCAGTGCTTAGCGTCGTGCTGCGGCTCCGTTCGCTCGTCGTCCTTTCTTAAAGTCGTAAACCAAAATGGGCACAGTTCAAGCAAACACTCGTCCAATTTTTTCATGGGACCTATCTTAAAGCCCGGATTGCATCTCACCCACTGCGGTCCACATGGGGAGTGCTGGATTCTGTTGCTGCCGCATGCTTTTTATCATTGGCCCGAGCTCAAACTTCAAAGGCCATGACTGGCAGTGGAATTCCCCTAAAAGTGGCAATAACTGTTCTTTCATCGATTTAACTTAAAGCAGATCCCGTAGGCAGGGCAACCTTGTACACTCGTCTTGTGCATGAACAAAAAGGGTTAAGCTCTATGAAGAGAGGTTAATAAAAACATCTTCAAAGTATCTTTTGCTGTGGCACTTTCCCCAGGGACTTCCCCATGTGGCTCTCTATTCCTGCAGGTGGCGTCAAGGGAAAGTATATGATAATAAAAGGATGTGCAAAACAAATTGTTTTATTCCAGCTGCAGCTTGCCTCACCTACAGTAAATCCTTTTGTGACTTTCAAGCTGTTTTTTAGTTTTATTTCCCGAACTGTTTTTCAATCTATTAAATCAGGCAACCCTGCGTTTTTCGCAGGCAGCTGGAAGTGGATTGCAATGGTTTTAACCTCTTTCGATGGCCAACTCGACATCCACGCTACCTGTCTCGTCAAGTATGCATCGCTAGAGTTTTTCACATCGACATGCCGTGTGGTTCAACACTAGACTGCAAAGTTATAAACACGAACGGATCCACTCCTATGAATTTTCTTTCTTTTCTCTTCTTTTCTGTTCCTCTCGAGTTTCGATACCGCCACACGTAGCCATAATTGCCTGACTTAAAAGACAATCAAAAATAAATAAATTTAGATAAGCCGTAATAAGTATTTTCTTGTTGTAAATAGACCATTTCAATCCATGGATATATCATTAAGAAACTATCTATTTATGTTTCTCACTTGACTTCGCGACCTTGTAGTTTAGTGTTATTAACGCCCGTCGGGCACAACAACATTGGTTTACCAACAGCAGTGAAAACCAACAATGCAGTGTGTTTCCATTTTTCGGGTTAACCGAATTAAAGTTGCCCAGATTGAGCGGAGTTTGGCCGCTAGTTCTCTTTTTAAATTAAGTTGTCAGAGCAGCAATCACCGATTCTCGACAGCGGCAGTGGCGCGGTAATGAAAGCAACTGGCTGGGAATGAAATTATGTGGCAGGAGCACGGAGTGCGCTGGTTGTCGTTCTTGCCACTGACGTGCCTATGTCAGCGCAACTATAATTAAAAAACTTAAGGGATAAGGAGGAGGTCTAACGGAACTCACAGCGAATTCCTAGGTGTTGCCCACCATGTATGCATTTTTAAACCCGTTACTCGTAGAGTAAAGGGGTATACTAGATTCGTTAAAAAGTATGTAAAAGGAAGAAGGATTTATTTCCGACCCTTTAAAGTGTATATATTCTTGATATGGATCAATAGCGAAGTCGAATGAGCCATGTCCGTCTGTCCGTCCGTTCGTCCGTATGAACGGTATGATCTCAGAAACTATAAGAGATACAAAGTTGAGATTAAGCATGAAGATTCTTGAGGTCCCTACGCAGAGCAAGTTTATTTCAGCATCCTGCCACGCCCATCTCAGGAACTATTAGAGCTAGAAAGTTTAAATTTAGTATGTACAATTTTGAGATGCCAGCTATCTGCCACACCCACTCTTACGCCCACCAAGCTCAAAAGACGGTTTTCGTGTTTTGCAGAAAAGCTGATATCTCGGTAACTATAAGTGATAAAAAGTTCGGATTAAACGTGTAGGTTTTTATGATGCCCCCAATGCGAATTGTTTTTTTTCCGATCAAGCCACGCACAAAAAACCCGAAAAACCAAAAATGCGAAAATCTCAGGAACTATAAGAGCTAGAACGTTGTGTTTAAGAATACGTATCTAACAAATGCCACTGCAACTTGCCACGAGTTTTCATTCGGCAACGCCCACTCTAAGGGCCACAAACCGCGGAAAACTGTGGCGTCCATAATATTATGTATGTCTTTGCTTGACCTTGTATAACATATTTTTGTCAATATCTTTCGATTTACCAAATATTTCTCAAATCGGAACATTATTTTGCTATTTATGAGGAAATATAGGTTGAAAGGTCTCACATGGGCAGTGACGTCAGTTACGCAACATGCTTTCTCCGACAACAGGTGTGGGTTTGTGAGTTTCCACTAGCAAAATGAATAATTTAAAATTGTGTGAATCAGTAATGGGTATCTAATAGTCGCGTCACTCGACTACATCGTTTCCTCTTGTTTCATTTATATTCCCGGTTCTGGTTAAATTCAACGAGCACGCCCAGGACTGAAAGAATAAATAATAAAAAGTGTTACCGCTAAAACCAGGGAACGAGGGACCATTCCAGGCTGCCAATTATGGGTAGCACTCTTCTCGGGAAAGCCATCATAAATTCTGAACAACACTTCTAGACTTGGAATTTTAACTTTTCAAAGGATATAAAAGAATATTCTTTTTATGGTGATTTATGGTGATTCTTAACTCAACGTCTTTGTTTGTCTTCCAGACGTCTTCGCATCTGGTTCGGCGCTACTTAAGACTTTCAGTTGTAATAATGAATATTCAAAATGTAACGCTTTTAAGGAATTTTCATTTTGAATATCTTTGTTTTTTATGGATTCTCGATGAACTCAGATATAGGTTACTTCCAACATTTATATACAAATACGGAATGTCATAGGTTATCAAATATGGTAAGGAACATTTCAAGGGACTTTTTCAACTGCATCGCATTGTGCCTTCTTAACTAGCTTAATCCCAAACTTATTTAACACGTACCCCTTGCTCCTTCGATGCCAAATCGACCCCAGAACTCCAGGACTCAATCAAAAAGTTCAATTGTTCGAAATGGGTTTTCACTCATTGGCATTTTGCGTGTTCCTTCGGGAGGGGGAGAGCTGCCCAGAAATTTGCCCTAATAAAGGGACATTCTGCAGCTGGCCCCATAAATATGAGGAATAATGCAAAACGTTGTCTGCTTTTTGGCGCTCGGTCTGGCTTTCGTGACGTGTAAGCGGATTGCCAAACCTCCGAGCCGAGCTGCCAAACTGCAATTTTCCAGGCGAGCAGGCCAGTCCCACTCCCAGTCGGCCTTCCATCACAGGGCCAATTGCAAGCCTTCGTGACGCAAACCGCCCATTAAATGCATATCAAGTCAAAGTCAGGGCGGAAATCCTTCTTGCCAGTTTGATTTATCGAAGCCTGCTGCCAGGCATTCAGTCTTACGAGGCGCTCAATTGGGCCATCATGTCGCTGCTCCTTTACAATTTGTCCAACTTTGCAGCCCTGCCACAACAAGGGGTTAATGAGCCGTGCAAATCAAAGGATTGCTAAGTCCCGATTCTGCACATACTCAGACCTCTCAATATTAAACACGTTAAATGTTTGTTCACTAAATAACTATTTCAAGGCCTGGGACCTCTTGCTCGACTAGGCGCTTTAGAATAAACACATAAATGCGTTTACGAGCTTAGGATTTTGTATGGTTTTTAAATGCTATCGATAAGGCAGAAACAAACCAAAAGTAACTAACAACTCCCCACCTAGAGACTTGTAAAGTGAAATACATATCAAAAAGGAGGAAAGCGATTCAAAGAGCTCTTAACTGCCGGTCTTTCTATGACCCGAAACCTATAAAAATGTTACCTTGCCTTGGAAAAATCCCGGAAAGGAAGACGTGCCTAAAAACATTTCTGTTTATGTGGGCAGGTGGCGGCAACATGCAAAACAGCCACTTTCACAACGGCAGCCCAGACAAATTTTGTTAAGTACTCAACTTGTTATTACTCTACAGGGCTAAGGGTATACCAACTATCCTCCAGCAGAGGGAAGGAAACCAAGAAAAGGTTAATATATTTTACAAATTTCGGAGAAACTAAATAAGATCAACCCATTCTAGTTTTTTCGAGGGATTATAGGAAAGAGCATTTCACCAGAGACTACACGGAGGCAATACCTTCAGAGTAATCTCCATTGTCTCCTCCGTTTAGATGCAACCGTTTGCGGTATTTGCGGTTTACTGTCCGAGGTCTTCTTCGCGTTGTGCACGTCCATGCCCCTTTGAGGAGCCGGGGAAGCGAGCATGTTGTTTGAAGAGTTGGAGCAGGGACTCTTGTCCAGGTCGGAAGAGCAGGAGCAGCCAGCAGCGAGGAGCCAGTGTTGCATTTTAAGCATGGGTGGTGTTTGCTTAAATATTGCCCGGGAAACGACTAAGAGGCTTAGCTTCAAATGCCAAAAGTTCACTATTTTCTTAGACAAGTTGGATGATGAGCGTTTCGGTCTTGAGTTTTGAAGACGATAATTAGGGACATGCTTCCCTCGCCGAGGTCGCGTTTCGGTGTCCAAATGGCCCTTAGCCCCGTACTCCAGCTCCGTGATGAGCACCCATGAGTGCACTTGGAGAAACCCGTACCCCTTCCCATTCCAATACCCATTCCCATTCCTGCGATTCAGCTCCGAGGCTCAACCAGAGAGCGTGACAATGCCGGAGGAGATGTCAACGCGGCCTGCAATAAAGTTCTCCATTTTACTGACGCTGCACATTTACCATAAGAAGGCTGTTCGCCTCCCAGCCATATGGGCAAATGCAACCGCGAAGCTCTTTTTCTTAGCATGCAGGCAGGAAGTTTATTGAAATTTTATGCATTTCCTGCATTATATGAGGCCGCCTTTGCTGTTCTGAGGCCACCGAAAAGTTTCATTTTCGATACTGTCTGCGAGTTTGTCGCTCGACAGCTGCCTTGGGTTCGCCTTTCATCTCGCATGGTTTCACATCCTTTATTCAGCATGTTGAAACACATTTCAGAGTGTTTCCGCCAGCCGCACCCACATACTCTCCACTAACCGCTGGTTAGCTTCGGATAAATGTGGCTTAACCGCTTCAGAGCTCAAGTATTCGCTTCTAACCGAGTTGCAAATGATTAATCTGGGCTTGTTGTTGTGCCATTGTTTAGGCCATTTCCCACTCTTATTTAAAACATGCTTCCGTTTTTTAGCTGTTCTTCAATCGAAAGAAGAGCCCCTAAAATGGTTGAAAGTAGAAGAACTCAAAATATTGATATACTTAAAAGAATAATATTCAGACAGGTAGTTTGCAATGCTCCAATTTATCAATGTTGTCAATATAACACGCGAAAAAACATGTGATGGGCGAAGATGTTTCTTTGAAATTTCGAATTTGAATTGAGTGTCTCGCCAAGAAGCAAGCTGGCTAATTTGATACACTTTGCTATCATATCTTTTCTCGAGTTCGATTAGGTTGCTTCAGACTCAGAGCTTCTTATTTTGAAAATTGGTTGATCAATGTGTAATTTCTTAGAATTCATATCTGTGTCCGACTTCCTTTCTGGTGTAGGGCTGTTTCTAGAGTCAAGTAGTTGGAAGGAGTGCTCCAGGGGCTGTCATCTATTTCTTCTTTTTGTCCTTCTTGTCGTCCTTTTTGGGACCACTTCCAGGAGGACAGGACGACAGGTAGCCCTCACTCATCATGCGGTCGAATGCGTCCATCGGGTCGTAGTTGGAGTAGAAGTTCTTGTACTTCCTTTTGCGGGGAACGTTGTGCAAGGTGTAAAGGAGCAGGGGAGCTATCAGGGCCAGAGTGCAAGCCACTTTTATGTTCCCCAGGGTCTGCTTGAAGTGTACGTTGTGCATGGGAAACTTGAATTCCGGGGGCTATACTAGTTGGGAAGGGATTACGACTTATTGTTCTGATGATCTTTCACCTTTCTCCTACCTTTTGTTCCGGCATTTTCGGTATTCTCTGCTTGAGACTCGAAGAGAAATGAAAACAAAACAAACTTCCTTCGATTCGTTCTAGACGACGAATGATAGGCCTTCTATTTGTATTAACAGAAAGCTGCGGATAGCTTTCTTTTTAAAAGAAACTAAAGATTTAAATAACAATTTGAAAATAAAATAAAACATAATAATAAGATTTAGCGGGCATTAGCCGGGTGCATAGTTTTATACATTTTTAACGTTAAGCGTGCAAATTGACTTACTTTCGTTCTAAAACGAAAGAGCCAAGTCCATGTCCAACATTCCTCTTATTTGGATGCTGCTGGCGGTTTACTACTGGAGTAATAGGGTATGTTGTAGTCTAATATTTGTCTAACTTTTCTTATTCTTCCATGAGACTTTGTTCTAAAATGTATAAGAGGTTGATTATGATTTTTTATTATAATTATTATTTTTATTATAATAATATTGTTATACCATTTTACAAAAATTTAACATTATTTGTAAAACCTTGCCATATTTTTCGATAAACTAAACTTTATTTTTAACCATTTTATAAAATATTAAGGAAGCTTTATAAAAATCCTCTTTAACTTTCTGAGAGTTGGACAAATTTATACCTTTATAACACATTTTGATCAAATAAATGACAACCATTGCACGTTTTTAGGGTCATAGGGCGCCTTGAGCGCAGCCTTGCAGACGTTTCCTGAGTACCAACTTTGCAATCTGTTTTTAATAAGTATTTGTCTGCGAGCGGTGATTTATTGCAAGTGCAGACAGACACTTCGCTGTTTGCAGCCCTCAACTGAAGGAAAGGCTTTTTCTCTCCTTTATAGCTTCTTTAAATTCGACCACTTGAAACTCCCGTTGAACATGTTCTTTTGAATATACAAACATTTATTTTATTTCAGTCCATTTATGTGCCAATTCTCCTTCAACACATTTTTGTCCTTCTCTACTTCTTGCATGAAGAGCAGCCAAGTGCAAAAACTAAAAACCCCAACTGGCTGCCAGGGCCAATCAGGGTTGGGTGCTGCCCACACAGAGTTTGAGATTGTGGTTATTTATTTCCTTTCGTGTGGCCTGGGCAGTGAGGACAGCCGCCCGCTCTCAGGGGGATTTCTGTTCCAGCTTGGATGATCATCAAATCAAGGCGGATAATCAAGTACAAGGTCGGTCGCAAACGTGTCCGGTCGTTCTAACAATAGCTGTTTATGGTGGCGTTGAAGCGTTACCTTGTTATTGCTTACTATTATCTTTAGTATTATTTTCATTATTATTTAACTATTAAGCTATTACTAGCTATAGAGAAACACTCATTGATTCGCTTCTACCATCCTGTCGGAATCATCATCATTTCATCAGGTTGATTTGCCAAGCCAGGAGTATAATCTTGCTTGACTGCAAGGGAAACTAAAATCTTAACGGCTATTCGTATTATGAAAAAGATAATTTAAATAAGCAGCTTGATAAAAGCTGAAAAATGTTCAGCACCTGAGGATAGCAGGAGTTTTCTGCTCGGTACTTAATGTCGGGGAACATCTGCACAGGGGACTTGAATTTGCATTTGGCAATTAGATTTCTAGCAAACCGCTTGGAAAAACACACCCCGAGAGTTCACTTATTTCTGACAATGACCATTCAACTTTGACCAGACGGACTTTAAAGTCGTTTTGCACGGGCGATGGCGATGCGGTGCGTTGAACCGACTTCCAAGGAGACAATTTCGATATGTTAAGCGCCGAAGGCGTTGCCGGCGATTATAAATGTAAGCCGTGGCCATATCCTTTCCCGATGTAGTGGCTGGAGGCTTAATCGAAGGCGTCTTCGATCTGTCGGGTGTCGGGTGTCCATATATCTCTTGGCATGCTGACTTGGCAGTCCCATTTCGAGAAACTTTCAAATGCTAAGTAGGTATAATCAAATTTGAGTACATTTTTGAACTTGAAATGGCTTTCAGGCAGTACACTGGCAGCCACCGCCTGTCCAACCGCTTTAAACTTTTCGGCTCACTTCAATTTATTTGCAACGCAGAAGAAGATCCTAAATGACAGCCAAACATGGTAAATTTCGTTGATTTTGATTATATTTGTTCAACTGTTCTGGTCAGAAATCTAAAGTTGCTCTTTGTTCTTAATACGTACTCCTAAAAATTCTACAAAATAGTCTCATTTTTATCACGTCTAAGTCAATTTACGAGGGTGTCTAACAGCCAGTCTAAGGATAGTTAGGTGCTGTTAATGCTGAAAAAGCTGCCCAATATTGCAGGCACAAATCTAAGATGGTCAGGTAGATAAGTCAGAATAGTTAGGGCTAGTGGGAAGGGTTGGGATATGCCACACTAAAGCTATGAACTTTCAAAAATTATAATTAATCAAAGTTTATTGCATATGTTTAGCTCAGATCTTGTGCCCTTTCCAGGTCGCACTTCTGTCCAAAAATAAAATTTGCCTTCGCGTGCAAAAGTAAGATATTCTTGGCCCTAATTTAGTAAGTGTTCCCAACAGAACTCCAAGGCCCCTTGATTAATATATATAAGAGAATTGCATGCTCCGAGCAACCTCTAGCTCAGTGAACTTTGCCATCCCTCCCGCCATCCAGGATAGGGGCCGATGAACCGCAATACCATCGGCTTTTGACTTGGTCATGTCATTATTATCTATTAGTTATGGCCCAAGTGGATGAAAGGCCACGCCCCTGCCCTTTGCCCAAAACGACCGGTTCGCTGCTTCTGCTAGCTAATTGTAAGTTATTGCCACCAAACGTGCCCTGGGCCACTGCCAATAAGGCTGACGAAAGGGGTTTCCCCATAGCCCACCTGTAACCGTCCGCCGTAATTACAACTTCCGCCGGCTATTGACAACGGACCCGCCTCCTTCGTACTGTTGAGTCAACAGCAAACTAATTGAATTATAAATGGTGTGCTAAAGGTAAATATTGGGCGCCATTTAAAATACTTCTCGGAAAATATCACCAGTTAGCAGCCGTACAAGAATGCTGAGTTCGACCCCTGTTCGTTTTCACATTGCAGTGTTTTCCCTTAAAAACCCGAACTTGTCATTTTCAGTAGTTCGACGTCTGTTTTAAGTAAGGCTAGTTTTCTGGCAGTAAAAGTACCAGGTAGAAGGCAGCGTGCTCGACCATGTGCCGAGTCGATTCAGACATGCCCGATTTGAGTAAGACTAAGCATTCGTATCTTAGAAATGCCAGCGCAGTATGTGACTATACTATCGAGTATCACTTTAACGAGTTAATCGTTTGCCCCTTCTGCCACTGGAACAGTGTGGCCCTAAGCCCCAATAACATAAGAAGATTGAACTTATGTTTCGATCTGAGAGATTGTTGACTTTTAAAGTCGAAACAGACTTTTAACGTTAATATCTGTTGTTACAACGAATACAATATACCCCTTTAGCTTCTGGTAGCCTTTATCCTCTTCACCGTAAACATTCTGTCGGGGCCGACACGAAACGTTCCGTGAAAAATAATTAACTCCGCGCCTGTCTATCTCTGATATCATAAATGCCGGCATTGGAGTTCCAGTCTGTAGGGGGAACAAGTTTAATTGCTGCAGTTCATGAAAATTGCCAATCCGTGTCCAACCAATGTCCCAACAGCCGCAGCTGAATTTTCATTTTCCATGCAGCAACCTGGCTCAAACTCTGCCTGAGTTGATGAAAACTTCCGAGCATCTAAGTATTTATCGGGGAACCAATAGTTTCAACTTCCCAATTAACTTTCTATGTCGCGGCCTATTCTGATACCGACTGACACGGAGGTACAGTTTCCTTTCAGTTCCCGACCAGGCAATAGTTTCGGTTTCCCAGTTCCCAAGGTTCCTTTTGTCCATTCCTGCCTTCATAGGAAACCTTGAATATTGCTAAAATAAAAAATATGTTGTACTTTATTACGCGGTTATACACATTTAATAAGTCCAATGACCAATTTTAAACCCGGATGGCTTTTCAATTGCTCTTTTTTAACCGTGTTCTCCTTATTTCGATGACAATTCTTCATGTATTAAAGTGATTTGTCGGATATAGCTGATTAAGCTCTAGAAAATGTAAGAACCCAGACTCATAGGCGGGATTCATCCTCCTAGTTGTGTTCTTACCATATCCAAAGTCTGAAAGAGCTGCAATATTTACTTACAATCCAGTGTATATTGCTTTATATTAATAATAGCTTCAAAGTTTTGTTTTTCTGCCCGTTACTCGTAGAGTAAAAGGGTAAAGTAGATTCGTTGAAAAGTATGTAACAGATAGAAGGAAGCGTTTCCGACCCTATAAAGTATATGTATTCTTGATCAGGATCAATAGCGAAGTGGATTGAGTCATGTCCGTCTGGCCGTCCGTCTGGCTGTCCGTCTGGCCGTCCGTCTGGCCATCCGTCTGTCCGTCCATCCGTCCGTCCGTATAAACGGTATGATCTCAGGAACTATAAGAGATACAGAGTTGAGATTAAGCATGAAGATTCTTGAGGTTCCTACACAGCGCAAGTTTATTTCAGCATCCTGACAAGGAAAACTAAAATAGCTGGGGTCTCAGGAACTATTAGACCTAGAAAGTTAAAACTAAGTATGTATAATCTTGAAATGCCAGCGCATCTTATGGTGGAACCACACCGGCCACACCCACTCTTACTCCCACCTAGCTCGAAAAGCGGTTTTCGAACTTTGTAGCAAATCTGATATCTCGCTTCCTATAAGTGATAGAGATTTCGGATTAAGCATGTAGCTTTTTAAGATGCCCCAATTGCGAATTTGTTTTTTTAACCCGAAAACCCAAAAATGCAAAAATCTCGGGAACTCTCACATGGGCAGTGACGTCACCATCAGTTAGTAAACGTGCTTTTTCTGACAATAGGTGGTGCTTTATGATTTTCCACCAGCAAAATGAATATGTTAAAATTGTGTAAAACAGTAAGAGGTATCTTTTAGGAGCGGCACTCGATCATAGCGTTAAAGTTAAGTTTAAACATAGTAAGAACTGGCGATTAATAAAATTTTTTATTTAATCACAAACATTCCTATTAATGTTGAACTATTTGAGTTACCGAATTGAAATTTGATTTCGACGACGAAATAACTAATTTAAGCAGAGTAATCTGCAGTCCGTACATTTCAGTAATGGGACAAATCCTTTAAAGAGCATCACAGCCCAATGCACTCGGAACATATCAATAAGATATCTATCAAGATCCTGGCATTCAAGAGATTCAAGCTTAAAAAGGTATATCAGTCGACTCAGAGGACCCGCCCAGACCCAGCGTTCTAATTATTTTCGAGGGCGGCCCACGACAGCCAGATTCCGATGCGAAAATATCTTGTGTGCGACCTTGGACAAAGGAACTATAAAATCCGAGTGTGGCCCGCCCACCCCTCAGCACATCAGTGAGCTCGTGTTATCTATCTCAATGGGGATGTGTTCGCCGAGGCTTTATGGGCCTGGCCGGCATGGCCGTTCGCCAAAGGGTTCATTAGTCTTTCCAGCTAGAACATCAAAGCCAATGAACGTATAAAATGCAGGGAAGGTGGGCGCCAAGGCGGAATGGAAACAGCAACTGCAGCCGGGCAAAAATGGCGCCAGAGCAAACAGCACATGCCAAACAAAAGCCAAGGAACCAGGGCAGGACGAAGCCAACGTGACACACGACATTGGAACAAATTGCGTTGGCAGTATGCAAAGCAATGGGGTGGGGTGGGTCAATGGTCAATGGGCAATGGTCAGCATCCTTCCACCCGGTGGACCTGCTGCCCTGGCGGAAACTTTGGCGACCAGGCCTGAAAAAACTCCAACTTGAAGGGAAACTGGCACCAAATCGATCGTGTAATTGCCGATGCCTGTGGATATTTGGGTTTCCCCCGACCACCCAGCCTCGCGTTCCTCCTTCAAGGCCATGTTTGATTTGCTCACGCACGCCACGAGTAAAGTGATGTCCGACTCTCTGGCCCTCTTTCCACCCAAGTCGCTCTGGGCTGTCATTATTCATTAGAAGACGCGCCTGAGTGGGTGCTGAAACATTGCCCACCTTGCCAAGTTCTGATTCGAGAATTTTAGTTTTAATTAGTGTCCCAGATGGTGAGCAGCCGCCTGACTTGTGTTAACAACTTCTTGATCATTTAATTTATTAATTTAATCGCAGTCAGCGAATCCTCCTAATGGAGGATTCCCCTTCATACTGTGTAGTTCTTTAATCGATACGATTTTCTTCTTTATCAATAAAAGAAGGATCAAGTTAAACTTCACCAAATAAGTCGGTGAGATAAATATGTCGAAGAGCAAAACATACTCTGGCCACGTCTTCAACTTGTTTTTTTTCAGGTTGGGTAGGCAAAGGCTAAATGCCAAAACCAATTTTCCTGATTAACGTGCAACTTGCTATATATCTCGTTCATTGCAGAGGGTGTTAAGAATTTTGACTGACAATTACAGAGCAGTAAAAAAATATTTCATATCTTTTGCAATATTGTGAATAGCCGTGCAAAATTTCCCAATAGTTTTCTTTGTTTAAAGAGGTGATAAGTTTAAAGTTGCGTTATCTATATAATCGCAGACTATCTTTACAGCCAATGCTTGATGTTTAGCCGCAGATTTTCACATCTGCTGTAATCTTTCGCTCTTGGATGTGATTTGTGAAGGCAATTGGCTTGGGAGAAAAGCACTCAAAATTCAAAGATTCCTAACTTTTCTGAAATCATTGTACTTGTTAAACTGCTTTACTCATTCGCACGTATATTAAGCTAGAATAAACTTCAAGTATTTATTAATATGAATCGTGCAAACGCTTTAAATAATTATCAGTACATCAGTGGGTGAAAGTTTTTTCGATGCCAGTTAGATTGCAAAATTAATTGCCTTTGATGAGCTGCTGTTAGATCTGCCGGCCCTCTCCAGCGGACTTGGCCAACCAACCACATCTACGAATTATGCGAGTTTGCCGACTGCTGAGGCAAAATCAATTAATTTCAATGGAATTGTGACTGGGTTTGAGGGGAGTGCTTGTGGACTCTTCCCTGGGTTGGAGACAATCGATTAAAATTGCTATTCCATACGTCATGCTGCGACTGAAATTAAATTTGCATTCAAAGTCGTTGGCAACTTTTAATCTCTCCTGGCCCACTCCACTCTGAGCGATAACTTGGCAGCCCTAAGCTCAATGTACACATACTTAATTTATTTGCGAAAAGCTTGCTGGCCACAATTGAATGGCTTCGCATTCCAAGTGCCACCGCTCCCATGTGCTGCCTTCGACTTATGACTACTTTTCCACTTGAACTTGGTGAGGGTTTCGGTTTGCCCATGAAGGAAATGCAAAGATGGTTAGAGAACCTGCTGAAAAATCGACTTGCATTTGAACTTTTGTGTCTCTTTGTGAGCGTGCAAATCCTTCCTTATCTTCTGGTAAGTCCTGCGGCTTCCCTTGGGGAACCCAAAATTTAAGTAGTGGCACCCCGCAGCTATGCATTTCGAAACCAACTTGACCCCGTGCTAGATCATATTGCTTATACTTGGCTTCGCTGTCTTACTATTATTGTCCCAGAAAAGGCAGTAAATTGCGAGGTATCAAAAGCCTGCGAGCAATGCTTAAGCTGTTCAAGTCGCTGGCAGAAAGCGACTGACATCGCTGGGAATTCGCAGCCAGATACGTCTCTGTCGATTGATTTTTGAAAAACCTTAATGCAATGCTTTTGGAACAGGCAGGCGCCACTCCCACTCGCTGAGGCAGCACACACGTTGCAAGTTTTCCCGCGTCGTTAAGTTGTTGTAGTCCTGGTGAACAGGCACTTGCAAGCTGCTTTTCCCCAGCATCCGAAAGAAAATACGCACAAAAATGGAAATCATACTATTCTAATAACTAGTAAAATATACATCAGCAAAGCCAGCATAAACAGTGTTTAATTTTAGTAAGTATACCCCAGGATTCTGCTTCATATGTTCTGCATACTTTTAGGCAGCTGGTATAAATGATTTTTGTGATCTTTATTTATTTAAGGTTGTCATTTACTTACAGAGTTACGCTAGGTTAAGATATTTATTGATTGCTTGCTGCATTTTTACTTTCAGTAAATTCAAAAATTAAAAGGTTGATTTAAGAAAGAGTCAAAAAATTTGCCAATCCTCTCCAAACACATGTTAAAACATGTAAAAGCCGCAGCGTAGGATCGAGCACTTCGCTTCCGGAACTTTCATTGTGATGCCGGCCACTTCCGCTTCAATGAAGTTTGATATTATGCCCCGATTATAGTTCACCTAAAGAGCAAATTGATTTACATACCTCTATATGCCTCTTTAAATTAGTGATACCAAATGCCGCGGGGTGTTTCAAAAGTTTGGCGTGTCAGCATGGAAGGAGTCAGGACCGGCTTGAGTTCCTGAAGGCGTGTTTGATCCCAAACTGATCTTAGGGTAATCCACAGCCAAATCATCCAGAATCCATCTTACGGGTAATCCCATACTAGCTGGCCGAAATATTCCCCGTTTACGAGCGACAGTTAAAAATAATATTGCCCCGTTAGTGTATGGGAAAACCTGCGAATAAAAATTGCAAAGAGTGCCGCGGTGATTGGCGTAACTTTTGAATCTTTTCAATTAATAATTATTACAAGCTAAAGTTTGTCATCAGCCTATGGTAGCGCACTCATTCCTTTTTTGAGTATCTTTAATTAAGGATCTTCAGTCACTGACATTGGGTTCTGCATCGACTTTTCAGTGGAACCACATGGCGTTTGAATAAATTAGATTACTAATGGATGTAGTTCCGACTATCCGCTGCCTGATGTTCGAATTTATAATTAGTTGCCCCCTTTTTTTTGCCCACTCTAGCAAAACTTCACAGCAACTGCAGTCGCGGCTGAAAATCAAATGAAATCGGAAACCTGCAATCTGGGAAAATACGGTCATCCGAATCCAGGGCGCCTGCGCGGAGAGAGCAGACGCCGAAGCCAGGCCAAAAACAGCCGGCAAAACGCGCGCCAATGTGGGAACAACAGGAAAACTGCACTAACAACCACAACGGCCCGACTTTGCCAGTAGTTCAAGTTCAATGCAACAACAACATCCCAGCCCGCTGCACGTGACGCAAGTGTGGCAACAAAGAGCGCTAACAGGACTGTTAACTTGCCAGAAGGCGCTGTCACTGCCACTGCCGCTGCCTTTCCGACTGCTGGCCCGCTGCTATTCTGGGACACGAACGAGCCGTCAGAATGTCGCGGCATCTCAAACGAATCGGACGCGAAGTCCATACATCGAAGAATACTCCACGGACCCGGAGCTCCGAGTGGTTTTCGGATGGTATACCGCTCGCTTTCGTTCTGAATTATCGGAACAGCCGCACGCGATTGTTCGAATGTTCGGGTTCGACGGAACGTGATTTCTGAAATATTTATCATACCGTGGAAGTGGAAGTTCATAAATTCTAGAAAACTGCTTCGGGATTTCAATTGTCTTGATTTTTCGGGAAATTAACTAGTTATTTATTTTTGCTGACTTCGCTTTGATCTTACTAACGAAAGTGAAGGAATCGCGTATCAAGTGCTCAATATTGCTATTAAAACATTGCACACTTTGCTGTGCGATTTGTGATTTGCAATTTAAATTAAATGGAGTCAAGTAATTAATTATAGCCAAGTTAATAACTCAACTCATCTTAAAGTTGTGAACACCACAATAATTTATAAAAACCCCTTCATGTGCGTAAGAAGCAAAGTCTGGATTATTCAAAACTCAGATCTAAAGATTTTAAATGTTTGTTCTGTACGATTATGAAATCTGGACAAAAACGAAATCGGATTAGGAATGTTGTCGAACAGATTGCTCCCACAGAGACAAAATAACAAAATAATGCTTTGCCCTAAATATTGTCTTTGAACGACCAGAAATATTAATATATTTATTCAATAATATAACTAATATAGGCTAGGCAGCCCAGCTTAAATTCGATTGAACTCAAAAACCCTAAAGCTGAAACAGCTTTTGGTTAAACGCATATTTTCACGGTCGAATTATTACATGGCAAACGGGAAGCTTTTCGGCTGTCAGAATATTATATTGAAAGTGTTTGTTATATTTTTAGAAGTGAACAAAATCCGTCGAGCTAATCGGAGATCCAGAATAATTATAAGCACTAAGCACTGTGAAAACGAAGGTCATTTTGCAACAAGCTGGATTGGCAATAGGACCGGCGCAATGCTAAATTAACGAAGCATCAAGAGCAGAAACTATATTTAAAACGCCCGAAGTGTTTTCTTCCCTCAACGCAATTAAGCGGAAAAGCGGAATATGTGAATAATATTGATATAAAGTGCCACTATAGAGACTGCAGAGTTCAGTTAGGCCGAGCCTGGTATTGTGCTTTTTCAAATTATGCGAAAAACTTGCTTGCTAAGGGACATTTTTCAAGTGGCAAATAGCACGGATTAACCAGAAGTCGGCACGGAAAAGGAGGACAGCACTTTCCATTTTTACTGCAGGTAAATTTTGGGCAAAAGAAATTAATTTAATCTTTGCACTTCCCGAAACCCAATTCTGTGGAAGATTCTCAGGTAATCATCATAAGCTCAACTATCCGCGTGTGGGAGACCAAAGCGGTTTCCTTTTAGATCCTGAGGGGAACCAATAAAACGCTGGCAGCTCGTCGCAGGTGTGTCCTAGTCCATTTGGTTCGGATTGCGACTTTGTTTTTGGTTTATTTGTGATTCTGATTTGCGTGCGCGTGTCTCGATTAACAAATGGCAGCTTCGTATTTGCTCACAAGCTGCCGTCAGATAGACAGCGGTTCATTAAGGTACCTTTTGAAAAATGTGTTGACACGTGCTTTGTGAATTTGTGTACATGTGACCTGCCTCCGGATCCGCCTCACATCCGATGATTGAGCATTACGCATTTTCCTGGACAGAGCTACACTTCAAGAAAGTGGGCTGTCATCTTGAACTCTTTAAATAAAATCGAATGCTTAAGGACCGACCGTCCGAATTTAATGCTTTTCCCTGTTGTAGTTGCAAAATCGAAAGAAAAACTGCTATCACGATTAGGAAAATGTGTCTGTCTTTGAACTTAAAAAGCTTAACTATCTTAGCAGCCAAATATTGCATCGAAGTTTACAAATTACGATTGTCGCGACAGCTGTCATTTCTCAAGCTCACACAGGCACACACTCCGCTCTTTGTTTAAGGGCCATGATAAGGTATTATTTGCTTTTTGGTGCTTAACTAGAATCGAAACCAGGGCAGAACACATTCCGTTTCCTGCTACACATTCGAGTCCTGGCTTTGCCTGTCAATGACTCGACGCCGGCTTCTAACAGATTAAACGTCATCATCTGATTTAGACATCATCGAAATCGCCTACGACCACCCCAAACGGCAAAAACCAAATGAAGCGCAAATGACAAACATTGTCAACTCGACTGTGAAGGTGTGAGATGGCTCTGCGGGTCCTGTCTGTCGCACTTTCTGCTGCGGACAGGCTCTCGGAATGCCTATAGCAGCTCAAAATTAATTCGGGCTGGGCGGTCCTCGTAGGGTCATCATGCCATTCACTGCAAGTTTTGATTTGTCTCTGCAAAGTGCTTACTATTTTCCATATTTTCTTTGGTTGCATTCCTCGATATGTTATTTTGGACTTTTTAGTTTGTTGTTGAACTGAAAAAAGTTACTATAACGCTGCTCAGAATCTTACTAGATTCAGGCCAGTTCGTAAGGCTATTTCTAATAAAAAACCACAAAGCATAAGGAATGTGACGTTTTTTGTAGCGCTGCTTACATTTGAGTACATGAACATCCTTTTACGTGTATTGGTGGTGAAACCCTTAAGTTGCATGATGGATTCACCCCTTTCTGGCGAGGAAAGCGTTCTTATTTGTAGCATATTTTGGGGCACTTGTGGTGAAATATGAAAAACCACAAACAAATGTTTGTGTTTGGTTACATTGCAGGCGCCGTTTCTTACTTTAGTCGTAAAAAAACTTGTGGGAACTTGGCTCACACATCAGATATCAGATGCTACCAGAATTTCCTCTCCCTCAGTTCGATTTGCTCTTCACGGAATAAACCGCAACGCGGCTTTCCAAAAGTCCCAACAGAGCTAGAACATGGCTTCCAAACTTAAAGAATTACATGCATTATTTACGGTTTAAGGGCCTTCCATTCATCATATCTCCTGGTCTGGGGTCAATTGCTCCTTGCTCTGCCCTGTTTACATAATGACCCAAATAAACATGTTTGTTGTTTCTGAGCTCCGCCTTTTGCCCAGCGCATATTAATGGGCGATTTGCCTGAGGGCCAATGATATATGGGCCTTCTTGAGGAGCTTGTGCAAGGAGCCGTTCATATGTACCCGCTGAAAAGTGGGACCCCGCCATGCCCTGTCCTTCACAGCCGTCAAGCTCAGATGAGAGCTATTAAAATTGGAGCCACACTATTATTATTTTTATTGCGTCGGTGGAATTATCTCCGTGTTCTTTGTAAGGATTCTAGCTACTCACAACTTGGCACATCAACTTTCTCTTCCAAACCTTCTCATTAAACCCAAAGTAAAGGCCGTTGCCATTTTGCACCATTTTTACTGTTTTAATACGCAAATTCATGATTATATTAGGAATAGGGAAGTTTGTATAATACAAGTCCAATGGTCATGATAAACGAAATTGCAATTTTACAAGGTATTTGTAATCCGCTCGATTTGGGCCTACCGACTGAGTAGATTGACTGAGCGTTGAATCAATTCAATCCGAGTCATATCAATAAAAAACGATATGCTGTAAAAAAGATGGAAAACGTAAAACTTTTATGTGTGAAATAAATGAGGAACATCGATTGACGTTGCTTTCAAGTTGAGTCTCCACATATGAAAATTTGAGACCAAAAACATCTGAGAAGTGGTTTTGAAATTAGCGGGAATCGATGAAACTTCCCATATATCTTATAAAGTTCATCAAATAGGGCATGTTGCACGATATCAAATGGCCCCTTGAAAAAGAAGTGACTGCTCTTTTAACCTTTAGAACTATCTAACTGACCAACACCGCGGATACCTGTAACTCATTATCGATTGCTGAATAACAAGTGAGGAACGTAGTGGAACAATTTTAGTTATTTTTACTCTCTCTATTATTTACTGTTTAAAATGAGAATTCCTGTCCTAGCTTAGGCTTAGTAAGCTCAATACTCTGCAGACTTCGAAGAACGAAAAAGTTGCAACCAATTTGGTCTCCTCCGGCCAAGTTTGCCAAGGCAATAATGGGTACTTGGTGGTCGGGACACTAGACATGGCGGCTCGTCAAGTTCAATTTATTATTTACACAACAATCAGCAGGAATCGGCGTCAGCTCTGAGCCAGGGTCAAGACTTGATTCGGAGTGACCTTCGTAGAAAATAAGCAATTGGTGACACTCCGTGAGGGGTCTGGACTTCCACTTCCTCTTCCACACAGCCAGGAGACACCATCCACGTGGCCCTCCCCAAAGCGGCGGTTGATGGCAACGTCACGCAATCCTGTGGCTTCCACGATGTAATTTGCGCAATGCATTCATTAAGCATTTTGCTCCTTCTTGACTTTTGCGCAATTTTAAACTCATTTGCATGGAAAGCTGACTCCTGCCCTGCTGCCGGGGATAATTAGGTTCTCAACTCGTAATGCAGCCAGTCGGCGGCGAATTTTGTTTTGTTCATACGGCCAGCACAAATTTATGCTAACGAACTGAAACAACAGCCGAGCGACGGAACCGCAATCTCATTTGGGAAGGAAAAAACACGACTCCGGCACAAATAGCTTTGGCAACTATAAAAGGGTCAGATCAGGGCGAAATGGGCATAACTTCCTGTTGCCACCAACAAAAAAGATGAGCAGCACTTTCTGTTGGCGGCGGTGGGCAGGTTGTTGGTGGGAGCTGGCGGAAGGTGGGCAAGGGGAGAAATGCCAAATAAGCCGGGCTATAAACCACAACAAACGTCAAAACAATTTCCGCCTTCACAACTTGACGACGCCGTGACGCAGTTAGAACACTTTTAAAATGTTGCGGGGCCAGGAGGAGCTAGGTAAGCCAGGAAGAGCGGCACGGAAGTTGTCTTTGGTGAGCCAAGAGAGACTCAAACTTTGTTCGCGATGCCGAACTTTAGAAGCCATAAATACCAGATTATTAGGGCTCTATAAAAAGCCAACTTGTGATATTTACTGGTTGTCTGCTGGTGTTTAAAAAACCTAATAGTTCATTTATTTGGACATTTCGAGAATGTAACTCAGATTGTTAATGTTTCACCTTTCATTTCTTGTCAAATGCAACTGTCGGGTTTCGATTTGGAAACGCAAGGACATCCCACAGGGCCACTGCTGTAAATCAATTAATACCACTCACAATTTATCTATTATTCGGCTCTCCATTTAGGAGCTCCTATTTCATCTGGCAACCCGGCACAATAAATCCATGCTCACCGGAAAACCCGATCCTTCAATTGACAGTCCGAAACACAGGACAGCAAATCAAGCGGTTTGAAATGGAACGAGGACAAAAAGCCCTGTCAGTTTGTGGAAAACAAAAACCCATTTTGCCAAGAGAGCATTCTATGATTCCCAATGTGGCAAGTGGGCGGTGAAGCAAGCAAATAGGTTCACCTGCACGGTGGTTAAAGTGTTTGGGTGGTCCGTCGAGGTGCGATTGCTCCGGTTGGGGGCATGGCCAGGCACACGTTTCGCCCATCGTACTCAGCATGGAAATTGTCGGATAATCGAAGGGCCTAGGAGAAAGGTAATAGAATACTTACAGGGTCGCAGGTTAAGAACGGGTGCGATTCCGATAAGTTCTTGCATACATTCAGGCTTTCATTTGCATTTTTAGAGATCTGCATGGGATGAGGGAACGCTCAAAGACCTTGCTTGTAGCCACAAAATGGGAGTTCAAACTCAAAATATTCTTAAAGCTTTATACACGTTGAATGGGATCATAAAAGTTAATTTATTAAATAAACCTTGTGGGGTTGGAGTACGACAGTGAAGGCGATGTAAAGAGCACCGTAAAATTGCTATTAAATTTAATTTCGTTGAAAAAAGGAACTCGAAGAGGACTCCAATGTCTCGTAGTACAGATAAAAATAGCGGAGCAGCTGAAATAAGGCCGGAATAGAGTGTTTACATATTTCATATATGAACATCAGCTGGACATAATTTTAAATGTCAATATATCTGGTTGATTGTTAGCCAGGAAACGCTAGAAACGCTATAGTCGAGTGCCGCCACTATACGATTACGACCTATTGTCAGAGAAAGCATGTTGCGTAACTGATAGAGGCGTCACTGCCCATGTGAGGCCTTAAAACCTACATTTCTTCATAAACAGCGAAATAATGTTCCGATTTGAAAAATCTTTGGTAAACCTATAGATATTCACAAAAGATGTGACACAAAGTCAAACGAAGTCATACATTATAGTATTATGGACGTCGCAGAGTTCTGCGGTTTGTGGGCGTCAGAGGGTGCGTGGTCGGATGAAAAACCACGTTGAGTTGCAGTGGCATATCTGAAATACGTATTCCTCAGCCTATCTTTCTAGCTCGTATAGTTCCCATTTTTCCCATTTCCTACTTTTGGGTTTGGCGTGGCCCGATGCGGAGAATAATACGCATTGGAGCGTCATAAAAAACTACATGCTTAATCCCAACTATCCATCGGTTATAGTTACCGAGATATCAGGTTTTCTACAAAATGCGAAACCGTCTTTCAAGCTTGGTGGGCGTATGAGTGGGCGTGGGCGGATAATAGTTCCTCTCCTCTCCTTGTAGTTCCTGATTCTTCCTACTTCAGCGTTCATATGGACAGACGGACAGAAGGACGGACGGACATGGCTCCTGATCAAGAATATATAATATATACATTGTAGGGAGGGAAACGCTTCCTTCTATCTGTTACATACTTTTTAACGAATATTGAATAACCCTACTAAGTATATATGTTCCTGATCAGAGTCAATTGCCGAGTCGATTTGGTCATATCTGTCCGTCCCTTCAAATGTCCGAATGACCGCTGAGGTCTCGGGAACTATAAGAAATATGAGGATGGAATTAAACATGCAGATCTTGGAAAAACTTGCGCAGCTCAAAATGGTTTCATCAACCGGACATGCCCAATTTAACGCCTTTAAGACGCGGAACACTATGGCGTAAGGTAAGAGGGCTGTTTTGCTCAGTTTGGTTATGAGACCTTACTTGGACGGTGACGGCACCGTCAGTTAATAGTCATTCCTTATAAGGTTCTTAAAACAGATGGAAAGACAGAATAAAATAATTACACATAATTATTTGAAATTCCTGAGTCAACCATTTTATCTTCTGTCTCTGTAACAGTTCTGTCACAATCTGTTTCTAAGCACGTGATCTTGTTAGTCACTTAAGACTATACCCAAAATCTAATATCATATATCTAATCAAACGATAAAGGGTGACTTACATTTTGTTACTTTTTATTATTCCCTTTTCTTTCGCCTTGAAATTGCAAATTGCGTCGTTCACGTCCTTTTAACTACTCAAAAGATTTTCAGCATTCAGGCAAATATTATTGAAGGACCTGTGAGAACGAAGCCAAGGATTTGGATAATGGCCATAAAGGTACGGATTCTGTATGTTTTGATTTAAACTGCATTTCCGGTGTGCATTATTGACATTCTTGGTTTTATTTTGTAGAACGTAAATAATTGCTTGAGTTAAAGCCAGTAGAGAACTTAACCTGAAACCTTTTAAAGTTATTCAAAAGGCACATTCCAGAGGACATGGGGGCTCCAGCTCGTAAGTGGGGCTAATGCCTGGCTATCAATTTGGATGCACTTAAGCAAGCTCATAAATTTCTGGCACGACGGGAAACGCAAACATAAAATACTACAACAACGTGGACAACATAAACTCTGCGAGTAAATCACATTTTTCGTTTGTGGCTTGCATTTCGATGGCATAAATTAAATTTAACGTGCGCCAGCGATGTCAGCCACTAAGTGGGGGAAGGTGCTCAGACAAAATCAATTTTCTCCTCCGGGCCTCACCTGCCCTGTCAGCTGATTGCCGAGGAGATGGCGCCCAACTGATAAACTTACGAGCCCCTTCCCGCCAGGGGGAGCTGGTTAAAGGATCTCAGCCGCAAGGACAAATGATTATGAACGCCAGATAGCGCGGCGTACACAAAATGGCATTTGGGAGGACGAGCTGCCTTGGGGCAACATCTTCGCCTCAGCCGGGCTTCCGCGCCAGATGGGCCATATTTCGGCTGGGATGTTAATAGATTTCTGGCGCAGGGCTCGAATCTTTGATACGCTCTTTAAGCTCCCAAGCACCTTTCTAGAGTCATTCATCGTCTACTAAATTCAACAATTAGGAGTGGAAACTAAAGGAAAGTCTGTGCTTAGCCTCCTTAGAGTAGTCTTACATGAATTCCTGTGGTGTGTCGCACAAATTCAATGGCAAGTGGCACACGAAGTGGCAAGCAGGTCGCACCTTCTCCGATATCCGTGCAGAGTCAGCAGGACTTTGAGTGTAATAACGTTCTTGAATTTCAAATGAGAAACCACAAGTTGCGCCACTTCCCGGAAAGTTTCGTGTGTTTGGTCGGGGTAATCCGCAATTAATTGAATCAAATGCCGAAACTTGGCTTATCGCTTGGCACCGTGTGAAAAACTGTCAAATGCCATAGACGTGACGTCGTTCCTTGGCTTTTGCCAAAGGGCTAACGAAAGGTTGGGAAATGATAAAGGGCTGGCTTATTGGCGGAGTTTCCGTCGTCAATCGCATTCCATTCTCAGTTCACCCTCAGCTCAGTTTATCACATCGTTGTCTACGCGAACGTGTGATTTGATTGTTCCGGCAAATTGATTGGACTAATTGGCGCCCTGTTGCTAATTCGATCGGAGTAACCTGCCGGAGAGCAAATTTATTCTGACCATGCAAACGACTTCGTTACGGATTCCAACTTTATGACTTTCGGCGCGTTGGGCTGAGCACATGTTGCCTATTGTTCTTTCTTCGATTAGTCGGCCGGCAGAGTTGGGCTCAACGGCCAGACGGCCAGACGGCATTCAAAATAATGAATGGCCAAGAGCAGTTTCAGAACTGTTCTTGTTTTTCAAGTGTTTGATTAATTTTGCAGCAAAAAGTTTTACCCTCCGCTCATCCCAGCTGTCTAGCCTTCATGATTATAATGTAATATTTATGCGGCGGCTGTCCGGCCGTCCTGCCGTCCTGCCGTCCTGCCGTCCTGCCGACCATCCTGGCGGACACTTGAGTATGATGAATGAATGTCCTCGGCATATTTCCAAGGCCGCCAAGGCATTGTTTCAATTCCTATCTTTAATTGTGGTCCTGCCTAATTAATGAGCTCTAGGCCTCCCCGAGCTCTCACCTCCTGCAGGCCTTGCCCCTTCTCCGGGAAGTCACAATACACTTGAGCGTGTCTATCTACACGAGTGTGGTTGCCTTGGGGAATCTGCCACAGGCTTCCCATTTATGTTGCTTGTCACATTAGGACTCATTTAAAATCGAGTCAGGCCGGGATGTGGCAATATTTCGCCATGAAAGGTAAGTGCCTATTATTCTTCAAACCTTCGGGGGGAAATCTCATTCAAACCAATTCCCTGCCTTCGTGTTTTGAATTGTAACTTAGGCGGAAGCCCAAAGTCACTTGGATTAAAAAGGCTTGCTATGCATTAACAACGATTTCGGTACTAATTTGGTCTTGGTATGTTTGTGTCTATTATATGGCTTCTTACTGATGCTTGTTTACAGATTTCAAGGGTCATCTGAGAGAAATGTCCGTTCAAAAGGTCCGAGAATTGGAGCTATCTTTGGGTGACGAGCACCTTTAACCGAGGTCTCAAGAAACACCCCAGATAAAGTATTTCCCTCAAGTAAAGTTGTAAGACTAATGTACCTGCAGGTGATATCAGATGAAATCCTGTTCACACACATACCATTGGCCAGAATTCTTGGGCAGTAAACTCGGATTGAAGTTTCTTTATTGGAAATTTCAGGTCAAGGCTTGTCCATGCCACCTCACTTTAAGCCTACTACAGTCTCAGCTCTCATGTTTCGGGCCCCTTTGTTTCCTTAAATAATAGGCAATGGCTGGTCTGAGGCCAATTTTCGGTTTGCGGTCTTTGAATGTTGCCATTTGCATTTAAACTTAAGTGGGGCTAACTCCAGAAGGGATTTCTAGGGCTGCACTTTGGTTGCAAATTGATTTGTGTTGGAGATTAAAGCTGAAGTGGCTCGTTCTGAAAGCTTAGCCGGTCCCAAATGGCAAACGGCCAGTTGAGGGTGGCCTGTGAAAAGTTTGGCTAATAAAAATTGAACAAAATAGAAATTTTTAATAAATTTTAAAGGACCTTCGAATGGCGCTCGCTTTCTGCGAAATCCGAGGGCTTAGTCCCTTGCGCATATCGCCGTCATTTCCGGCCTTTGCTTTCCAATTTTCTCACGCTTCTCTCACGCCCACGACCAGATCATATATATAAGCCCCAAAATTCCCAAGAGCCAAAAGTTGCTCCAGTCTGAATCGGAATTTTTCAGTGGGAAGTTGGTGTTGCGAGTGCCGCGAGCAGGCGCCGAAAACTTTGCATAATCTTCGTCCGCTCCGCCAGAATTCCCATCCTCATATCCCTGATACTTTGCGGGGACTGTCATAAATTATTCGGCGTCGATGCGGGATGGCAGTGTGGCAGGATGACGGGATGGCAGGCAGGCTGGCGGAACCGGTTAAATGCAAATTTAAAGAAAATTGTCGCGAGGAGACGATTGCCAATTGCCGTTTAAGTCGTTTTCCCTGCAATCCGAGCCACATTCGTTTCCGAGACCCCATAAATATGCAACTCGAGCAGCCGGCACCGAGCACTGTTGTTGCACAAATTGGTCGCCCGCCGCGATGCTGCCATTTGAGCCGATGTTGTCTGCTAAATTGGCTTCCAATAACGTGGTCCACGCCAAAAGTGCTCTATCCCCCGCCCCTCGGAGTCCTCCGCCTCCGCCTCTCCATGCGGCCCGGCAGACAAACAATAGTTCTCATTGCATATTTTTGGCAAACAATGGCTCGGCGAGCTAAAGGACAATAGGTGACCAAGGTCGCGGTGCACACATTCACGGGGACCGGAGCAACCAGAGCAACCAGAGCGTGACACCAAATCGTGAAAACGCATTTTTCCTGCACCACCTTGCAGCAGGTGTTGCCTTGCAAAGTGTTGGCCCCGAAAACTGTGGGCTTGGTTTCCCAGACCCTGAAACAAAGCAAGAACGGAAATGAATACGCTTATACCAGTGTGTGAGTTCGAATTCTCTGGTTAAAAAGTTAAATATAATATCTGTAATCCGACCGTAGAATGAATTTGGTATGTGTCTGCCGCAAGTCCTTCAAGCATTAAGCAGATGACAAACTCCGAGAAGGAATTTTGTGCTTATAATCAAGATGTTAAATCTAGATCACCTCTGCTGGGATGTGCATCGCTGATTCGCAGAAACACCCATGCAAGATACCATATTGGCTTTGACAAAATATTGTGGTCACAATGCTCCAAACAAAAAATGTTTGCCAGTTCAGACCACTTTAACAAGTTACTAGCTAGTATTTTTTTATCTAACCAACATTCCAAATCCGAACTTACTGACTTAAGCATTTTGTGCTGTGAATATGTTATTCTGAGGATTCCTCTAGTTTTACCGTTTTCAGACTCTGCGGGATTCTAAAACTTTACGCTTGGATCATACTGTATAGAAGATGAAAGAAATGATTTTCTACCGTATAAGGGATATGCATTCTTGATGGTGAACAATAGCCAAGAGTCGAATGAGCCGAGCTAAACTTGAAGGCTAGAAACTTTGCTTTAATTTTGGGTACTCGACTAATGCCTATCGGGAAAATGGGACTTTCTTAGAAACTTCTTAAATAAGACAGTAATACTTTTCATTTAAGCCCCCAGGTGATGGAAATTTCAAATACATTTTCAAGATAACAAATAACAGTTGGTGCACCCTTTAACCATTTCTTCTATTAAGTCGTGTGGTTGTTTGAAATTATAGTCGCTCTTGGGTATGTTACTCTACAATTTACCAAAGACGAACGTTCCTTGCTGTTCGTTTAATAGGATAGGCATTTCCTAATTAAAATAATATAAATTAACGTTACATAGTTAACTTAAGAAATAATGAAATCGAATATCTTAAGTACTTGGGCTTGATTGCTTCAACTACAGTCCAGTGCTTCGACTTTAAGGAGCTAAAATCTATTTATAGAATAAAGCAAACTTAAATGTCAAAACACGTGAGAAAGGGACAAACTTATTGAGAAACAGCAGCATTAAGATACCACCATGAGCAAGCTTAAACCTCACTTCTCTAACGCTCCTGGTCTCCGAGATTTCTATGATATTTTTCTTATATTACATGCATCCTTTGGAAGAGCTGAAGAGTATAACCTGAGTTTACCCAACGAATAGTGGGTATAATTACTCATTTTTGCGAGAGATCCCAAGTGAGCCGTGGAGCTATACAGATTCTAAATGGGAGATGATAACAAGCCAGAATGGAGATGGGCGCTTATTTAATTTCGATGTTTGGCTTGCCAAAAATCTTGAAAGCTCTTCAGCAAATAAATCATGGTTGTGGTAGCCACATCCTCTCCGGAGCCTTGGCAACAGTGTTCCTGGCTCCATTCGGCGCTGTTCACTCACATGTCTGGCACACGGAAAGAGCTGACGCAGTGGGAAGGCATTTTTCACTTGGCTCTCGTTGGCACACTCAATTACCACCTAATGTCCTTACTTGGGCACAATTTACGCAAACATTTGCAGCAGGGTGGGGATAGTGGCTGGAAGATAGGAAAATGGGACCCGAATTCCGATTGCCCGCCCGGCTGTAAACGCTGCCAACTGAGTGCAACATGAATTCGCATTCTGCAATTTTGGCTGCTGTCGCCTACCCTGCAAAGGGGAATGATGTTTTTCTGCAATTTGTTCTCCATGTGAGCAAGTTGTAATGACTTTTCCTTTTTCCTGATTTGTTTTCTGTCTGCACGAACAAATTACACCATTTTTCTTGCTGATTTAAGTTCTGTTTATGTTTTCTCTTTGCACTTCACCCATGGAAATCTCACTCTCTTTCACTTGACTTAAACAAAAATGACACGGCTACCCAAGGATTTTCGGAAATATTTTTCCATTTTTCATTTGGGCTATTCCTGATCCTGTCATCATGATCATCTCGTTAAGTGGTTTTATCAATCAATTAGGTAGTTACTTAGAATACATTGGTAGCAAAATAACCGAATTATAAAATTCAAGAGGAACTAAAATTTGAGAATAATATCCTTTTTTGCGATAAAACTCAGATCGCAGGAATGAGGAAGCACTTAAGGCCATTGGAGAGAGTCGAAAGGCAGCTTTCTTTGCAGTGGCTGCTGGTTTTTAATTAAATCAGTATCAGGGAAATCAGTTTAGACGCAGAAGCCCCGGCTAACGTCAGTTTTCATTTGTCTCAGGCTTAGGGCTCCTTAGCGGCTGCAAGTACCCAGTCACACTCAAAGCTGCTCGGCTCATTAAAGCACCAAACAATTTCCGTATTTCCGCTCCGGAAGTCGTCAACAGTGCGACACTCTCTTCCCGCTTTCTCATTTTGCCTTCCCGTTTCTCGCCACCGCTTCCTTGGAAGGCGTTTAACTGCAGTTGGAGGAAGCCAAAGGAACATTCTAGCAAGCAATGTAAGGAATTTACGATGTGATTCCTGTTAAACTTCTGCAGCTATTAGGCATCCCGGTGTTTGCTTAAACTAAGTCGGGTTGGAATTTAGTTGCAATTCCTTGAAACTTGAATAACTTTCATATTAAAGGACTATTATATTTTCAGTGTCCTATCTAATACTTGACGGTTTCCTTTACCACCGAGCCTCTGCACCGACTCCCTTGGTCAGGATTCTTCAAAATGTTTAATTTTTAAGTATTTGCTTTAAAAGTACAATCCATCGATAAGTATCCATTCGACTTTTTCTAACCGATGACCCCAATCGAAGTGTCATAAATTGATAGTTAATTATAAATTATTATAATTATTTATATTATTATTATTAATTATAACTATATGGTAGTTATGTGATGCTGATACTTATACTATATGTACCAACTAAACCAACTTGTAATGCCACGTTTGGAAGGATTGAAAGACCAAAGTCATGTTGCAACTTATAAATGAGGACTTCTCTTAATTCAATTTAAAAATCAGATAAGATAATATCACTTTGTCTTATAGGTAATTTTGCCACGCCCACTCTTTTCCATAGTCTTTATGGCCTACAATTTATTTTACTTTTCTCTATTCAGTGTTGGCATGTTGACATATCAAAAGTGTCTTAAAACAGAAATTTATTTATTAGGTTTAGGGAAAACAACATTATCGATGACGTGAGTGTACAACTTTGTCGACATCAAAGTAAGAGCGGTAGCTGTGAACAATTTGTAATTTGAAAAATGACATTTATTGGTATTTCCTGAACTACATTATTAGAGAAGTCAGTCATATACACTAGTTATACCCGTTACCCGTAGAGTAAAAGAGTATACTAGATTCGTTAAAAAGTATGTAACAGGTAGAAGAAAGCGTTTCCGACCCTATAAAGTATATATATTCTTGATCAGGATCAACAGTGAAGTGGTTTGAGCCATGTCCGTCTGTCCGTCTGTCCGTTCGTCCGTCCGCCCGTCCGTCTGTTCGTCTTTCCGTATGAACGCTGAGATCTCAGGAACTATAAGAGATACAGAGTTTTAGCATCTTGCCACGCCTTATAAGGCCCACAAGCCGCGGTAAACTATGGCGTCCATTATATTATAGTGTATAATATCGATTTACCAAATTTATGAAGAAATTTAGGTTTCAAGGCCTCACATGGGCAGTGACGACTCTATCAGTTACTCAACATGCTTTCTGTGACAATAGGTGGTGCTTTGGGATTTTTCACTAGCAAAATGAATAGTTTAAAATTGTGTAGAACAGTAAGGGGAATCTTATAGTCGCGGCACTCGACTTTAGCGTTTCTTCTTGTTTTATTTTGTTTTTATTTATTCATGATTAGCAACAGTGTTAATCCTAAGACATGGCGTGCGAGACACGTCTGGAAGTGTCTCATAACTCGGAGACGTAACAATCCAGCAGCAGTAATTACTCGACAGCCCCTATGTTTGCTAGTGTTTGATGCAGAGTGTTTGCATGCGATGTCTATTAATTAGAGCACGTACACAAGCCCAGAGAGCAATAATCAAAGCTGCAAATACCGGGGGGTAGTGGGTGGGTGGGGTGTGGTCTGTGATACTGCCAACTGCACTCGCGTAATTAGCAACAAAGCGCAGTGCATATTAAAAATAGAGCCATCAGAGATATGAGCACACTTTTCCGAGAGGGGGCTGTGTTTGCGTGCGTGGCAAATGGAAAACGATAATTTCTTTTTTTGGCGGGGGCTCATGTCCGCTTTGGCAGACAAATGTTTTAATTATGTTCGTTATTAAAGGCGGCTTAATTAAAAAGCCACTCCCACTCCACGGACTTGGGGAGGCGGTCCAAGGAGAATGTCACGCCGCGATTTGAGCTCAAGTTCGATTTTGCTGCAAGACATAAGAGACGTGGCTCCGCAGTTAATGAACTAAAGCCATCCCTGGCAACATGGGTCCTCGATTAGGACCAAGAAACTTGTACTAAATGTGTATTAATATTGCGCCACTCAAAGACTCTCAAGCTTAATTTGCGAATACGAGGGGATACATTGAAACGACTTTAGATAGACAGATTAGATAGACTTATGTGGCAACATAGCCAGCAATCCAATCTGTGTGAAATACTTAAAAAATCTTTATCAACTAGAAACCACAAAGAAGATCGGTGATAGAATCCTGTAAATTAAAACAAACATTTCCTTGTACTTAGATCCCATGAAGGCTCTTTTGAAAACAGGAAAAAACTGACTTCAGTTAGCCTTTGAAATGTTTTGAAAACTTATATACATGGACTTGTTTCCCATAACATCTATGTCCTTTCTTACACTTATTATTTCTTGATTAAATATTTATCGGAATACTTCAAATTTGCTGCTTGGCCTTGATCTGCTGCTGTTAATATTAAATCTGTGTTGATGAATTCTTCATTGGCCATCACTTAGATCCACCATCAACAAATATGGAGTTAGTATGAAGGCTTCATGAAGGATAGTTAATGAAAAGAATTAGATCAATATTGAATAGTTATATACCGCCATATCACACACATCTTTTCAAAAGTAATTCGATTAAAAATGAAGCAATAAAAAATGAGAAAACCCTTGATCAGAAGACATTTCTGACATCGAGGGTGGAATGATTGGACTAGATCCTAGCGTTACATTCTTGTAGTTCCGTTGTAATACCAATTCTAGCACGCATACTAAATACCATAATATTTCGACATGAACATATCCAAGCGGCCCCAAGTACTGATTAAAGGAGCTAACATTGCCCGCACTTTCTTCTTTTCCTTGCAGATGCGTCCATTATCAGCGGCTTGAGGAGTCGACATCTCACGCACGCAATGATGCTGATGCAGACATCGAGGTCCTGGCAACAGGAATCGGAAGTGGAACAACGAAAACAACATAAACAACGATGGCCAGCTGATGGGGCAAACACATCGGCGGCTTACGACTATAACAGCGATAATGACGATGCCAGCCACGGGGTGGTGCATAATGAAAACAACGGCAGCCAAATCTGCCCTACGAATCTTAGCACTTCCGCCTTCCGACAGCGGCAACCGCACACGCCCACCCACCGGACAGCAGAATCCCCGGAGACCCCCCCTCTCCGGCTGGACAGTGCTGCTCACCCTGCTCTCGATTTCTGCCCTGACATCGTCCGCCAATATCTCCACCACCACCGCTGCCACGGACAGTATGCCCATCAACGGCACCGATTACATACTGCTCCCTGGCGACTCCACCACCAGTCCCCCCGTTCTTGCCGGGACCACCAGTCTCTCCGGGGTCGGAAGTGATGCGGATGTCGAGGACGAGGAGGACGCGGAGAAGGCCAGCGAATATATCTTCGATCGCACCGACGTGCGCATAATATTCATCACCCTGTACACTTTGGTCTTCTGCTGCTGTTTCTTTGGTAAGTAGCACAAAGCTGGTCAGAGATGGAAGAAAGGCATGTCCGACGTGAAACTGACGATTATGTCCTAAGGGCCAAGACAGAGCCATAGACAGCACAGCTAAATTATTTTGGTTTTTTAAACTTACTTCGCCTTTTACGTTGCTGTAGGTATAATATTTTTTAGAGGTTCGAGTTCAGAAGCACGGTTGAGGAACATTTTCCTCTAGTTCTGAAGAAGGGTATCTACTGCCCAGCAAAGTTCCTTCCGCTCTCTTCATATCTGCAGTGTATTCAGATGCATGGTTTTGTTCTCATTAATCAGGCCTAGCTCGGAGTTATGTTTGATTGCCGGCATGTAGTTTGATGGGGCATAAGGACGACCGAAGCTCACACGATTGTAAAGAAAACTGCCTACTGGCCTTTGCGGTTCCCCCGGGGACGGTGCGCCTGGTCGGCCAGGACGGGAGAACTTACTGCTGACTTGCCAATTACTCAATGCTCTGCTGGTCTTGTCCAGTCTGCCAGGCCACGATGGAAGTACTTTGAGGCTTTTCCTCTTTTCCATTTTGTCCACAGCTAAGCATGGTAGTCATTGCAGGCTGTTTGAATGACTTCTGACTGTAAAAAAAGCAAACAGTCAAATTGGGAACACAGTCGGCGTACTTTAATTGATCCAACAGTGTCCATAAGCACGGTGGTTAAGCTCCCAGGTCTGGGAGCCTACTCCTTTTTATAGAACAACTTTGAGTTGACCTTTGTGTCCCATCATTCAAATACAACATAGGTCTCGTGCCTGATTAATGAGCTTGAAAACTATTTATAATTAATTAAAATTTCTTGTAGTATGTAGGGAGTGATGGCCATATTCCATTTTCCATTTGCAGTAGCAACAAAGTTTTTTGATATTCAGGTTTTGTATTAACCCCCTCGCCGAATTTCGGAACGAATTGGCTAAGTCCACTCCAAACTCCAAATCGGGGGAACAAGTGATAATATTATATATATTGGATGCCATATTCAGCCAAGTCCCAACATGCTATTTTGGGAGAATAAAAACCAGTTTTTACTTGGTATAGTGTGCCCTCTCCTGCCGCAAACCTGGGCAGTCAAGGACACTCATATGCCCCATGTGGCACATTAAAATGAAAGCATTTAATTGATAGCACTCATTAAGGCGTCCGCTATTTGTTTCTGCAATGCTTGACTGCAGGCAGACACACATAAATATGTGATGTCCCTTAATCGTGTGTCCTTCGTCTTATCTGGCACCGGTCGTTTAGAATCAATTATGGTATGTCCTTCGATTGGGCGTCGGCGGGCGTCGACCAATCTCGGTCGTGGCAGTTGTAGGCTTTATTGCCGCAGTGACACCAGCATCCACAATAAAGGAGAGGAACATGTGTACCCGCTATTCCAAGTGGCGACAAACAGCCGCCCATTAGGCACAGACGTGGGCGTAGTCGGGCATTGTGCGGACAATTGCAAAATGTAAGCAGCTCGGGCTAGTCGGACGTGCAGCCTTCCACTCCCCCTTAAATTTGTAAATTTACATCGTGCAGTCACGCTTAAGCTTCCGTTAGGATGTTTCTCTGTTGCTGTCACTAGAACAAGTTACTTTTTGTCCTTTTCAATGCAAATGTTTGTTACCCCTACGAACTGGCGAAGCCCTGGAAACAGGACACCGATCTAGTGTAACTCTGGGCAAGGAGGTTTTCTGGGGGGCTGGAGTGCTTTGGGTGCATTGGAGAAAACTAACCATGCCCACTGTAATAGAGATATTTTTTAGTTTCTTAAATCGAAAGAACATGTTTGTCGACATATACCCTCATATACTCATTACGTGCAGTTATGTACCTGTGTAGCTTGAGCCAACTGCTGCTCCTCTTAAAAGCCCCGATGCTGCCCTCCATCCTTGGTGTCGAATTTCAGAGCACGCCTCGGAGTGTTGCACGTTTTCGGTATTTTTTGGGAGCTCAGCATGGTTTTTCGTCTGACTTTCTGTCTGTTCTCCCATTTCCCGACACCCTGCCCTGTGTAATTAAAAAAGTTTTTCTCGACATTTGTTCGCCATGTGAGGCTCCAAAATAAAATGTTTCGTTCTGGCCCATTCTACTGTAAAACACATCAAATACGATACAAATTATAGGCTAAGTTGCATAACTATTGCAGGGCATATTTATTTTATTTTATTCTGTGAATTAAGAAACATGCTGATTGTCACAAGGAATGTAAAGCAAACACGCTTATATCCATATACCGGGTTGCTTTTGCCAACTTAAAAAGCACGGAGGTGACTATCAAATGTGTTAACCAAGAGATCAATATTATCTTAAGTTACTTCTAATGACTCGTCGTCCTCTTGCCCAGAGATCGGCGGGGTGCCTTCGCTTAGTCTTCTTCTAACTGTTGGAATGGCCAGGGATGCTGCTAGGCGATTAGTGTGAGCTGCGATTACTTTCACTTTTAAACTATAGATATTTATCACTATTAGCAATTAGATGGTAGCAATATTTGAATTATTTATCACTTCATTTTAATAAACAGGAATGGAAAAGTAATCCTGTTTGCGAGGTCTTTTCGCAAGAGTAATGCGAGTTAAGCCTGAAATATTGTCCAAACTACAATTATTATTTAGGTGAGCCAGTTGAGCTTTAAAGTGCATTTTGGCCACAGTCTCTTTCTGGGTTTTAGTATAAATTTTTGAATATATGTATATATAATATATATATATAGCTCCATGAGAAGGAGCTTATGATAGAAGACTTGCTAACATGGGTGGTACAGGATCATTTTTTCATTAAGAATTGGTAGTTATAGGGATTGCTCTTGAGGTTACCGACACTAATTAAAATCACTTACAAATGGCTATTTAAATATTGAACTTATAAAACTGCAACTTTATCTCTTTCAGGAAACCTTCTGGTAATTTTGGTGGTCACATTATCGCGTCGATTGCGCTCAATCACCAACTTCTTCCTGGCCAACTTGGCGTTCGCAGACTTTTGCGTGGGACTCTTCTGCGTGATGCAGAACCTGTCCATCTATCTCATAGAGAGGTGAGAGGCACTTGGGAGGGTATTGTTGTGTTCAGGTGCTGTTGCATAATGCTCGAGTAGCGGTCAAACAAGCCGAGGGAATAAGATCAGTACTCTCCCGAATTCCATATCGATTTGTCCCGAGAACCACAAAATAGTAATAGTTAATAGTTACACTTAATAGTTAGACTTGTCTTATGAACCCGAAGATATATGTTCAATTTTATTAGTAGAAAGTTCGTCAATCGTTAACGTCAACCTTAAATTTTAAATATACCCGTTACTTGTAGAGTAAAAGGGTATATTAGACCCTATAAAGTTTATATATTCTTGCACAGGATCAATAGCGAAGTGGTCCGGTAGTCCGTCTGTCCGTGTGAACGCTGAGATCTCAGAAACTAAAAGAGGTTCACAGCTGAGATTAAGCATCATAAGTTTATTTCAGCATCCAGCCACGACCACGATGCCCGCCAAGCTCAACTATAGGTGATTGAAATGTCGGAACGCCACAAAACCCGGAAAACCAAAAATAAAAAAATTGTTCAAATCAGATCATTATTTCGCTACTTATGAAGAAGTATAGGTTTTAAGGACTCACATGGGCAGGGACGTCTCTACTCAACATGGTTTCTGTGACATAGGTGTCGCTTTGTGATTTTTCACTAGCAAAATGAATAGTTTAAAATTGTGTAGAACAGTAAGGGGCATCTTATAGTCGCGACACTCGACTATAGCGTTTCTTCTTGTTTTTTATTAAAACTTTATAAAGGCTATGATAGTCGTCGTAAAGTTCGTGGAGCTTTGCTAAAAATTATCAAGCGTTAAGCATCAGCATTTGAAATTAAAAGTCAGTGCCTAGTTATCACTATAATTGGTAGAGTTAATTGTTATACATTATATAATAATATGTTAAGTTGGCATTTTAAAATTTGTTATGGTCAACCCTTGCTTTCTTCCGCAACCAATTCTTTAAAGCTCAAAACCAAATCTGTAATATCTTTAACTGTGAGTTCGCCTGCGCCTTTTAAACATTTTACGCTCTCGGTTAGCGTAAAACATTTAACGTAGCCAGATCTAGCTGATTTCTGGGCACTAGCGTCGAGGACAATGCGACACCCAAGTGGCACCTTTACCCAGTGGAACATTTACAGCAGCCGTCAGAAACGGAAGATACGGAAACTACACTTTCCCCAGCCTTTTGTCAGTGCTCCACTTTCACTCCAATCATGTTTATTTGCATTGTGTTCCTTCACTTTCTTAAAAAACACGTCGCAGCGACGTGCGCATATAAAGAGCACACGAACACGGCAGCCTGGAAAAGAGACAAAAAGTTGTGCTGGAAAAAGTGGACAATGAAATATGCAGCGATTTTCCGGGCTATAGTATGAAAACAAAATAAAACACTGTTAATTGAAGAAAGGCCAAACAGTGGCCGTGGCACCTTCAGTCATTACATTTTAAAGCGTATCTGTCTGAGCAAAAATGAAAACACTATAATTTAAAAAATTTAAGAAATATTCGATTTTTAACAAAAACCTTTCCTGCCCATCTTATTTGCCTTATTGCATATTCCTATGTGATTGATCCATTTAATTTTTAGCATGTTTTAAATATTGCATCCCTGTAGGATTTTCCGGCAGAGATAATAGAGGTTACCAATCCTTGCTTGGCATATTTTATCTTAATGATCTTGTCAAAATGATATGGAAATGAGATTTCGAAGAACATCTTCCAATATCAACCTGGGAATCTTTGGAGTTGAGGCAGGCCTGGAAGCATCTTGAAAAGAATACAAGGTGGAAAATATAATAAACAGAAATATTTTCTCTTGGCTATGGTTTTTGTTGAGCTCTTTTACTTCGCGGAGATTAAGACCGTTAACTATTAAGACTAAGACGTCCTTCATTTGGTACAGCATCAGCGTTATTGGTAACATTTTAACGCTCGAGAGATGTCACCATTCGAATTCCGTGATGCTGCCAATAACGGAAAATAACTTTCGCCGCCTCCTTGGCAGAAATTCGGGTTTCTAATGTGATTTCAGGCAGAATAATAATAAAAAAGGAAAAGCTTTTCGCCCCATAAAATACTAAAGACACCTTAATGTCGCATTAGTTTCGCTGGCGGGTCGTAAAATTTTATGTGGCTGGTCCTAAATTTGGCCCCGACACTTCTCCTAAATCCGAGCAGTGCTCTTTAAAGGGCACAACTTCTCGCATAAATAATTATTAAATCTGCAGCTTGTGCCCTATCCTTTCAGTTGGGTCTTTGGCGAGTTCCTGTGCCGGATGTACCAGTTTGTCCATTCGCTGAGCTACACGGCCTCGATTTTCATCCTGGTTGTCATCTGCATGGAGCGCTACTTCGCCATAGTGCATCCCATCACCTGCAAACAGATCTTAACTGCCGCCCGGCTGAGGGTAAGTCGGATAACATGATCAGAGTTAAATGTTCATGATAATAAGGTATAGAGTATAGTAGAATAACATTATAACAATAATAATAATTGTAATTATAACTATTGCTGAAGTAAAACAAGGACAGATATTGCACTTGTGGACCCTAAACGGCCGTACCCTTTAGCCTTTATTTTTGAGTCATTTCGACAAGTTTGATAACTCAATTTGAATACCATTTGCAAGCTAATGAAACTTATTAGACCGAGACCCGTCTCGAAGGGCTTAATAAGCCATGGGCATAACTTTGCGGCTGGGAAACTTTTCCGCTCTCGGGCTCGGCCGCCCATCCCAAGGACGCGGGGGGAGCCCAACCCAGCCCGGGCATTCCGATTTCAGGGGGAATTACACACTGTCAGGAAAAAATCCGGCTCGGTAATGACGATGGCCCTAATTAAACTACAAGGGACATAAAGACAACCGAATGGGCCGACCATTAACATGCAAATTCTGTGTGTTCATTCGCAATTTAACAAATTGTTTGCGTGTTTGGCTGCCTAGGCTCTGACAAAACAAAACGTCAATGCGTGTTTCTTGCAGATGGTCATTGTCACAGTTTGGATTACATCGGCAGTATACTCGACGCCCAAGTTTGTTTTCAGCAAGACCATTAAGAACATTCACACCCAGGATGGTCAGGAGGAGGAAATCTGCGTCCTGGACCGCGAGATGTTCAACTCCAAGTTGCTGGACATGATTAACTTTGTGCTGCTCTACGTTATGCCACTGCTGGTCATGACGGTAAGTTTTCCGAACGTAAAACCCATTTTGGAAATGCGGACGATCTGAGCTAGTTACGTTGTGTTGTAGATGTAATTCGACTAATAAAATTTCAACTTGATAAGCGATTTAAGGACAAGACTGCCCCTGAATGAATCTGAATAATGAAATTAGCGAAACTTTTGCATTTTAGGTGCTGTACAGCAAAATCGCCATAGCCTTGTGGCGCAGTTCGCGCGGCCTCACGCCGCATGTGGCGCAGCATCAGCATCAACAGCATCAACAGCCACAGCAGGCATCCTGTCAGGACAGCGGCATGGGTATGCACAACAGCATGTACCACCACCAGCACCACCACCACCACCATCAGCACCACCAGCTTCCGTCAGCGGCGTCAGCAGCGTCCTCGGCGGGATCTGGCCCTCTGGCTGGCTCGTCATTCGCTTCCGCCGGCGGCACCAGCACTACGTCCTTGTCCCGCAAGCAGAGCAGTAAATATGAGAAGCGCGGCGTCAGCATCACGGAGAGTCAGGTGAGCTCCCACGTAAACAATGCTTCCGAGAAATTTCGGGAAATAACAGTTTGGGAAGGAGGAGTTTCGGAGGTGAGAGCCTATCCAACATAATAAATGGAAAGTCGGGTCGGAGCTGTGCTCCCTAATTGGCCAGAACGGCTTTAGCTCCGATTGAAGCGGTACGTGCCATGCGGTAAATATTGCTTCTAGGAAGTTACATCGCTATTCGGTCACTAATTTATTAGATACCTAGTAGCCGGCAAAGCTCTCAGTCGTAAAAACTTTCCCCGGAGATTTTATCCCGCAATTGTGCCGGGCCAAGTAGCACGGTCCTCGGAGCAGGTGTCAATTCACATTAAGACTATCGCCGACCCAGCCACAAACTCAGCCAGCAGTGTGACACCTGGTGGAGTGGAGCAATAAACCACCTAGCAGAACTGCAGGGGAGGCGCAAAAGTTATGGCAAAAGTGTTTTCCATTATTGCTAGCCGGACAGCAGGTTCAATTGGCGCTGCACCTCGACGTATTTCTTATTTTCGAGCTTGACAGGAGCTTAGCCACACACCTGCACACACCTGGGAGCTATGCTGTTCTAAATCAGCATCAGCAAAGTCCGTATATATGAAATCGAGAGTTTGTGACGCGGTGACATCCGGCAAAGTTCTGCAGCAAGTTTGAAAACCAGAGACTTCTAATCCTTGAACTTTCACCTCCCATCCACCTATCAAGTGTCAAGAAGCACTGCTGAAAGTATGGAATGTTTCTTTAGGAGTCGGATAAAAAAGTAATAGAAAGAAAAACAAGCTGGTTAGGGGAACACAATTCAATTAGAAGAACACCTCGATTAACCTCATACTATCTTTTGCTATTCCCAAGCTTAAGCCCCTCTCGCCTTGATCCACAGATAACAACTTAACTATCTTTCTGTTGAACTCTTTTCTCTCTCTACGTTTCGTTTGATCAACAATACTTTTGGTCCCTCCCCCTCTAACCCTCCAATTAACAACTACCTCACACGACAACACCACAAATTAGCTTGATAATTGCAAGGTAGGTTGTAATCAAATACCACAGTCGATAAGATAGTGCCCCACGCGGCTGCCGAGGCCACAACCCTAATGCCATTACACCTGTTAATCTGTGCAGGTGTCCCTGGAGGCCGATCGCCCTATTGTCAGTGCCTGCCGTAAGACGAGCTTCTACCACCACTCCCACGCCCACCACCTGCGGACAGGCACCTCCGCAGGAGGCGTAGGCGGAGGCGGGGTCGGGACCGGGGCCGGAGCCTCCCACATGTCCCACTCGTCCAGCAATGTCCTCCGCGCCCGGCGAGGCGTCGTCCGTATGCTGATAATATTCGTGCTGACATTCGCCCTCTGTAATCTGCCGTATCATGCCCGCAAAATGTGGCAGTACTGGTGAGTAGCTGACACACCATCAGGTCCAACCCCAAGCCCAAACCAGCTCCCCCGCCCCACACCATTCATCAGTCCACATGGACTGGACGCAAACAATATTTTATGGCACACTGCACCGGGAATCGGCGGACATTTGCATATTCGGCCGATAGACGGGAAATTAACATCTGCGGGTGGGCAGATAAGCCCGAGATGGCTTCCTGCTGGAATCGGGGCTGGTAAACAATTAAGTCATCAATGGTATTCCCCTGCCAGCTTTGCCTGTGGGCCAAATCGATTTGCAACGGACTTCCCTTTGCCAATCCAATTTTGTTTTAAAGACGAAAGATTCACTTTCTTCCCTGAATCAAAGCGGAGACCAACAAAAGTCCGGTTTAACCAGCCCTTTGGCTATCAGTTCCGGTTCCGGTGGGGCATTTGCAATGGGCGGGTCGCTTTGAATTTGGGCACTTTGGCCTCCTTGGCTGGAGTAATTCGTGGGCGGTCCTGGGAAACTGTCTGGGCGGTGGGGGTGTTGTTTGCAGTCGGGCGACGAGCTAAATCGGGTAGGAGTTAATTGGTCCTTGGATAAAGTGAAAAACGTGCACTTAAGCATTGCTCCCACTACTTATTCAGCATAAATGGAAACGCTTTCCCTGCTTTTCAATTTGGAAAGTCGCAAGAAAGCAAACAGAGGTTCATAGCACCGTTGCTCTAGAAAACATCTTAAACTTAGAAGAACCGGACTAGATTTCTTTTTTAAGTTTTAGTTTTAGCATTATTCTTAGGCAATGAATTCATTAACTTTAGGTTATCTTTAAATGACCCGATATTGGTGGCTATCTAATCATTTCCGAACTCTGTCCCAGTAGAAGCGAATTTAATTACAGCAAAATTCAACACGCAATAGGGATCGAACCCCATCTCGGGTATCCCCATCTTCGTGATTACAGTTTTAATTTCAGTGCACTAAAACATATATTTAGATCGGCAAATCCCATTAGAATGCCTCGCAAAGGTGAAATTTCGTAACAAGGTGTAATTAAATATTTCGCTGTTGTGTTGCTGCGTTTAATTTTTGGCAGACCCGACGAAAGTTTATTTTAATTTCATTTCTAAACTGCGGGAAAAATAGCTGAAACGCATGACTCTTTCCGCCCGCACTCCGAGCACTCGATTCGCACAAATGCGAAGTGTATGGCGGGCAGAAACGTACTATATATACTCGTATATGATTTCTGGCCAAATACAAAGCGAAGGCATTTCAGCTCGCAGTCCCACTTACCCGACAGGGCCATAATTGAGATTTATGTCTGGCATGACTGGGCTGCGAGAGTTGTTTACTTGTCTGGAATTTCAGTTTTCATTTATTTGAAGAATCGGCTGGCCTGGGATCTTTATATTGTAAGATGGAACTGTCCTGTTGGTGGTCACATATTTTTAATCAGGACTGGATATAGCCGCGTCCTACTGTCTAAACGCTGAGATCTTGGGAGCTAGATGAGGTAGAAAGTTTCGATATTAAAGAGATTCAAGCGCAGTTAAATGATGTTTTCGTTAGAGGACTATAGACCGCGGCGTCCTTAACATTTATATTTAATTTTTAGTTCGACTTTAAATATTCTTCTTTGTTAATGTTATGCAAAAAAATTGTTTATCTGGAATATATTTTTGCAATTTAGTAAGTAATTTATGTTATAACTTATAAGGCCTCACTTGGCCGCGTACTTCACCTAAGTTAATAAACATTCCCTTTATGGTTCGAGCCACAGATGGCGCTAGTAACATTTTACACGACGTCGATGCTAACATAATTATTTTAAAACTGTTAGCAGAGTAACGGGGTATCTGATAGCCGTGGCGCTCTGCTATAGCGTTGCTTCTGGGTTTTGCCTGCTTTTGTCGCAGAACGTGCAGGATAATGTTAGTTATTTTCTGAATTAGGGTAATCTTCGGTTTTTTTTAGGTACCGAAATAATGAAAGTTATTTTACTTATAATATTATTTATAGGTATATTGGGCAATAGAAGAGTACTTCTTGTGTTTGTTTCGAACTTGAAAAATATATGCTATTCAAAACGTTATTTAGTATATTATACACGTACTTACTCCTCCACAGATGCTAAATATAGCTGAATCCGTAGACACATTATCGAGCTCATTGCTATTATTGCTACTCAAGACGAACACGTCCGAGTAATTGCCACGCGTTAACATGTCCCCGCTACCGTAATGCGGAGATTCAAGAAGGTTTGGTGTCGTGGAGTGCCACGTTTTCATTATTAGCTCACAAACCCTTTGTCCGGGACAGTCCGGTGATAACGTTAACGACGTCAACTGGCAGCAGTTGGCAAGTGCGGCTCATTAGACCTTCCAGGGTGAGGAGTCGACAAATGGCCACCCAGAGTTTGGTTCTTAATTTTATGTCCCAGTTTCGGATTGGCATTTAAATTTTGCCGGAGCTGGGCAAACCCGTTGGCAAAAGGCCACTTCAGGACTCAAGCAGCGGCGAAAACAAAGCGAAGGCCATTCAAGTGGCCCAATCAGTTAGCCAACTCTTCTGCGAACCGAGCCACTTGCAAGTGCAAGGCGAATTTTAGGGAGCGACAACTGCAGGACAATTTGACAGTTGGTGCAAAGTTCGCCTTGTCCGGGCTTAGATAAAGGGGCGAAACGGAAATACCTTTCTTCTTTAAATATTTTTCCGCGTGAAAAGTTTCGGGAAAGTTTACGTTACATACTTGCAGGCGGTGGAGAACTTTGCTCTGGGCCGAAATCCCCGCTCCATTAGCAAGTTTTCGAGTGCTTTTTGTCCCCAAAAGGCCAAAAACAATACTGCCAACAGCTGCCTAATCACCTGGACATATTGAAGTGGACAAAAGTCCGCACCTTGGTCGGCACCTCTCCGGAGGTTGAGCCTGCTTCACTCGAAGCTCTTAAGGTTTCCAAATCCCTTATAAAGGTGACTGAAAGTATGTGGAATATCTCTCTCTGGAGAACATCCATCGGAAATTGCTGGTTAGGTAGTTAGTACCTGCGTGTCAGACGGTGACTCCTTCTGGGCTTTTCTGGGCTTGCTTTGGATTGAATTTAAATGGACTTTTAATTAAGACTTTGGACCACAGTGTGTAACGATATTTCGTTTATAGTTTCGCCCATGGTTTTTAAGAGGTGTGGAAAGTTGAAATGAATCTATTTTGGGAGGAGTGAATGGAATTAGAATTGCGAAACACTTTTAACCAGCCAAGTTCGGGAAATTCTAAAATCGTAATCTACTTTGGGGCAGGCCACAGAACTCGGTTCAATGTTTGTCCAACAGATGCTCATTTGCATACACGCAGAACACACATTGTGCTGAACATAATATATACATATATAAGGGGAGATAGTTATTTTCATGTATATGCATTTGCAGGTCACGTTCGTATCGCGGTGATTCCAATTTTAATGCGCTGCTAACGCCGCTCACCTTTCTGGTCACGTACTTCAATTCGGGCGTAAATCCCCTTCTCTACGCCTTCCTTAGTCGCAATTTCCGGAAGGGCATGAAGGAGCTCCTGCTCTGCTCCTGGAAGAAGGGCAAGGGCAAGTCGTCCTCCAACTCCTCGATGCACCACAAGCGCAAGGCGCTGCAGGTGAGTGTCTTCGCTAGGCCACGGCCCAACTGCCGACATCTGGCAAAAGCCCCGTAAACAGTCCGCGGTTTCCTCCCCGTAGACCCACTCGCTGCCCACGGACACAACGCACATCGGCAACGAGCAGCTATGATGGCCCCGCGGCTGGAGGCGACCTCTTAAGCTTTTCGGGCGACGCACTTAGGACCCAGTCCTCCGAGGGATGGACCCACTTCTGCTCCGCTAGCTATTATTTCATTGGGATTTCGAAGGCCAACTGTTCGGATCGAATCGGCAACCAAGGCGAAGCTATCTCCTAGCCGGTGTCAAGTTGTATTGATAGAGTAAGACCACTTCTAGTCAAAAACCAAGTAAAATCAATTTGCCTGCCTCTCCAGGGGCACGGCTGTCTAGTTCTTAGCGTAAGGGTATGATTTAAGATTGACTCTGTATGATCGAATAAAGAAAGCAGCAAGGATCGTTACTGCGTGATCATCCTTCTTAACAAAGCCTACTTTCCTTGAAGGGATTCTCTGATTCAGCTTTACAGACAAATTCAATTGAACTCCCAAAATGAGGATGGGAGAAGATATTGGCACCCAGACCACCCGCCTTTTCACGTCCATTTGCAATTTGGTTGCCACCGAGAGCGTCCGCAATTTATACACTATCTCTTTATAGACCTGACTTGCGATATCTGATGACAGGAGTTTTTTGGTCAGCCAGAGAACACGCTCCGTTGCGGCTGCCAAAAACAAAAATATGACACACCGAGGAGGAGACTGCATTTTCGCTAAGCGCAGCAGTTTGTGTCCCACTCGGGGCTGACAGGCTCGCAGGTCCACCGAGAAGCGCTGCAGTAAATTCACGAGCGAAAACTCAATTACCAGGACGGTCTGACGTTGGTCCAAATTAAAAACCAAAAATCTTCGTAAAATCTCTTGGAACTAGTTGTTTGTTCTCTCCGTTGCCTGTTCTCTCTCACGTTTCCTTTTCATCCATTTACCCTATTTTTGCAGGTCTTTGCCATGCAAAGGGCGTCCCAAAAACTGTGCCAAACCATTTTCTGAAAAAGGACTTCGAATGTCCTGGGAGTGTCCGTTTATGGAACATTTCTTATAATTAACGACGAACTGCGGTCATTCATAAATTCCTGCTATAGTGCAACAGAATCGGTGCAATGCCAATTTAATTTTTAAAAGAAAACCAATAAAAATGTTGGCTTGAAATAATATAAAATTCAAACAGAAGTAGCTTTGATTTATTGACTCAAATTAAATATTCAAATTTTAATAAATTTAAAAATCCGAAAAACTTTTGCGGTCTTTCTAAGGGACATGAAATCGGACTTGGGAATTTCGTTTATCTCTCTCACATTAAATATTTCCACATTCGCATTAATTAATTGAATTGAGTGAGTTGCATTAGATCTCGTGAAGTATAACAGATAAAATACGTGGATATGATATATGTGCTAGATAATTCCCTACAGTTATCAATAAAGTTGTTCAAGGAGTCCATTGATAGAGCAGGCTAACAGTGCAACGTGCGTCTACCGTGGCATTCCGCAGATCCCAATTATCACTTTGTCGTTGTATAACAGCATAGCCCTTTAATTTTACTTTACATTTACTTTCTCGTTTCTTTTGTCCTAAAACTATTTTGGCCATTGCCGTTGTCGGAGCAGCTGGCGGATTTCAAAAGTTTTTCCGGACGGAGCAGTCAATTTGAGCTCGTTGCAAATGTGTCCGATTGCGAGGCCACCCCTTTTTCTGTAACCAGCCTATAAATAAGTGATTGACCGATCGATCACCACTCGAGCCAAAGTAGCCATGTCCAGCTGAACGTTTTTATTCGCGATGGATCATTACAACATGGATCATTAAAAAACAAAGTTCGGCATCGGAGCTATTATTATGTATTATTCGATTTTGGATGTTTCGCTGAAGACCCTTCAAATAAATAATGATGATGGTAATATTCATACTGACTGTTTCCGTACAAGCATTTAAAATTGTTGCCATACCATCGTATGTTGGATTCCAGTGAATAGTAAATTGCAGTATTTTAACTCCCTTAACCTGACTGGAATCCAACTAACGAGTTCTTTTCAGAGGAAATCGTTTAACTCCGAAACATGAGTTCGAAGCAAGTACTCTTTGGCCGGATAATATATGTTTTACCATTAGAAAAATACATTTTATTTGGTTAGTCATTTAGGTAAATTGAAACCGAGGACGGGCTCAATCCTCCCTAATAACTACCATAACTACCACAATGGGCCGGGGGCATAATTGATAATTGATCGGGACCCAAGCCCCATGCTGATGTCGAGTAATTTATGCAATGGCTTTTTAATTAAAACGCCAGGCAGCTTAACTCATTGACACTAAAGTTGCTATTTGAATATGCCAACATGGCGGATAGTGTAGTGAGGAGTGTAGAGGGTGGTTGCCCCACAGCTCATAATTTACCAGAGCCAGTGGAAATTAATTTGCTGTGCTTGAGCCATTGACACAAGCTGGAAGCGTAGAATGGATTACGAATCGCCGAAGTGAAAAGTTGCGCCAGTCGCCGAAGTCAATTGCAACAAAGCCCAGGAGGACGAGGATGTCGGGAAGGAGGGGGACCTGGGGCGAACATGTGCTCAGGCGTGGCTGTGGGCGGGATGTCCACTAATCCGATTAGTTGTGCAAAAATAACAGTTTGACCAGGGGACGGCGAAGGCGTGTACAAATTTACCTAACGGCTTATGGCAATTAGTCGAGCGAGTTACAGGATGCAACTTTGATTCGGCTTTGTGTGAGTTTCTGTTGCGTGGGTGATTAGACAAGCGGCTGTGGCCAGGAACACGCTATTTTTATTCAGCTCTGGCTCGGGTTTCGGTCTTGCACAAACACAAACTTTGCGCATATCCCAGCCATTTAGGCAAGTTCGCACTCAGCCATGGGCAGACCCTGCGAAAGTTAGGTGCCAAGTTTCCCCAACAAGTGGCATTGGATCGGGGGAGCAACTTGGGATTGGGCAACTGCCGACAGCAGGGCCAAACTTGGGCCGGATCTGTGTGTGTGCTCTCGAAATTAATTTGAATGAAGTACATTGAGTGTAATGCAAAAGACAAATAAAACTTGCAGGCAGAAACTTTCCATTTCGCTGCTGGCCAAGAGCGATTGCATCTCGGCCTGCTGGCTGGACTGAGCACAAAATGTATCTGCCAATCCCTATGGGTCCTTCTGCTGTCCAGTGCTGGTCGCCTGGTAAGGCATTTTTATTTTCAAATTTTCTTTCATTTTTTAACTGGGAAAAGTTCAAGCAGGGGTGGGGGATGCTTGATCCTAGTTGTCGGTCTGAAGCCAAGGAACAGCTTCACTGCCTATACTGGGAAACGACCAGGCTCCCAGGAAAACGACAGTAAATCATATGTTGCCTGGCCACTTTTCGTATGTGTTCGTACTTATGAGTGCACAGATGGCCCACACACACTCTCCGGCTGGAAATCTAAATACCCGGCCCCCGAATGACAGACAGTTATCTCGAATGCAACAGCCACTGAAGTTTTGCCGGAACTTAAGTGCAGGCACTGCAGTCTTGCCTGGTGCCTGCAGTCCGCAACGAGGCAGAGGGCCGAGGCAAAAACTGATTCTACTCAGAAAATTTTAAATTCGACTTATAAAGTGCTTAAGTTATTACGCCGGCCAGCAGAGCAGAGCAGCCTGTTTAGCATTTCCGCTTCCGTTCGCACAGCCGCGGCGAGGGCCTTCCGACTCGACTGAGTTTGCATTTTTCATGAGTTTCGCAACTCAATTTGGGTACGAATCTGAGATTTAAAGTTCTGCTAAATGAGCAGACGAAAACAAAACAAACTCTGGCGAAACTGGCTAGCATAACCCTTTTTAGCGTTCTCGTCGGATCTTCTCGTCCCAGGGCGCAGCTATTATTTTAGGATTCTGCCAACTGGATTTGATTGGGAAATTTGTTGATTTTTAATTTGACCCGAAAGCAACCCGTTCTTAATGAATTTGCAAAAAGGGACTCGCACCAGCTCGCCCCGCCGAAGGCCACCTCCAGAAGTGGGAGTGCAGTTCCAGCCGACGCCTCTCGAAGTCTTTTCACGTTAAAATCCCTCGATCATTATGTAAGGTAAGCTCATTTAAAAGAGAAAAGCTTATTGCTCTGAAAATTACGCATACGCCGCATAAATCATTCACCGTAAGCCGGCACGGAACGGAGACACAGGGCGAAAATCCGGACCCGACCATTCGCCGAAACACAAATTGCGTGGCTGGACGCCTTAATTGCGGCCTATTTATATGGCCATTTGGCGTCGCTTCCACGTGTTTAACTTGATTTAAATACAATTAAAATGCACAGGAGAACGCGCCACACCCGACGTAATCCGGGTAAGTGCCCCTTCGCATCCTTAAAGCGCCTCCATTGATATTAACAAAGTCCCAGTTCGGTGTTACACAATTAGCTCTTATTATTACAATATCTTTTGGTTCATACACGAATGCCAGCCACAAGCTGTCCAGATTCTTACTATTATCGAAGCTTTAGTTTTCGACTAAGGCGTTAAGCTATAGACTCCTTTGATTTGGGATTGTTAGCAGTTGGTTTCTTTGCATTACTTTTACATTAAAGTATCTTGGTAGCGTGGGAGAAACTAGGCTAGTCCTAACTAATCTTAAAGTATCTAATTCGTAGGTGCACTTTCTATTTACATTTCCCACTCTTAAGCTAATCCTATAAATGCATCTTTGGTCCAAACGGTACTCGTTTTGGGGCTTCTGTGTCGATCCACCGGCGTACTCCTGCCTATGTACATACTCCTGACTAATTGCTTCGCTACAGGTAGACGAAGTGGCCCAGTCCCTTGGCCGGATTGTTGTTGACGACCTCCGCTGTGAGTTTGGTGCTGGGATTGCCATCCAGGTTCTGGGACTCGGTCTCTGCCACCGGCATCAGTCTTCCATAGACTCCGGCGGACGCAAAGCGGGCGTTCATGTGAATGTCCAGGAGTTTCTTGTCCTTGCCCAGTGAGGAGAACGAGTGCGAGGCGGTGCGGATCTCACGTATGTTGTACACCGGACTGTAGACCCTAGCGGGTGACACGGACACCGCCAACTGGGGGGCGACAGGCACTGCAGGCGTGGTCTGGTAGAAATCCCTGCGCAGAGCACACTCCGTGGAATTGTCCGAGGAGCCAGAACTGCTGGCACACTCGTCCTCATCCCCGTCATCAGCATCCTCGCTGCTGTCCCGGCTACTGCAGCTCCGCAGATCCTCGGAGAGCGACAGATCCGATTCCAGGGAGAGCTCCAGCAGACTTGTGGCATCCTCCGTCGCCTCTGCGGCCTGGCCAATGGCCTCGTTCAGGTTGGCCAACAGTTGGCGGCGGCGGGCGTAGTTGGGCGTCCGGCGCACTAGGAAATGACAGCCCTCGCCCCGCTTCATCCGCTCCATCTGGGTTCGAAGTGGCAAGTCGTCAGGGTGCAGCTTCCGCTGGCACTCCTGGCCGGGACACACCTCGTAGAGCGAGAAACTCTCGACGGGCTCGGGTGAGCTGTAGCAGCCCAGGAGCAGGTGCAGCAACTCGTCGCTGGTAGTCTCTTCGCTGATGACCAGCGACTTGTACTGGGAGCTGGGCTGCAGGGCGGAGGTGTGGACGCGTATAAGGCCGCCCGGCTTCAGTTGCAGGCAGAAGCGTGACTCGCCCTTCGGGTGGCAGGCCTGCATGATGGCCGGCCGGGTGTCGTCGTCCAGGACCAGGATGGTCTTGACCCCGGCACGGCGCACCGCCACCTCCATTGACAGGTAGAATAGCCGAGGGTCGCGGTGGCGCATCTTGAGGCTGTAAACAAATGCAAATCGAATTAAGCCCCGTCGAAAAATGAGAATAAAACAATTTGCTTACCGCCTTAGCAGCTGGCCAATCACCTCCTTGCTGGTGGTGTCCCACTGAATCCCGAGGGTCTTGTACTCGATGTCGATCTTCAGGCAGTTTGTGTACACCTTGATGGTGGTCTGTTGGAGGGAAATTTCGCATGAGTTGGGCCTTTCAGTAAGCTTTCCCCAGTGGGACTCACCTGTGGCAGCTGCTCGTTCAGGCTGGAGTAGCTCGAGGCCCTCGATGGAGTCCTTTGCAGTTCCGTAGGCGGCTCCGGGCTGCCACACATGGAGCTGGCGCACGAGGAGGCGTGGCTGGAGGAGCGAAGGGAGACCGAATCGGAGCGATTTCGCAGCGGCGAGATTTGCACGTGCTTCAGCATCTGAAAGGGAAGTGGGAAAACAGAATGCGGGTTAGTCATACGATCTGCGGATGCCCCAACCTCTGTCTTATTCATTATGAATGCTTCCTGGAAAACTCTAAGAGCACTTGCTGCTCTAAATGAAGTGGCCACATCCGGTTTGTTGTAAAAGAGGGTACACATTAAAAAAATTGTACTCCCTTTTTTCGAAACAAGATACGATTTTCCTCAACCTCTTTCGAGATATAAGCCACGCAAGTCGAAAAGAGGTCGATAATTATTTGAGAGTGTACCGAGATTAGGGGCCAGTCACTTTTGCCGAAAGTATTCCCGGCAGGGGAATAGTTGATGTACATCCGCAGGACAACTTTGAGCCTACTAGGAAGCTGGTGTGGCGGGTAATATTTAAGCTCTGTGTAGGCAAACATGGGGGCCCTATTGGGCGGCCTCGCACATTGCCTTTCAGTACCCCTAAGTATGCGCACATATAGCCCCGATGAATGCAGCCACTTCCAGGCAGCTGCCAGCACTCATTGAAGCATGTAAATGAAGGGGCAGATATTGAGGAGTGTCCTCAGCAAAAGCATCTCTTGAAGCGGGGGAAGGGGTCAGGGGGCGCTATCGAGGGATGATGCATTGAAATTAATAAAGGGTTCTCACTGTTGCAGCCCCACATCGCTGCACCCTTCACGGCGGTGACAATGAGCCATGAATGGACGAAATGGGCCGTGAATCGGGGAAAATCGCCGGCTGACGTTTGATTGAAAGCCGTACCTAGGCCCCGACCCCACTAATGTTCCACGACTTCCCCTATGTTCATGGATCCAGAACCAGCCAGGCATTGAGATTCATTCGAGGCGTGCCGCTTTGTGAGGCGATTGCAAGCGGAAGTTGGTGGGATCGCCGCAGCCCAACATCCGGTTATTCAATCCCCTCAGAGCTCTCACCATCTCCCCACACATTCCCGCATGTGTGTACTTCTCTGTGTATCAGAGTGGGCCTCTCGTTTCCACTGCTGTCCAAGCATATGGCGAGCATTCTCTGCCCCCAATAATTTGCATTAATATAATGATTGAAATGTGAAAACTTTGGGAAATGGGAGCGATGGTTGCGGAGCCTCACACTATTAATTTGAACGGGAATGCAAGTCGCCGACTCCGGAGAAAGTGAACCGTGGAGAACCAGCATAAAATTTCAACGAGCTCTGGAGCAATGCAAACAGGGAATTGCGTCGGAGTTGCGACTGCGGGGGATCGGGGACGAGGGGCTTAAGTGCTGACGTCTGCTGTTCCCGCAATTAGCGGCTAATGTTGCAGAGTTTCACGCCAAGTTGGAGCTCGGGTCATTGCGAGTTTGAACCCGCCAACTCATCCTAGTCGCAAATACTGGGAAAATGCCATAGAACTACATTACTTGCCAGAAGACACTTTTAGGCAACACTCGAGCGTGCTCTTGGGAAATTTAAATCCATATTGGGTTTATGGAATCCAATAGAATCCACATTTAAGAACGTTCTCGTTCAGCAACTTAACTACCGAAATGAAAATATGTACTTCCCCCCTCTGGGTTAGGAGTTTTCTGTAAAATCTGAGCAACCACTCTTAAGGCGTTCTGAGCGATAAACGGAATTGGGTTCAGTGGGTAGCTCTTTGCTCATCTGATTTGCTCATGCGATTCAAGAAAATTAATTCAGAACTTGGAAGAACCAACAGATAAATAAACGTAAATCGAATAAAATGTTTGAAATTGAAGATGAGAAAAAGTGACAGAAAGTATATTTAATGCGAAATTGAATTGGAAACTCGCATAAAATTGTCCGTCCCTCTGGACACGGCACATAGGAAGAAAGAGAGTGGATGGTATGAAATGGTATGGGAGGAAAGCGGGTCCCTGGTAGGATGGAAAATGCTAATAGGATCTCGTTTGAGGTGCCAAATGGAAGGGACGAGGTAAGTTAAGCCGATATTAGGCAAAGACTTATGGCCATCAGAACGAAACAACTAGATTTGACCTCTTATTGAGCTGCTTAGCCCTAGTTTCAACAGAGATACTGTGTCCTAAACTTTTCCAATTATGCCATCGATGCTGACCCACCCACACCCACACCCACTCATCCCGCCCCAGGGCCAAAGGAGCCAGAAAAGTCACATAAATTCCACGGGGCAATACAGAGTCGCAGGAGACACAGAGCGAGACGGAGCAGTAAGTAACTGCCAGACAGACATGGCTGAACCTACAACTGCTGGCAAGAAACAAAAGAGGCAATAAAAAAACAGCTGCAGACGGGAGTCGGAAGCTGAAAGATGCCCAGAACTTGCGAGGAATGTTTTAATTTCAACTTCTCGGCACGGAAGTCGTGAACGTTTCCCCCAAGGAGATGACAGCATCACTCTCGACTGAAAAGTTTTCCAGCTTTCGCAGCAAAAGAAATTTTAGCATTTCCCAGATTGATTTTCGGCTCAAGCACTGCCTGATATGCAGATATCAACAGATGGGGATCATATATTACGCTGAGAGCCATGGCTCACGTATCCATATCCAACTGCCCCTTCCGCCAAGGATTTCCAGCTTCAAGAGCCATAAAGTGTGCATCCGTGACATTCAGCATGGAACGAATGTCCTTGAACTTGTTGCTGAAAAGCGCAAACTTTGTGTTTACCGATTCATATTTGAAACTTTATCAGAGGAGGGCCGTTCCTTTATCACTTTCACACATTCGAGAGGCAAACGACCAAAGGATTATTGATTGAATTTCCCCGGCAGGGTGGGGGGCCAGAAAATACTTTCATGGCCACCAGACTAGAAAAAGGGACCGAGAATAAAGTCCGTCAAAGGGTCTGAAAACACTTTGTCCAAAGAACAAGGAAAGATGCTTTAAGTGCGAAAAGGCACACTTTAAGTGTCCAGAATCTTCCGAATAACTTGGCTGACCTGACGGCCGATGAGATTTGACTGCCAAGTTACGTTTTCTTTACTAATCAAAGAAGCAGCCCGAGAGGTTGGGTGGCAGGAGCTCCAGCCAAGACGACAGCCCCAACGCATTACCCAAATGTGGCCATCGTCTCCGACGCCATCGGTTCCATTGTCAGACTGCCGAAGACCAAAATTGCGCAGGAGATGAAAAATGGCAGACAAAACACTCTCCAAAGGGCGAGCAAGGGCGGCATGGCAGATGATTTGTATATATCTGTGTGACAAATATCTGCAATATGGGATTATGTGACTGCAATGTATTATGCTATTAAATTCTGATAGACTTTCACCTTTCCACTGTTAATTATGTGCAGTCATAGTGGCTCATTTAAATGCGGTCGAGTCTGATGGAAATAAATAGGTTCATGCAAATAAATGTGATGTAAATGAAATCAAACCAGTATGTAAGCGTGAGTCTGTTTGACTGTGACTGCAAAATGACAGAAGTCAATATTTAAAAAACCCTTTCGAATCATATGTTGCTCTTACATATGTGTGCCTACGTGCATATTTAATGCCTCTGCCATGTGGCAGGGAGGGGCCGCGTTGTCGATAATAAATCGCATTTGCGTTTTTTCTTCAATTTAATTGATGAAATTGACTTGCAAAAGTCGATAAAGTTAACAGTTTGGTGGGGAATGGTTAAGCGAGAGGGCCTCGTAGATGGACCCACTTTTGGATTCATTGTTCTAGCTTATTTTGCCTCGATACCCACCGAAGCGTTTCCAGAGATTTTCTTTTTTCATTTACTTTGCGTATTCTTAGTTGAGTGATTTTCGGTGTTTCGCTTTACGGTTAATTTATGCCCAGCCTGGCTCTATTTTTACTTCAGACCTCGGTAATGGTGAGTTAATAGCTTTATGGAAAACCGCTAAGTAACCACTAAGTTAAATGGTGAAGCTGGAAAATTCTGAAAAGTTCCGTAGCTTTTCTTGGACCGAAAGGCGTCAACTGAAATAATAGTCGAAACAACCCACCCATAAACATAAAATAAGCTCCGTAGCGAGCCGTGCTAATTAATACAAACAACTACGGCAAAAAAGGATAAACTATTCTCGCAATGTGGCCGTAAAATTAAAGCCACAAAAAGTGGCAGAAAAAACTTGCTGAAAAACTCTCTGTCTCACTAACATTTATAATGCAATGCTTAATCGGGGTATTTATTTATCTTCGGTGGCTTTGAGCCCCCTTAACCATTTTTTATTGGTTGCCGCCCGCCGCCCGCCGCCCTTGTAAGCCGCTTAGCCGCCCATTCTTTTTTAAGCCATTAAAAAGTGTTGCACAGTGAGGCGCCATAGCCGCGGTGGCGCAAAAAGTCAAACAATATCCAAATTAAATTCCTCTTTTAATCAACTTTTCGCCGTTTCGGGCGCATTACGGGGCCAAAGGGGTTAATTTCCGGAAACAACTCCTCGCGCCTGTTAATTGGCGAACTGCTCGGTTCGGTTTTGTTTCACTTATGCTGCTGCCTCCACGTCTTTTGTTTCTTTTTGAACATAAAAAGCCTTCAAAACGCATTATATCAGGCCAGGCGCTCCTCATTAAAATGTTAGTCGAGAAACCAAGAACTGGCTCTGGCCTTAAGAGAAGCTAAATGCGGAACGCAGACTGCGAAAAGCAGGGGCAGAATGCAGGGATGCAGCCTGTTGGATGCTGGATACTGCAAGGGCTCCTGGCACCAAGGCTGCCGCTCAAAATAGAGTCAAAAGGGCAAAAGTGCGCCAGTCGAGCATGAAGCGAAATTAAGAGTAGCGCGCACAACAAAGACCAGCTGTGGCTGCAAGTTATCGCGATGCAGCGAATCAAACTTCCCTCATACAGGTCCGCACTGTGCAAAAATGTATCTTTCTGCCATGCTAATATCTAAGGTCTCAAAACGTTAGCCAAGTCTTTCGGCCACGTATTCCCCAATAAACTTCATTTGCAATGCAATTTTTAAAGTAGCTCATTGAGCTTGTTAAGCACCTACACCATTATTGAATTAAGTATTTGTCCTAACTGCCCCGCCAGCCCTGTCGAATTTGTTTCATAATTTTCCGAGTTTTCTAGCATCAGCATGCTCAGCCTGGAGCGCCATTTTTAGCATATTTAAGCGGCGCCCTTTGGAGAATGCAGGTTCCCAACTACCCGCCAGTTATTATGCAAAACAAGAGCCGGTAGATTAACATGCCAGCAAGCCCCTCCATAAGCGTACTGGAAATTATGTTTTGGAAATTATGTAAGCATAAAGTGAGAGGTAACTGCAGTGCCCAGCGGGAACAGCATTTGTTCAAGGACCCAGGGATGCGTAGATGTTGTCGCCATGTCAAAGCTCCACACAAAAACACAAAACACACACACACACCGGCAGTCCCACACACCTAAGCACGCAACAATGGGCGGAAGTGGGTGGTTAAATGACAGCCTCACATGTCGGCGATGACAGCAGAAATAATTTCCAATTATTTAGAGCATACTTTTGGGCATCCAATTTTCCAACACCCATTCCATGGCGCAACCAGCGAAAGTGTTAAAAATTTGTGGTCAACTAACACCAATGACATTTGGATGCTGCATTTGCTGCGTTTCTGTCACCTCATAATTTGCATACATAGCGGCTCTCCGAATGCCAAATGAAATTTATAGCCAGATCGATACTCATATGGGTCATTCGCTGCCACACACACTCAGTCTTCATGAAGTCCAAGCTCAGAAATTGTTACAAAACTCCAGCTTCAGATCCTCCAGTTATGCTTATGCATTAAAACAGAGTCCTTCCTGAAAGAATTGCTTCACAGAAGCTCCATTGTTTGCTGGGCAAACTTCGTTAGTCGTGCCTTTGTAAGTCATTTTAGAATGAAACCGAAAGGCAACTTAAACAATGCCCAAATTACAATTTCAGCACAGCAATTTTGCCTGTTTTTAAGGGCAGGGTGGAAGAAGCTGCACGAACACAGGCGAAGCCCTGCTCCTTCCGTTCATAAATTGCACATTTTAAAAGTGTCGTAAATTTTGCGTAGGTGAGAGAATCAACTATGAAATTGAATCGAATGCATGAGTCGGGCATTGGCACACACCCACAGGAGCGTGTGGAGTTGGGCCACCTCACCCATGCACCATCTACACACACACGTCTAAGGAGGCACGTCCGATTCGCCGTTGCATACTTTACAGCGAAAAGTTTTCGGCTCTCATAAATTCAGGTAGCACTCCGCAGCATATGCGATGTGTGGAGGAGGGCGTAGAACAGAAGATTTAGGGCTCCGCTAATAATTGCATACTTTTTTTGGCATAAGTTATGTCTTTTTACGGTAGTAAATTATGAATTTTCGCGCTCGCAGTTTTAGTTTCACAATTATTTGGCTTTGAGGGAATTAATTATATTAGTTATTAAATTGCTGCAATATCAACTGTGAAAATGTAAGATGACTTCGAAATTTGTAATAAAACGCTGCATACCCTTAGGCAGCTTTAAAAATTGTTTGAAACCCTCGGCTAACCTCGAGTATCTTGTCAATGCTAGACCCTCATTCAACCCCACCCGATTGACATCGGGTTCTGGTTTTAAGACAAGCCAGCAACTCATTCGCACTGGCGTGCATCCCAGTCTCAGCAAACAGGAAGTGCAATTGAAAGAAGCACTTCCCAATCATTAAGCAGCGGCCAGAACAGGAGTGGATGGGAGGCGCGGCTGAAGTGTTTTCCAGTCACTTCCGCTGGATGCTAGCAACTTGTTGAGTGGAAACGTGTTCCAGCCAAGGAATTTGCCTGCCGCATAAATTCTTTTCGATATGATTTATAGCTGCTCCGACTCCAATGCTTTTTGCATCGCCCCATGTCGGGAACTGGTTCGAAATGTATTTGACATCCGGTAGCCGGCAAGGAAAAACAGAAAATTCCATCGTTATGCTAAATAATGCTGGATATATTTAAATTGTTGTCTTGTGGTCTATAGTTACTCGGGTGCGGAGCGGACTCGGAGGAGGGATGCTGATTTGATTGTACATTTGGCACACCAATCAGAGGAGGGATAATTGGACTCCTCGTAGCTGCAGGACCACTTCTGCAGGAGACATCCCACGTTGTCGCCCATCCTTTACCGTTCTGCTGAATGTGGAAATTCCTCAAATTGACATGTCCTTCTGCACGTACCAACAATTGGCACTGGGGTGAGGTGGATGTGGATGCAACAGCCTGGCAACCACACCCTTACAACCCACAACCCCATATTTTTTCCACCACTTTCTCCAAAGTGATACATACTCGTATAACATTTGGGATTTTTCGTTGACGTTGTAATATTTAATGAAGTCGCGCTGCTCTCAAGGGTTTCTTCAATCGAAGCCCTGGAGTTTCTGATCGGCTGTCCTAATAAGACACATACATAGTGTTCTGCTGTTATTCGTTTCCTGACTATTTCCAGCCGCGAACCACACCTTAACTTCAAACTAAGGTTCTTCTCTGATCGGGGAAATGGAGGCCGGCATTCAGTTTCCTTGCTTCCTACTCGATGTTTTTTGGGTATGTTCGGTGCGTGTGGAAAACAGGAAATGTAAACATTAATATGGCCAAGTGAAGTACGGAAATTCAATTAGACGGTAATGAGAATCGTAAGTTGTGCCATAGGGAAATGGGAGAGCGGAACCACCTGCTACGTAGGCTCTTAGAAAAGTGAATAGGCGAAACAGTTCTCCAACTTGGAACCTCAAATTGAGTTCAGGTTGAACGTGTCGTTTGCCTGCCACCAAGCCACGGATTCCACTCATTTGACAGATTGATTTCAGATGGGCTTGGGCGACGTCTTTTCTGCGTCTTTTCAAGTTATCTAATTAAAGTTTAGGATACTTAAGTGCATTGTTGGCCCTCAGGAGTGTCCCGAAAACCTGTTTAGGACACAAATGCCTTAAATGCTCCTGGCCTCCTCTCACTGTCACTTTTCTCTGAATCCCTTTTGGCATCGGGCACTATTTGCTGTCAAATTATTTGCTCAGGAATTTAAGACTATTAAAAGCAGGGCAGCGCTTCAACCGCTGTCGCATTACGCAAAACGTGAACAGTGGCTGGGTTACATACCTACGGAGAGACATACAGACGTGCAGGGGTTTGCATATAATTTGTGGCCTGCCCGCGAACAAAACCAACAAAGACCCCGACACACAAGGGAAACAGCGTCGACTGAAAGGTAAACAGCCGCCAAAGGAACCCGGCAAACCCAAGTTAGGGCGGCAAAATCTGGGGCAAAAAATGGGGAAGGGGCCTGGGTCGGGGGATAGGGGATAGGGGATCGGACTCGTTTCTGCCATCTTAGCTATTAATTTTTATTTGTCTTGGCATTTCGAGCATTCCGGAAAGCTGCCTGTTGCTAAGCTGAGCAGAGCTCGAATTACCTTATGAATAGTTTTCCCGCCCGAAAGAATTGGCTGCCAGCTGTGTTTGCCAGTGACGAAAAGGGAATTGGCAGAACTACACTCAGCTAGTGAATCGTTGGACAAGTCGGAAAAGTTTTTAAATGAGTCTGTCCGATAGCTAAGGAAACGTAATGCGAAAACGTTAGATAAATACCAAGTTTGAAATCACTCCTCGTCATGTTTATGTTTCTATAAGAAAAGGTTGAACTAAAGGCGGATATTTTTACAAAACTCCAATAAATCTTAAAGACCAAATTGAAAACCTAGTCAGCCTAGGTGGTTGAGTGTTTTTATACATAAATCGAATGGAGACAGCTTTTAATAGCTGCGTGGTTCCAGTTTCCCGGTATTTCCCACAACATTAATCAATCAGACGGCTGTCCGCATGCAAAGTGCAACCCGTGCAACTGCTTCCTTGGCCAGTCTCCCAGTTGCCCAGTTTCCCAGGGCCACGCGACAGCTGCCACTGGGTGCGCATTATGAAAAACCATATGGGAAAATCAGCAGAAAGAAGAAAACAGCATGCAGCATGGGGAACGCCGTTCTGAGCCACATCGGCAAAACAATCTCGCCACGCACATATGCTTTGGCCACGCCAACTCTCATCCCAGTGATGAGATTCACTTGATACGGCGAGTGGAAGCTGATCCGGCAGCTGACTTGCAGTCCTTCGCCGCATCCATATCTACAGATAGCGATGGTGCAGTGTGGGAATTTCGCTATGAGAAAATGAGGCAGGTCCCAGCTGCCTTTGTTGCGCTGAGATCTCTTGAGGTAGCAGGTAGCTGTGTGCATGTGCACAACATGTGGAAAGTGCGGCAGGAAAATGTGGAAGTTTTGATAATGTTTTTCCCCGGCATTCTGAAATCCGGTTCGTGTTTAGGGAAATCGACGGCCACTTTGATTTTGATTTGTGGAGCCATTTGCATGGACGCTCAACCGAAATACGTTCCTTGTTGCTCCAGTTTTCAGTTTCGTTGGATCTGAATGCGGCTTCCGGTTTGGATGCGCGGGTGCTCAGCATCCACACCGTCTTTATCCGCAAGCCTTAGTCCGGCAATGTTCCAGATCAGAGGTCAGCGAGTGCTAACGAGACTCACTTGGCCCGCATCGTGCGACCTTTGTTGCTAGCTAACGCCTACTATTAAAGACAATAAACCGAAAGTAAGGTGTGAAAAGAGGTGTGCCTATCTCTTCAGGTAAAGGGGCTTAGTCGTAAGAGCCTAAGTTGATGCATCGCCCACGATAATTGTGTGGGTCGATCGAGCTGTCAGGGAGCTCTATGAGTTCTAAGAACCACTGACTTTTTCAGCTGAGGGGTGTAAGGAAATAATGTAAAGTTACGAGATTAGTACGCGGCCTTACTTGTTGTACATAATCGATCTTTTGGTGATTTACAAAGCCACTACCCATCCATAATTTAAGAAATCAAAAGAAAGTCATTTTGGGACGCGGTCCCATTATTTCCTAATTTTATTGTGATTACCCAATATTTCTACCCTTCTTTTGAAAATTTCCAACTGTCCATGATGTCAACGGATTCTTCCCTCCGAAGTTATCAATTAGTAGTTCTCACACTTGATTTCTTTAGGGGCACTTCCTGCCTTGGCCACAAAAAGAAATCCACCAATGGGTTTCCTTCCCTTTTTCCACTGGCAAATCGAGGGAAATTTATGAACCGCTCACAAAAGTGTTTGGTAAGCGATATTTTGTCAACTGGACAATTTGTCGGCATGAGTGGCCAGATTCTTTGTAAGCGAGTCTGTATCGCAGACATTCCATTTATTGCGGGCCACGCTATACAGGAAGCTGATTGTGTCTGGTCCCCAGAAAATGTGTTTTATGTAACTATTCTATTCAAAGGGCCATAAATTACTAGGAGCCGGGAATGGCCCGAGGGAAATAGTTAGTTTCTAGTATTTTAATGAGCTCTGGCCGTAAGCCTTGCTGGTAGCTTTGGCCATCTTCCCTGAGACGGAATTTCTGAGGAACTGCGAATTAAACTAAACTGGTTTTCGGTTTTCGGTTTTCTGTTTTCGGTTTCCCGAATTCCCCAGAGGAAGCACAGCAACGAGCTAAATTTTTGCTCGCTAAGTACTAATGAAATTACCCATGAAATGTGTTTGTGCTGGACAGAATGCGGACTTGGCCAAATTAGATCCAACTGGCCTGTTAATGGATTCAGCCCGACTTGTGCTACTAAGCAAACACCACAGCCTCTGCTGATAATCAGTGACTTTAATTCCACGGTAAACGCCGATCTAACGCTGTTCGAGCAACAAGTTAGCAGCGATTCCCTGGAACTTAAATGTCAGGCAACTTCAGAGGTAGAACCAGCTCAGGTAAGCTTCACCATCGAATTACTAATAAAACTTTATGTCAGTGAAATCAAAACGGTGTAACCATTATATTCCGCCCTCTTAATCTGAAAGGCTTCCATTAAAATCGACTTATGATGCATGCTAAGTCCCAATCCTCAACGTCCATGGTAACTGTCAATAGGAAATGATATTTAAATGGCCAGAAAGACCGTCCGGAGTATAGTTATCAGCGCAATGCCGACTTCTGTGGGTACGGCACGTCATTAGCTCTAGACCTCTGACTAAGTACAGCTCTGACTAGGTATGGGCCGTCGGGTGGGGCAACAGCAAACATCTCCATCTCCAGCGGCTATTTGTCACGCTTTGACGTAGCCGCTGCAGCACGAGCCGCATTCGACGACAGATCTTAGTCACAGATGCCAGGTTGGGGCACTTACTGGCGGTCTTTGACCGGCTTTTCCCTTGGGCTTTTGTGGGCTTTCCCCGCGTCCGTCGGCGAGTTGGTACTGCTGGCAGCTGCAGCTGCTGGGACATGTTGCAGGAGGTGATTGGCCCCGGCAATTTTGCTGTAATAGCAGCCTGCAAAATGACTTGGTGGCATCCGACTCGATGGGACTAAGGCAGAAAGTGGACGCTCCGGTATTTAGTGCGAGCTTGTGATGCAATAACCGTTAATGCAGCTTCCCCCGGCGTCTTCCTGGCCATGTCGGAAGCTAGCAGCACACACACTCTGGTTCGGGCTCGTATAAGTTAAAACAACGCGCTGTTTGGGAAAACCACAACAAAACGATGCGGGGAAATCTCGATATGACAATCAATTAAACTCAATTGTTGTTCAATTAATTAATCAATTATGCATTTTTCATATTGCGCATTAATGTAATTTATTTGTGCCGCAGAACAGAATTATTCGCCACTCGACTGAATGTTGCAATGCAACGAAAGTGGAAATAATGGTTTACAGTTCGCTTCGGAGAATAAATTGGCGACTATTCGCTAGCCTATGTCCCATGGAACCTTTTCGAAATATTCTATTTAATATTACCTCAATCTCTCCCCGAGCGGTTTGTACTTAAATGCCTTGGGAGGGCATTCAGAAGCCGTCAGATCGAAGTGCGTGAAAGTCGCACTGCTGGCCATCCCACATCGTTGAACTTAATTGAAATATTTAAAAATTACGCATTCTGGTAGTGGGCAAGTGGGCAAGTGGGCAATAATTAACCCCTGGCGCTGTTTTTTATATTGCACTCCATTTTTGGCTCGCTGCTTTTTTAAGGCAACTATTCATAAATCTGCAGAAATCCTGTCATATTTCAAACGCTCTGCAAACCGAAAGCGTTCGCCGCCTCATAAATTTTAAATAACCGAAATAAAACCGAAAAAGCATAAGGCTTTCGGTTCTGGACGGAAATTATAAATTCAAAGCAAGAGTGCGGGGTTTCTTTTGCTTTTAACTTTTTACTTTTCCACCTTTGGCTGATTTGCACAATTACAAAAGGCAAGCGAGATTTCGATTTCAGTTTTCCACGGAAGCCGCTTAGGTATTGTGTTCTGCTTTTTGCGGCTGTCAATAAATTATTTAAAGTCGTTTTGCGCCATTTATTTTAGATCCCGTTCGGATGGGTGTTCAAAATGTTTTGCAAACCTATATGCGGACTTTTCGGAAACGCAACCCCATTCAAAGCCCGCACAAAGGCAGTTTTCCCAGTAGAATTTTCGATTGTGATCCAAGGCAAGGTTGCCTTTTGTCTTAGCTGGGAGACGTACAAAACGGCATTCCCCCATGCAAATTGCACATTTGTTTCGGATAAATCAGCTAAAAATACTACACAAATTTGAGTCCCACACTTATAGTGATTCCCCGCTAATGCCTTCCCAGTCACAACAGGCCAAACAATCATAAATGCTTGGCCTTAAAAAGCAACATGTTGGCATGCAACTGCATCTCGCCCACTTTAAAATAAACTGAAGAGCCCGAAATTCCGGGAAGACTACGCCTCGCCCTAATGAAGTTATGAGCTGCGGGAACAGGCTGTAATATTTATTTTTGATGCCACTCTTTCGTCCATACTCCATAAATACGATGAAAGCCGGGGGAAGCTTCCCCTTCGGCGCGGACAATTAATATTTTCCATATATCTTCAGTTCTCTCTCCAGAGTTATGCTTATTGGAGTGTCGATTAAGTTGTTTTAATAATAAGCAGTCTCTATATTAAGAGCCCTCTGATATATGGCTTATCTTACGGGCAGCGCGACCGCGGGATGGATTTGCAGCGGGCCTTGCTCCTATTTCAGAAGGCACCGATGGATGATAAGCGCTCACATGGGCATGGTACTGCGGGTGATTCACTTACATTGGTGGAGCAGCCCCTTGAAGTCGAGGTTCAAGGCGCTGCTCATAGGCTGGCAGTTGATATCGTCAACGTGGCAACGGAAGACGGAAAGTTGATCTCTTTTCGAGTGACCTCCACTACTTCTGTCCAGTGGCACAAATCAAACGGTCCTCGGCGCAATCACAGAAAACTGTAAACTGCAACCGTCCGGAGGGGCCGAAACGTCGGTCACAAAGACGAACTGGAAGGGCAAAGGGCCAGAAAAGTTGCCAACCGATTCTCACACAAATTTGCAAACGCACAATTAAGTCGCCTGGGAGAGGTCCTCTGGAGCTTCCTGCAGCAGAGCCCTTGGAACGCATGATGGGCCAACGAAAAAGAAGTCCTCAACTTGTCATTCGCCAACAGTAGCCGAGTGACCAGCTGGGGCGGCAGTAACAGCCTTTAAGTTGGTCGATTTATCACGGCTAGTGAGGGGAGAGCGAGAAATGCAGTTGTGTGTAGTTTTTTACCCCTGCTCTGGTTTTGGGCCTTCGTTTTTGTGCCAAGTTTTTGCTTTGGCCGTCGTGGCACTGACTGATGTACAGAAATTAATAACGCCCAAATAGAGCTCCAAAGTGAGCAGGCGCTTCGGTTTTTTCTTTGGCTCAGCTCAGTACAGCGTTTTTTATAATCCGGTGAGTTTCCGGCCTAAGCCCTTTTTGCCCCCAACCACTGGGTGCTACACGCATATTGATTACCAGGCAGTCGAAGCCAGCTGGGAATCGGGGGATACGAGTGTTTTAAAGGCGAGTAAAAGTTGCATTTGCAGGGGCAGTTAATGAATCCCGACTTGTCCACTTGCTTCGGCCAGAGGGGCAGCAGGAGCGAGGCAATCAACTTGTAGTCCCACCATTCCGCATTCCCACAGTGCATTAAGTTCGAGACCAAGGCACAAATTCCTGTCCCAGGACGGGACCTGGGAAACTTAGGCAACAACAGCAGAAAGAGCCAAGTCGAGAGCAACAAAATCACTTGCGGTTGCATTTTGCGGTTTGGGCCAGCTTTTGCAGCAACAAATGCGGGCCGAGAAGCTTGCTCTTCTTTTGGCCGTGAGAATTGACGCTTCCGCAGGTGGGCGGAGCGGAGGCACGTGTTGCCATCCGGCGGTGGAAAGTTAAGGCCGAGCAGGGTTTCCCACTCGATAAGATGGCCCTGGCGAGATACATTTCGCAGTTAGACTTACGGTCGAATGAAAGTTTTACGAGGGATGAGCCCCAAACGAAAGGTGGCCAGAAGCTGCTTCCAACGGGCCCTAATGGATCACCCGATCTACTGGAAAAGGCGAGAAAACGAAGAGTAGAAGCCACGCTTAGACGGAAGAAAGTTTGAGATAATCATCTTGGCCATAAAACGAGGTAACGTTATCTTGTCCGTACAACTTAATGAAGGAAAAACGAAGTTTGCAGTCTAGGGAAATTTGGAAAGGCATTTCTCCGGTACTTCAGTAGGAACAGCCTAAGCACATTCTCTAGCACCGATTTCGCAGTAATCAATCTGAATTTCAAATCTGCTTCGTATGACTAATACAGGTTTCACCGAATGCCAAATCGATGAGGAACCACTTAGCACGAACTCCCCAAAGCCCAATCGTTCCGAACTATAACCTGTAGTGCTAGATACAGGTGGGTAAGGCGTCATAATTGCTTTACGGCACTTCATTTCACAGGTGGTGTACCGAAAACAAACAGTGAAGGGGCTGTGTGTACCTTGGCTTTCTGTTAATTAATTGTTAACAAAACGAAGTGTCAACAAAAATATCAACGGGGAGCCAACAGCGGGAGTAACAGCGCCAACTTCCATTTTCGCTGACTTTGTGCCATAATTTAAAATAAAGAAGTCGTATATTATTTTTCCATTTCGCTGCTGAACTTGTTTATTGAATTTACCACTTTAAAGGCGCTGACTCAGTACGATTTTCGCTGTAATTTAGCCAAGTTAGCGCAATACGTGAATCGAGGTTGCCATGCGAAAAGGTCTTCAGAAATACCCCGGTTCGATGGAATTGTGAATATTTTAGGTTGCAAATCAAGTTTGGCTATAAGGAAGGTTTTACCAAGCAGCAGATATGCATGATCTCAGAATGAAATAACTTAATTTAAGTAGTTAAAGTTTGTTGTTACTATCGGCAATACGGCAAGTACCTCTGAAATACAAAAGTCATGTAAGACAAATTCGAGTTTTTCCATTTTATAACCAATTTTGTACAGTTTTTATTGATTGACAAATGCTTTTGTCTTTCCAATGCTTGCGCGGGTGTGTCTTTGGCTTAATGAAGAAACAATACCTAACTGTATATGGAGCCAACAACTTCCGAAAGCCATAAAGCCCATCATAAATTACCAAACGGATTATAGAAATCGTTTGTGGATACCCAAGTTATATGTATTCAATGGAAGCCTGAGTTTTTAACGAAATAATAATACAAACATCTTTCAAGTTTCAAGAACAAATTGAAATGTAAGAGCCAAGATCTCCGGCTAAAGATAAATTACCCCTTAGCAAGACCACCCTTAACTTCCTCCGCGCCCTCTCCTCCATCCATTAATCAACAATCTACTTCCCTTCAAAACGCCCTGCTAAGTACGTGGGTGCAGTACGAAGACTAAATGAGGCGAATATCCTTTCAAGGGTCACGTTTATCCAGTTATCAGCCAACAGACGTAACGTTTCTAAAGCACGGATTTAGAAACCATACCTGCTACCAATGCCGAAAAGGGCGTTACACTGTAGAAAACCGCACTTGACAGTAGCGGACGAGCAGGTAGGCCCAAAACCCAATATATGCCTCACGTAGAACCATGAACCGCAGGATGGGATCGCAGCACAACGAATCCCACGAAGCGCATTGTTCTTGTGCATTTCCTGATTTTTAATTAGCCAAATAGAAGCCAACAGAGACAATGTTACACTTGGTTGTACTAACGTGCTATTCAATGTCTGAAGCAAGACAATGTTCCAGATCAAGTTCTCTCGTTTCACGAGAGGATATTAATTCGGTTTCAATATAAATAGCGAAATGATCCAAAAGCCAGCAACAACAAGACCGCTATCATTGAAGTTGGTATGAGCTTAGTTACTTCGGATATTCTCTACCAACGAGACTCTTATGTAGAACTGCTTTAACTAGAAAGATTCCCAGGCGCTGGAGGCTACGAAGCACCTTAGCCAAACAACACGGTTGTTATGATATTCTTAATCGGAATCCCCCAACGAGCGCCATTGCTGACCTGAGCGACTTCATTCATCTGTTTTCGAAACAAAAGAGACGGGTTTTCTCACCGAAATCGGCGAGATATTCATCAAATCAAATTGCTATTCGAGACCCAGGCTTAGTGGCACTCATAATCGGGCAACAGACCAACTTTGACTAATTAATGAAATGTTTATGCATTTTCAAAAAATAGCTGGGAAGGTCTTTTGTCTGCCTGTGTGGCCCCCGATGGAAATTTGAAGCATTTGCATAAAAATGCTGAGCAAATTGTTGAGTTGCAGATCTACGGATGTGCAGTTGTCGGGGGCCAAGAACCGGACGATGATGTCCACAAACTCCGTATTTGCATTATAATCCCACAGATGACCTCGGGGAGGAGGAAATGACTTGCCAGCAAGTTGGTTACCGTTTCGGGTTCAACCAACTCTGACCAGCGAAAATGCCCCGAGATCTTGCCGCAATTCGACGATTGAGAAAAGAAGGAGAGTGGGCTGAGAAAATTCTGGACTTTCGACGGAGCGAGATGAAAACCAATCGGCCAACCAGATCTCGTCCACCAATCAAAACTTTCTAGAGGAAGACAGTGAATATTGGGCCGCAGCGAAAACTAGACCAGATATCCACCGAACTGGGGCTTACCTTCGAGCCAGTGAGATGTTTTATCCAAATGTGATTTGCGCGTATCTCCAGACTTTACAGCCCGACTTTGATGGATGGCGGAAAAGAAGTCCGGCGAAGACAAGACAAGGTCGCACTGTTTTTGTTTCAGCCTCGTTTGTTTTACGGCCCTTTGGCTGGCATTAAGTTATATGTACTTCACATGCACGGCACATCGCTTCGCGTATCCAAAGGTGTGTGTGCGTACGTGTTGCCTGCGGAGGGCAACGTCACTTGGGAAACAGGTGCACTCAGGAAGCAGGTGCAGTGATTTTTGTTTGGCGATGCACTTTCAATCTCTGTCGGAATTTGTTCACTTATTTTTATTTTTGATCTGACAAGCGCACCAATTTTATTTTTGAACCCGATTTTATTTTTGCCCGCACGTTCACTTTCGTTCAGATTGACTTGCTACCGTTAGCCACCACGAAGTGTTGGAAATTATACAGCGCAGAAGCAAGTAGACCGGACTCGTCAGTGTTTTCCAACGCAATGAAGCCGCACGGCTAGCGTCTGCGAGGTCTAACCCGCTGAGAGTCGCATTCAGCCGAGAGAGAGCGCCAAACGAAGAGAGCGGCTAGCCAGTGAGCGGATCGAAACGACGTAGGTGTGGGTGAGTGTGCTCGCTGTCTCGCACTCTCTGCACTCAAAGAAAATACCATTAACTTTGTGTAAAACGTCTCTGCTTCAAAGGATTCGTAATTCCCTTTGGTGGAGCCTCTGAGTTTTTAAACCTTTTTCAAGCTCGAAACCAATAAAATCTTTCGTAATAAACTTTTTATCCTTGAAACGGGTTCGGGTCGCAAAATATTTTCATCATTTATTAATTAACGATTCTAAGCAGAGTGATATGTTGAGATACTGCTAGCTGAGCTGAATTGGGGGAAATAAGAGAGTTGGTGAGTGGGCTGGTGCTCGAGCTACCGTCTGCCGTGGGCGAGTGAGCGGGCGAACTAGTTCGCTCTCTTGAGAACGAGAGGAAACTGGTTTCCAGTCAGACTTTGCCGGCATGTGGGTTTCCTCGTGGAAATCTGCTGTGTCGATGGGAGGGGGAGTCGCGGTCGAGCGACGCCGGATGGGCTTGGGCAGAGCTACATTTGTATGTAAGTGACCAAAGTTGAAGGGCGAGGAGCGGCCCCGAGTTTTCTGATTGGAAGCATATAATAAATCTCAGAGTTCTTAGAGCATATGGCCTTAACTAACATTTGCGGCTCATTTCGACTCAACTTTGTAATTTTGTGAAATCATAGAAATACCGAACTATAACTTATTTACTGTAACCTTTCCTTTGAATCGATTTGTACATTGGTATCCAACACTTTTATGAAGGTCATATTCCAACCTATTTGGGATATATTTAAGGAGCCTTACAGATTGATTATGTATACCAAAAGATATGGCAAGATATATCGAATTTGCATGGACCACAGCAATCAATTTGAGACTGCCTCGTCTAAGCTGAAATCCTGTACCTATATCTTCAAACGCAATTAGCAAGTAATAAGTTTTGAACTTTGGCCTCATGCAAATTGAAACGAGCAAAGGAAAGTTCAAACGTTTAATTCCGACAAAGGTTTAGCTTGGGTTTTTGCCATGTCTTGCTTTTTAACCTATCAGACACAGCGAAGGAAAGCAAAAGTTGAAAAATTAATTATGACAAAGTCAAAAAGTCCAAAAATTGTTAATGAAAGTGAAATTATCATTAACGAACCAAAAACAAAAACATAGAAAAATTTCATTTGTTTGCTCGATAATTTGCGGACGGAAAGGAAGCAAAAACCAGCTGAAGAGCAGAGTAAAATTCATTAGATTATGATAGATGAAGTTGATGAGTGGATGTCGGTGATGGATTCGCAGAGTTGTGAAAAATTGAGCGAAAAATGCGGAACCGATTTTGTTTGTTTACCTACTGAGGGTGATTTAATTAGTTGGAGCACGGCAAACTTATGCAACTGACCCGGGGCGGCAATTAAGAATTCATGAATCCTCATGAATCAGACCCTAATTAGAGGTCGCCATTTACCAAATTGATAGATGTCTGTCCGTACGTTCTCTGTCTGCTGAGTGGAGCAGCAGACCCTCGAATACAAATATTGTCCAAAGGGCATTCATGTGGAGGGAAATCGAATAGGTATGGCTAAAGAGTGTCACAGCTTGACCCCTGCTGGGGAGTACAAAAAATTACATCTTGTAGCTAAATGCCTTTCACCGCCCAACGGTTAAATATTTGTGGAACACGGCGTGGACATGAAAATGGTATCATAGCACGCTTTTCACATAGCCGTGTGAAAAGTACACAACGGCCCTGGCAGAGGAGCGTTCTTGGGGTCCAGCGTGACATGCTGGTGATCCAGTCGGGTTGCAGACGGAGGCGCTGAGAAGGTGAGTTCCAGTTACAGAAGTCGCTATTTGCCCAGCTTAAATACAGTGAAACCCACATAGCTGCACTTGAAGTGCCACTGGAAAAGCACAATCTTCAACTCTTTCACAGGTGCATTGGCAATCTAAAGAAAAAACATTTTTTAAAACAGGATTTTGATATTTAAAGAATGTTTCTCGTCAATTTATCAAACCTAAGCATAAATAAAACTAAAGTTTTGTACTTCAGGGTACTTCAGCCTGTACGCGGATGTTGCTGTAATTGCCGACTCGACTTGGCCGGCTGCAAGTTAATGGCGAATGGCCAGCAGCTGCCACAGCCAAAACAGACGTGCTCCAATTGTAAACAAAAATGCTAGGGCTCGAATCCCCAAACACACTTCTGTTGCTCTGCATCTGCAGCTCCATCTCCATCTCAGTCTCCATCTGCATCTGCTCCGGATGGAAGCGAAGTCTGTCAAGTGGGTTGCGATTCCCTTTTCCCCTCGCTACCAACTTTTTGCGTGCTGAGCAGATTCCCTAAAAATAGTAGCCGAAGACCATAAATAAAACCGAAAAGGGGCAGAACTGTGAGGCGTAAGCTACTGTTCATGCAATCGTTGCATGCACCGCGGTGGAATTCAAACGCTTGTTTAGACCAACAATGGAGGCCTGTTAAGACCTCTTCAGATAAACGAAATGATAGGATTTGGAAGTTGTTTGAATCGGAGCAAGGTGATGTCTAAACACCACTTAACCTAATCGAGAACCCCTCAATTGGCAAGCCCCAACCGAATGGCAGTATTGCAAAGAAGCAGCTGATATCGGCTGCCCGATGGCATCGGTATCAATATCACAAGCAGCAACTTCCGATTGCGGCGTCTGTTCAAGTGGCAAGTGCCACGAGCGGCTTAAGAGGACCTTTTAAAGCAAAACCAAATAAAAAACGAACTTTCAGCAGCTGAAGGGTGACAGCTTGGCGACCCAAACAGGTGGCATCGGCAGTTGGATCAGAGACGAGAACGGGAGTGTGGGTCAAGGGACTGAAGGGCTTCCGCTGAGGTCCTGGCCAAATCGTCGCCAGGTGGCCAGGACCTTGGCCAGGCCAAGTGAGAAGGCGTCGAAGTATCCAACACATGGAAGGGCATAACTCATTTATACTCATTTTTCGACCTCTTGTCGAGTTTTTTTTAGCTTTCGCAGGTAAGCTATTCCCTGAATCCTTTTATACTTTAACAAAATTTTATAATTTCAGCTCATTTTTAACTGAATAAACTGTCAACTACTGCTAAAACCGCTCTGTATTAAGCTATAAATACGTATTGATATTTAAATAAAACGCATGTCTACATTTCGCGTGATTTATTTTTGTTTTCTGCTTGCAGTCTCGTAATTAAAGTGATATATTAATGCTTGATGATTTATTATGCGAACCGATTTCTTTTTTGGCCAGTTAATAATTAATAATTATTCTCATAGTCTGAGGTTCGGTGTGGGCCAAGAACGTTTTACGTTAATAATGCGCTTTAAAGTTGACGAAGGCAGCAAATATTGGTCGGTTGCGTTTCACTTCTAGCTAATTTTGGCCTAATACTCCGCTGAAAGCGAGACATTAACTTTCGATTTCGGTCTCGTTCATTGTGAAACTCTCTAAAGACATTGCACGGCGTAATTCCCTATTTATTCTCCATTAGTCCAATTTTCGAGTAACTTTAAAGTAGGTATTATCGATATTTAATGCTAGATTTCCATCTGCTTATTAACCATTTCATTTACAAATAATGCACGCCCTTGTGCAGTTTCACCAACGGTTCCATCCAAAAACCTTTCCTAATCACGGATCACGAAAACACTTATGTAACGTTGGACAAATTGAAAAGCGAAAAGCTCTTTAGGGAAAATGGGGCGCACGAAAATGTACAGGATTGGGTTTAAAAAACTGGTGGAGTGGGTTTTGACAGAGAAGAGCAGTTGGGTGCAAGATGGCCCGTATTCATCTGCTCTCAAGCTGAATCCGTAAATGCCTAATAATGTAGAAAGCCTTGGCCCAAATTGAAATGTAACTTTCCAATATCCAATAAAACTCTAATAAGAATGGGAATGGCAGCATTCTGAATTTGTGGTGTTAACTATCTTCTTCTATATAATTGTGTAACGTTTTGTTTGAGCCAAGAAGTTGGGATGCACTAAAGTTCGATTGATAATATTTGTAAGTGACATATTAAAATATTCCCACTTATTGGTTGCACTTACTCCAAAATAGAAAAGTAAATCACAACATTTGTTCAACATTAACAGCTTCTCCCTAAATACAACCGTTCTATATGGCCGTTTTTATCCAGAAATTATTTTCTAAGTAGTGTAAATGCGAAAGAACACCCAGATACAAATTCCATTAATCTTCTTTCCACCGAGAAAAAAATTAAATAAGTGTTTGCATCGCAAATAGGAGACCGAAACGAGTGTTTGCATTTCGGCAAATCCCATCCCAAATGAATGGATATAATGATGGATACAAATTTATTCAAATATTTATATGGGGTAAGAACAGTGTGAAAAAAAACTTTAAAAAACATAACTTTTTCTCCTTTAGTGACGACTTGGGTCCTTTTAGCCACCAGCCAGGATAATCTCGACCTCCAATATATTCTAAGGACCATCCAAAACAATACCGGTAACTAACCGAAATCGTGCATTTTCTTCTAAATGCTTAAGGCCCCAGTCGGTTTGCCTGGTGAAGAGCAAACCCTGGGCATATCCTTGCAGGTCAACGAACCGAACATCAGCTCCAAGGAGTTTTGCATGAAGAGTTTTAGAAAGGCGAACCGCTTCGAGATGATCAATTCGCTGCAGCGACAGCTTATCCGAAAGCTGCACTCCCATATCTTGGGTCAAGTTGAAAAGTGCAGCAACCTTAGACACAGGGTCTACAGGCTCCTTGCAAGTTACAACAAATTAAGGTCCGAATTAAAAGCTCTCAGGCCGCAGAAAACAACAAAAGTGGCGACCACTTAAAAGCACAGATTCCAAATTTAATAGGTCGAGTCAGAACAGTAAGAAAAAATATTATGACAAATTGTGGCGATTTGATTTTTATACAATCGTAAATGAATGTGTTTTGAAAATTACATAGAGAAAGCGACGATTTATAAAAAAAATACAAAGTCCAAAATATGTATAATTTGTTAAATTTCTCGGTCGGTTGGATTAGTTTAATTTTATTTATTTTTTTTGAATACTTGACTCACTCAAAACCAAGATAAAAAGTACAAAATTGAGGAATTAAAATTATATTTAGTCACCGATAATTACAAAAATAGCGACAGTTGTCATTGCCTTCCACTATAAATCAAATCAAAATATAAAATATTTAGAAAGGATTTTTCATCAACTTTGACCTTGAAGAATATATTTTACGGCCTCGGGCACCTCGGCTTGCCTTTCGGGCACTTCCCCTTGACAATTTCGGTGAAAGCTGTGGAAATGAATGGATAAGAATTGATGCACCAACCAATTTGGAAAACATATTTGTTCTCCTCTTACATGGGAGTCCCTTTTGCTCGCGACGGCATGAGATACGCTCAACTTGGCACCGGTTCAGGGCAGAGAACACACAGGAGCCATCAGAGGCCTTTCCACAATGAACATCCTTTTCCCAATCGCAGTCCGTGCACTCGTTTTCCGCATTGGCTACCTGCAATATTATCGAGACTTCGAGTAGATGTCAAATTATTAGCATAAGCAGTATATACAATGGCTCGGACATACCAATTATGAGATGGATCTTCATAACGACGCTCAGTTTTCTTAGTACTTCCAAATACTCAAGTTTTGTACATAGGAATGTTTGTTTTTCTCCAACTGGATTAAATATGGAAACGAAACGCATTTGAAACGGTTGGCATTTCGGTCTGTCCAAATAACTTAGCTTGGTACACCGTGGGACAAATTCTAGCAGAACGAATTCCAAAAGCGAGGAGGTTATAATTCCCAAGTGGTTTTAGCTTCGCGCGCACGGATAGCTGAGGTTGGTACAGTTAACTATCAATAATATCAATTTATCCTATCAAGAAATATGTTTTATTGTCGGTTGAAAACGCTGGTATACTAATAATCATTAATAAAAGATTTAACTTTCTGAAAACTTCTCCTTTCCACAATGAAGAAATATCTCAAAAGTTACCTTGTAAAGCGTGCCCTTGCCAACCAAAGTCTGTCTCTGAAATCATAGCAATCCATATATTTTTATGACTGGAGCGGTGATGTGTTGTAAATTGATTGATTTTATGGCGAAAGGCACTCTTTGAGGCTTGAATGCGCGTTATAAAGTGGCAGGCAAACGATTCGAGCACATTGATTCGAAGCAGCTGTGCAGTCGCAATGCATTTGACTAACCTTCTTGCCGGAATGGGTAGGTTGAATATTTTAAAATGTTTCTAGTTAATATTCCTAACATACTTCTGCCAAATCTTTCAAGCTTTCTTGTTTATTACATTAAGCCCAAATGGCGCACAAGTACATGGCTCTGAGGGGAAAAATAACATCAATTATCCATGGAATCAGAAGACAACACACAGAACACCATATAAAATATCCGGAGATATATGAGGAAATACGAAATAAAATTTTATCCCCGGGTTGAAATGCAAACAACATGCTTAGAATTATTTGTTAAGTGTGGTTTAGGCTCGCAGTTTACCCCCCAAAAGAAAGGTGACCTGATTCGCATGCCGCATGGGAGAACTCAAAACCGTATTCTATGTAGACTCGATAAATAAAATATATATAGCATATATAGGAACTTTGGAATCATAAAATATCGCTGGATATTCTCCATATTTGATTAGAATGTTAAGAAATACTAATTTTGAGGTTAAAGTGACATTGAAATCTGGGCAACTATCACGGAACAAGGTGCTAAAACCTTGTAACCTTAACAATTAGAAATGTTTTAAACTGACGGTTTGTTCCTTGTCTTCTAATCACCCTAATATATTAATAAATTACTCAAAAATATTCAGATCTTCAAAATGTTTATTACAACGATCATTATTGAGAACAGAATCTTATATAAACTTCTAAGCATCATGGACCTACAGTTCTTCGCTGGCTGTGAGCCTTGAAGTGGGCCTTTGCGGATGGTGAAACAACAACCACTTTCTATCCTGAAAGTTCCTGATATCTCATTGTTCCTGAACCAGATTTAGAATAGGTATATATATTATATATATATACGATTCTCTTCAACGAATACAGTACACTCTTTGACACTACGGGTACCAACACTCCCTTAAGATTGGTAGGTGTGAAACTTACAATTTGATCTGAGTCATAAATGTAACTTGTTCGAGTCTTTAATTGATTAATTTCCACCAAGAAAATGCAAGGTAAACCAGAAAGCTTGCCATATCGATGGGCATGACCATCACTGAATATAATCGATTCTAGGGCTGTTCAATGGCAAACTGGAACCGTCCTATATAAGCCGGCCCGAGCCCAGGAGTTCCCAGGTCAGTCCGAGGAAAATGAAATTCTTGACGGTATTCGCTTTCGCCTGTGGTAAGTGGTTTTCCTTATCGACCGACGTTTGATAAACTAAAAGTAGCCGCTGTGATTCTGTTAGTGGCGACGTTTGTTGTGCTTCACAGCGCCTACGGCTCTCCACTGCCCGAGCCAGTTCCTGCTCCTAGTCCAGTGGCTGACCCTAACCCGAAGGCGGAGCCCGTGGCCGATCCTGAACCCGTAGCCGACCCGGCTGCAAATCCCAATCCGGCTGCTGAAGCAAATCCGAATCCTTTGCCAGCAGCCTCACCGCTGGAATCAAAGGGACCTCAGGCCGCCGGAGGTGATGCCAACTTCGTGGCCCTTTCCGCTAACGCGGAACCCTTGGTTCCGGTCCCAGGAGCTGAACCCCAAAAACTGGACGAAGTTCAAGCCGACCCCCTGGCGGGTTAGGCGGAGGATGTCCCATCCTCAAGGAGCAGCAGCAGCAGCAGCAGCTTAACCTTACCGGGGCCTGCGCACCCACACACAAGGGAGACACACACACATATATGTTAATCTCCGGTACTTAGTATATGTATGCATTTATCTATTCCAAGTTCTTGCATGGGCATTAATAAAATTGCAAAGAAATGGTCCCTGAATTTGTATTTAACAAGTAGGGGATGTATAACCAACTTAACTTAATATCAATAAAGAGAGGATTAGGGGAAGTAAGTGGGGAGCAAAACAAGAGGAAAAGTGAAGATTGATCTCGGATTTATCTAAATTACTTGAATCAACATTTTCGGCGATATAAGTTCTGTGTTTGGGGAAGTAGCGTCGAACCATTTGCTACTCAATTCCATTTCCCATATCAACTTCCGCCAAGAGTCTTCTGGGCCACGGGAGTCACATGACATCAACACCGGCCAGGGAGAGACAAACTGACCAGAAGACCAGCCGACCAGCCAACCAGATCCGGCCGACAAGATTTGCGTTGGAAAAAATGCGACGAAACTGGGAGAAAAAACCACTTACGGAGAGGAAGCGACAGCACCAACAAGTTTTATCAATGAAGTCAATGAAAGAGACCCTGGCCTGGGTGCGAGCCGACAGTGGACAGCACAAAACCACACGACAGCCCCATTGATCGGGCCATCGGCGGTTAATCCATTTGTAGGGCATCATTACCGAGTTCATTCATCGCGTATAGTATGTAAATAGGTTTATTCGAATCTTTCTTTGCCTCTTCCGCCGATCGTTAAATTCACCCTGTTTGCGTTCGTTCTCAGCCGTTAAGCATTGGACAATCTTGAGATATCAATTTACATGTTAACACATCTCAGCCTTTTGAATGGGCCCATGCGATGGCCGACAAATGGTCTCAGCCAGCTTTGAATGCGCCCCACGAGTATTAAGAGTCAATGATAGTTTCGTTAGATGTGAGGCTTATGTAGAATCGCAGAGGTAGTTTGAAACACCTTTCGAATGGCATAGATTTCCAATTTTGACTTCGCTCTTAACTGATTTCAACCCATCTGATACTTAGGCACGCGAAAATGAAGGCTTAACTTTTATTTACACAACTCTATTCCTCTTGTTAATATGGAAATATGGAAATGTCGCTCTGCATGTTCCTTTAGCGATAGCTTTTCAACTGCCGTTTCTGGCTATCTGCATGCAAAAGGCATCCCTCAGCTGAAGGCCTTCCACGCAGCCACAACTCAACATACCTTATGATGCCATTACGAAGAAACTTTATGGCAGTGGCTAACCCTAAATGGTCGGTCCTAGAACGGGGTATGGGATGCCTTTGTGCATATGGTACCACTTTTGATTTCGCTTAGCGAAGAGCATTAAAGACAGCCCAACAACGACTGCAAACGGTGCAAACGCGAAAATCAATATTAGCCAATGAGTGCCCTTAGTACATGCCCATACCTATGGTTTTCAAGACCTCCATCGCCCTCAACAAGAATATACTCACTCTTACTAAAAGTCGGCTTTTGTCAGTGACCGTGCAAATAATTGGATATACGTAATCTTGTTACGTGATTCGTTATTGATCAAGGTGGAAATCGATCTTACGGACTTGATCTTTCTTCAAAGTACTGTTGTCGGAGGCTAAAGAGTTATATTATATTTGTGTTCTTAAATCGTCTGCTGGGTCTGGGGCTTCATTTTTGTTTTTCATAAAAATAATGTTTCAGAATCCAAATATGTGCCAGGCACAACTTCAAAAGCGGCTCAATTAAAGCCAATACGAGCCCCACAAATTGCATTTCCAGAAGCAGAAAAGCGAAACAATGGACAGAAAGGGCGAAGGGAAGGGGTGGAATGAACGGCGGCTGGTTACACATTAATTTATAATTATTTGGGCTTCCAGCAAAGGGTTAATCAGAACAAGTGCCACTTGGTTGAAAGCCCAGACATAAAAATTGAGGAAACAAGTTCATCGAAGGGTGTACACCCTACGAGTAATCATCCCAGATGGATACCCTAAAGTATGTCATTGGAATAAGTACTTACTTTTGTGTTTTTGTTGTATGTTGAGGTAACAACACAAAATTGACACACATATTTCGGTTTTCCTCTTCCAAAAGGTGGAGTACCCCTTTCAGGCAGTGTATGGCCGCATGTGATCGACTCATGTGGTGCGGATCTGAGAAACAGCAACAGAAGCCCAAATTAATTTTGTGGTCCGCTGACTTTGTTGATTATTATTTTCGGGTGGAACAAAATTTGAAATCTATTTCCCTACTGTGCGGGTGCCCCAAACGAGGGCGAGCCCCCTCTTGGCAAGAGAATTGCATAAACGGACTCGGCAATTACAGATATCGACACTTATGTACACACGCCTGCCGACAGTCGCCCGCCTCATTAGAGCTAATCAAAATGAATGCTCTAATCAAAGTGGTTTGATTGCAAATCATTTTCACTCACACTTTCAGCTTTTCACTTTCAATCGGGGGAATCGGGGAACGCCATGCCGAAGGAAAATGCGAGACAACGAGGCAAGAAGATGGATTTGAAGAAATTAGCAAAACGTGAATCAAAAACCGCACAGCCACAGAAAACCTGGCCTGCAGAAGACAGGCGTGGGAGCTGAGTTAGAGAGTCGGAAAATTGGCCACGAATTGAGCAGTCTCCCAATTTCCCCGCGCAGATTAAAATATTCCAAGCTTTGGACTCTGCCAGAGCTCAGAAATCCTGAGTCAGAAATCACGTCCTGTCGCGGCTTCACGGGCGTGTGCTTTTTGTGATTTGCTTGTTTGATTGTTTAAACAATTGAAGTTTGCTCGGGCCAACTCCAGTAGAAGGCTACGCACAATAGGCCAGCTAGAGCCAGGCAATTAACTGATTAGCCCCCAATTTGGCCATTTGTGGGGACAAGTGCGCTAATTCGGCCAAAGGAAAGCAGGAGGGAGGTTAATTAAATGGATAGGAATCTTTCTGAACACTTCAATTGAAAGGGAACTCTGAAAAAGAAAAACATCTAATGAAAAAAACTGTCGATACTCCTTATGTACTTTTTATATGGATGGAAAAAAGGGTGTTGAGAATCTCTTCTAGCAAATAACTCGGTTGACTCATCCTCTTTAATCGTGTCAATTTTCAATTTGTTGATGTATCACAGTCGATGATTTCCCTTATTTATTTTCACTGCAGGAAACACGAAGCACTGACGGGCAGACTTAACACCAGCTGCAATAACAAACAAATCAAATTTATTATTTTATTATTAACTAAATATTTATTTGAGCTTTCGATTCTGTTTTTCAGTTCTTATGATAAATTGGCGAATTGCAAATTCCCCCAATAAAGTTTGCAAAAAACAAAATTCGGAGACAATTCACCGACAAATTGTTGAAATTAAAGTTTTTGTTCATTTGCATATCGAATAGTTGGTATCCACATTAGTATTCCAGTCGGTAAAGTTGACATTTAATGCTTTAACTGGTCCTGCTTCCTAGAAGGAAATACTTACTACTATTATTTATTTACACAACTGTGCTTATCTCCCGCTGAATGTCAACTCATGTGGCTGTCCTGCCGCAGGAAACGGATACCCATCTGCAAGTGACGCAAAAAGAAGCCGTTGTGCAGGCCCTCTCATGTTGTTTATGATTCGAAGCACTTATTTGCAATTGGATCATAATAATTGTCCGCGGACTCCGTGTCGGTGCCATAAATCGAATCTTATCTTATCTTAATAGGTTGAGCATCCAGCTGTGCACATAAACACATTGTGTTTGTTCGTGTTGCTAACAACTTGAAGTTCACTCAGATAAGTAACATAAAACTTCCTTTCTTTGGGCAAATCAATGTTCTGATACACCTGGAAGTGCCTCATTCTAATTAAGACCCTTTCTCAACTGGCTGTTGTTACACGCAGGGGCTAAGCATTGCTTCTTTTTATGATCCTTCTCTATGGATTGCATTATAAATTAACTTATCTAAGCACTAAGAAGTATACGAAATATAGAAGTTCTAGGATCTGCATCGACGAATTGTACTCTGCATACGCAGACCCTTCTCTTCTTGAGAATAGAGCAATATATAGCTGATATATTAGCTTTTGCTTGCCAAACCCAGGGGGTTCCTCTCTTAGTGCTGGTCTAACAGGAAAACTAGCCGAGAGGCAGATGAAAAAGTTCCCAGCTTGAGATAAACAGCATCGAATAGACAATGAGTGGAAACGTATTTTCGTGTAGGCAACTCCTGGGTTCATTCATGGGCCTGGATTCACTTCAAGCGACACAAAGACACCGCAGGATGTCTCCACTGAATGGGAATCGATGTTTCGGTTGTATTTCGTTTCCGTTTCCTGTCCTGAGTCGCATCGAATGCGATTTAATTTCCATTGTCCTTTGCCAATCGATACAAAAGTCATTTGAAAAGCAACGACCCAGAGTGAGAGCCGGCTAAGTAGTACGCACTTGGCAGTGAAGTGCCCAGACTGCAGCCTTGGCCAGGTGTTCACTTGACTCGCCACTCAGGTAGAAATCAGAGAGTGTTGGCCACTGCGGCGGACAGGGTTAAATTTAAATTAATTACTCATCTATGAGTTGGGTTATCTCTCTCTTAGTTCGGATGCGGTACTAAATAAGAGCTAGGGATTGCCAAGCCCAATCCAAAATTATTAGGTGTTGCTCGATATTTTGGATTCTTCTACCCTGAAGTTATGTTTTTCACAATCACATTGAAGGAGTAGTAGAGAGCTTACTCTCTGCCAAACTCAGAAGTTTATAACTCAGTCCGTCTTCGCTGAAGCTGTCATCAACATGACAAAGCGGCTTTGCCTCTCGGACGAATATTTTGTTGGCCGGATTCGGTCTTATGGCCAGTAATATAAATGATATGAGAAATGAGTTGGTATGCGAGCACATATATCTTTTGTTTTTATGTTCATAATGGACTGTCATGTGCCTTAAATACAAATATCATTCTTACATCTAAGCATGTGTTTATATGAAATTCATTTTTGTACACTTTCGTGTTTGATTACGTGACACATTTACTGAGTGCTGCTCGTAAAAAGAAGACGGAGTTAGACAGGGGGCTTCGGTGCTTGTTGGCTGATGAACTCTTGTCAGGAGTAACTAAATGAGTTGCATCTGTAAAATGAGACAGGAAGTTAGCTTCAACGAGCCAAAGGTAATATTTTAGTTAAGACCGCGTTAACATCGGCACAATCTTTTACCTTTATATAGTATAGTCTTCCTATCGATATCAACGATAGACTTATCCTAACCTCTGACAGGACTTACAGACCATCAACGTGGTCTAAGGAACACTTTGCCCGATACAGCATCCACCAATTCGGGGACCAGACTATAGGGCCATCCGACCCACTTAGTTTCCAATGGTCGGCAATAAAATAAATCATAAATTTCAGACAAGTAGGGCCTCAAGCTGTGAGGAAAGCGGGGAAAGGGGTCGATCCTCAAACTGAAATTATGCATAAATCTGTCACCCGAAACGCTCTCAAGCAGAGAAAGGGCGTTTTAGTAGCCCTACACTGAATACCTGTTAGGGCGAACCATTCTTATCAAGAAAATTAGGGCAGACGGGCAAGATCGCCGAGAGACCACAGGTCGCTAGGGGCAGGTAAATGACTGTGGAAAGGTGAGCCTCATCAAACGGTAAAACTATGTTAAAGAGGCGCCATAGTAACGCTTAATACTGATCCCATTACAAATAAGGTATGTCCAGACGATTGTTTACGACTTTCAATTTGGGTATTTTATTTACCGACCCTCTCTCTGCTCTTCTGCCAACTGTCGTTTTTACTTTCTCTTCTGAAAAGTGAGTGAAGTTTTGGAAGTAAGTTTTCACCTTTATAAAATTGTAATTTTATTTTAAGGTATTTCCTTAATCTATTAGGAAATCAAACATAAGCGACATGATTACCCTTTTGATGCCTTTCTCATTGAAAAATATTAGCTTAAAGGCGTTTATGCTTAATATCTCCTCTCAAGCTTTGGTTGATGGAGGATAGGCACTGCTTACCAAGGAAAAATCTAGAAAAAAGGATCTCTATTTCTAGATCACTACCAACTGCTGGCGAGCTTGTTTCAGTTCTGCCGGACTCATAAGATCCGAGTCGAAGGCAGCCTGTCGGGTGTGCACCAATTGCCCGGTCGAGTCGTTTACGTTGTCCTGAACACTGATGTCGTAGACAGTTCTCAAAAGGCCGCCCATCGTTCTCTGTGACCTTGATCGGGAGTTAGACTGTATGCTTATCAATGGAGCAGCTTCGGAGCAGTGCCAAGGACAAATGAAAGCTGCGTGGCGAAGAATATAAGGAGGCTCTGGAAATCGGGAACATTCCTCGAAACTTACAGAAAATTATGAGCAGCACTAAGTAGTTCATTGTAGAACGTTATTCCTTGTAGTGTAGAGACTTCGAGTATCCCAGACAACTAAGGCTAGCGTTGTGAATCTAATTTATACCGACTAACGAGATCATACACGGTGGGTCGTGTCATGACTCAAGAGTATACTACGACGTAGATTATCGCTAGGTAATTGTAAAAAACAGACCAGGTGGACTTAAGACTGTCTTAAAACCTACTCCGGATATTTGCTTGGATTGCTCGGTCATCTTCGGTCAGCTTTCTTATAAGTTCTATGAACCTTTTTGCTTGCTTGGCACCCGTAACAGCAAGCCGGAGCCCAACCTTTCCACTGAGTTCATCTTGGCACAACTTCGTAGGTCTCGCTTATCTTCCAGCTGCACATGCGATTCCAGAAGCTTGAGACTTACTCCTTTCATCTCTGTCCCTACCTTCTTTAGTAATATAATAATAAAACTACTCCATCTCGAAGGATCTGCTGTATTTAGGTATTGAAGGCACAAGCCCCTTGCTTATATAGACGGTTTCCCGGTTACATAAGGTCTTCGTAAAGTAAACTCTTATCTGCAAGACCAATAGGTCCCACTTAGAGAAATCCCCTCTTCTTATGGCAGCCGTAGGAGTTTTATTTATTTCTAAGAGTCAACCATAATCTGCAACACCGATTCTTAAGATCTTTTCGCCGATTGCACTTTGCGTACTTTGGCTTTAAGAAGCAGTAAGCCTTTTAACATCCGACCTTCGGACTTACAGACCACCATGAACCTTATGGCATTGATCAATACCATTCGAGGATGGGACAATCTGAATTCGAAGGATGTTCATATGTTACCTGACTCTTTATTTAAGTTATAAGTTAAGTTTAGTTATAGTAGTAATACTCAGATAATCTTGAAGTGATTTCCCAACCAAAATGAACATAAAAATGCAAGCATAGAAAGGCACGTCATTGTCTTTGACCCAAAGTGAAACTGCAATTCAAATTTTCCAACAGCAAAGAGCGCGTAGAATGAGAAGCAATCATACTTAAATTTCGCCCACATTCCGAGTATGTAAATTAAAGTCAAACTGAAAGCGAAATTGGACGTGGGATTCGTGAAACTGAGGCATGGCCAACTCGTGGGCGGACGGTCACTCCGTGGACCGCCTCCCCATCTGGGTAGGTGTCCACTGCTAATTGTTGGAATCATAGCGATATGAGCAAGTGGCTCGCTTTTGCGTGGTTGGAGCTCGCAGCATACTGCCCATATTGGCGCGGCTCCTCAGATGGGCAAAGTCGCTGCCGCCTTGTAATCCAAGCCAACTTTGGTCTTATATTGACAGCCCATTGAAATGAACCCTAGAAGGAAATCGGAACAAAATATTTTACCTAAATGCGCATTTAAAATTCAATTAAGAGGCCAAATGGTAAATCTATTTTGACGAACCCCACACATTAGTGGTCTCTGTATATGGAAGGCCCGAAGCATCTGTTATAATTTGCTGAAATCAGAAAACTATATCCTTAGAACGAAAAAACCTATTAGGGCCAGGCTATGACTGCTAACTCTCGATTAATAAAAAATATCATTTTTATAATATTTGATTTTGTAGTACCCGTTACTCGTAAAGTAAAAGGGTATAATGCCCTCTCTTAAGAGAATGAGGAATATTGTTCAACCCTATAAAGTGGAGATTTTCTTAATCAGAATAGAACGCATGTATGATTGATGGTGCCTCTAGAATTATAAAAGGTAGTGAGTTGGGTTGAAGGAGGCAAAGATGTCGCCTCCCTCGGCTTTTATGTGTGTTTTTTTCTCTCAATTGGGTGGCTTAAAAGCCTTAGTATATGTAAGTTACCTGAACTCCATATTCAGTTGATATAGTTGTTGTATATATTCTTGAACAGGATCAATAGTCTACTGAAACAAATATATTTCTTTATTTCCTATCTCTCAATAATCAAATAACTTTTAAAGTAGACAGGTTTCCATAGCTTAATATCGCTTTCCCATAAGTTGGATGGTGATGTATGAGCCCTAGCTATTCCCAGCACGCCATTCCCGCACAGAGATGATGACTTACTTCTTTCTAATTTTGATTGCCGTATTATAGTCACAATGGCTCCGTCTGCGAGACCCATTTGGAGCTGCTTTTCACTGAAGGTTTCGGTTTCAATTTCCCATACATATGTTTGGCTATGATTTTCAGCGCTTTTCAGCTCGAGTTCGGCCCGAGCACACGCTTTCATTTGCGTTCGGAAAACGACCTACTTCCGGATTAGCATGCCTGGGCCACTTTTACTGTTGTCGGCCTGGAAAAGGGCGGCGGAGAGGTCCACTGGTGGGCAGCGACCAGGGACAGAGGCTAATGATGTCGTCGCTGCGCGTCCACTTGATAATAAACATCCGCCGCGATCCGCAGCGAATAATTATGTTGCATGTTTGCTGCATTCAATTGTAATTTATTTTCCTGCCCATAGAATGGACGGAGCGAAGAACGGAAACAAATATTTTCCGGTGGAAGCTGGCCCTGCCGAAGGGGAAGTCCCTTTCCTATGCCTTCCTATGTTCTCCGACTACCGCTGAAGCACTAATTGACTGTTCGTAAAGTCTAATATGCCCGCGGACTCGTCGATCGGCCATATCCTACCCGTCTTAACCTTTGGAAGCATCTCAATCCCCCACCTAAAATTGTTAATACTATTGAAGGGTTACTGTTTCTTAAGTAAGCTAGATAAAAGCGATCAATTACATTATGAAATCCTAAGTCTAAAAGAAAGCTAGTATAACATACTAGTGAGTAATTAGCTCATAGGTTCAGGCAGTTCTTAGATTCGTCAATTCAAAGTAAGCGCACAGGGTTAAGGAATCCAGCAGCTGTTTCGGCTTCCTATGACATCGACTTGGTGTGAGCTGCAGTTCCTCCTCGGAGGCTACATTTGTCGGCTTTTGCCTAAAGGCAAAAATACCAAACGAAGCCAATTGCAATCCGAGCGGATCGATCAGGGAACCAAACAATCAATGAACTGGGGAAGCCAGAGCGAATTGCTGGCTAATTTTACGCAGCGCACGCGAAAAATGCGAAGGCATTGAAGCGCAAGGAACGCGGTATACCGCGCCGACAAAATGAGGCTACTACTTCCCATCGGGAGAGGGATCGGGAGCAAAACCACCTGAGCCAAGGCACCAATTAGTTGCACCAGCGACCCACTCGCCAGCAGCTAACAGAAGCCGTCCGCAGCGGCAGGCAGCGGGTGACTCTTCTCACTCAAGCTGGCATAATTGGCCGCATCAGAAGCAGCCGGGTTAATTGGCTCCGGTTCGGGGGAATCCTCAACCCTCACCCCGGCGTGGCCTGAAATCAAAACGGAAATTGTTTATTAAACAAATCCACAGGCAGTTCTTTCGGCCAGCATCCACATTCATGGTGTGGATAATGGGCTTTTAATTGACTTCTGGCACTTTCGGCAACTGCGTGCCAAGTTCTATTATAGGTCGGAATCGGAAACACAAACATGACATAATGGCCAGGTGGCTCTGGGAGCCTAACAAGCCTCAGCCTCGAGTAAGCAATCGAGTCAACTAAGCCAGAGCCCCGAATTGGTGGGCCTCGATGGATACTTCAATGGCAGTGTCGTAAGAGGCGCTGGAAAGGCGGCGACAGTCTCACTTTGAAAGTGGATCATTTGCATTTGTCAATATGGTTGACACACTTTATGGTAATCTGTATCACAATTAAACAGCAATCCCCAAGTCAGCATTCCATTGTAATCGCAGTCGTTGCCGTTCACTTTCATCCACAAAAATTGCCGTACACTAAATCATTTTCGAGAAACAATCTCGTAGATGCCTCTGCAGGGATTTCGTTAATAACCAGGCCTCGGACATAACCTACTGCCTAGGTGTGTAAACCCAAGCCAGACGGCAGAGTTGCGCGTGGGGGACATCATCAGCGAATGAGATCGCTGAGTAGCTTCCCTTGTTCTCGCCTCCAGTTGTTGATCGGCAAACATTTCACAAATAGTGTTATGTGGACTTCAATGACCCAACCACCTTGTGATATCAAAATTGAATTAGCTGAAGGCAAGCGAAAATCGTTTAGCTGGCTATTCAGGCGAAAAACTTTCCTTTCAAATGCAGCACTAATTCGGCTAATCACCATCAGCAGCACCCACTATCATTACATCACCTGGCTCAGATCAAGCCGTGAAGCCAACTTCCGCCCGACACGCACTTGGAAACAATCGCGAGGAGGGAAAGTTATCCACACCACATTACCTCCTCAATGAGAGTGAGTCTGGGTAATTCCAAGCGCCGAAACAATGACACATAAATCGCTGAAAAAATCAAGCGTAACATCAACATTTTCACATCTCCCCAGATGACTGCACCCACTGCCGCACTCCTCGCAGCCCCCGGGGCGGACTGTGCAGCACTTGGTGGCATGTGGAAAGTTGCAAATTAGCCGGCGATAGAAAGCAAGGCATCAAGTCGCTCGAGTGGATTCAGTTACTCAGACTCGCTGGCACTGGTAATGTGAGAAAAAGCGACAATGTGCAGCGTTGACACAATTGCGACTGCATGAGGCAGGCGGTGCATCCCATACCCATGCCCATTTTCATTTCCATATCCATATCCATATCCATATCCATGAGATACTTGAGCAGTTGCCAACGATTGTCTAGCCCGGCAGTTGGATTGCCACAATGGCCCCCGATGATGCCCGCCATGAGAAGCACTCAAACTCCATTCGATACAGCTCCGAAATTCAATTCTTCTCGACTGGCATGCGCCTTCACTTACTTGGCCAACTTGCACGAGTTTATGGCACTGAGGTGGCAGATAAAGCCCTTAAGTTAGGATTCTGCAGAACCTAAAACGCTGAGCACTACACAATTTGAGTAGGAAAAGTGCCTTTTTAAAATCTTGTATATTCAAAACAACTCAATTTTTATGAACAGGCTTGTGGGCTTACATTGTGTGGGCTTTAATACCCCTTTAATCCCTTCATATAAAGTAGTTTGAAAACAGCTTGTATTTTCAAAATAAGAATTACATTAATAGTCGTTGGCACATGCACTCCCAATCATTTTAAGGCATTTAAACCTTTGAACCCCTTTTGACCCCCAACGGGTATTAGATCGCCACTAGAACTGATACCAGACTTGGTTTTAGTTTGAGCAGTCTTCATACTAAGCCCATTTGAACTGTAGCAGCTGTGCAGAGGTAGTTTAACTAGATCTAGATCAAATTATAATTATCTTCTTCACCACTTCTACTTCTCCTGGCAGCCCGAAATCCATCACACCCAATATTGATGTAGGCCATTGTCTTTCGAAGTAGCGCCATCAATTCGGTGCCATTTACGGCATGCAGACCCCGGCATATGGCATAAAAGTTGATGCACATAAAACCCATCTCTGGCCTTTATAGACCCAGTCGGAGGCGTCCGCCCGCGCTCTAGGTGGCGACATAGCTTCCGTTTTTTTCACTCGACTTACATAACGAACATCGTCTGGCGGATGACATATGTACGAGCGTATACTGGTATGTATATTAACGAAAAACATATGCATCTTCGGTTCTTGGAAGTCAAGACACCAAGACAACGTTTTGGTAATTAATGACCAGCTCGACAGGTTGGCGCGTGGCAGCTTTTTCTTTGCCGCCCACTCGTATGTTTTGCTAGCAACTTGAATGTAAATGCGTTGATTTCGTTTTTTACCGTTCGCCTTCAACTTTGGTGTATTTCAGCGTGGGTCCGCTGGTCTGGCCTGGAAAACGAGCGTTGGCTGGAAAACAACTTAAGGCCTGGACGGCCAAGCAGCATTACAATTCATTAACTAAACTGAGCTTAAGCCTTCGATTTCCATTCATAAAATCTTATTTTGAGTGCTGCTTTTATAATGCCAACTTTTTGGATGTACAATAAAATCGGTGCCTTTAAACTCTGTGTTTTGAAAGTATCGAAAAAGAAACTTAAAGAAATGCGAGCGATTACTTAATTTTACAGTGTCGCCATGATTTGCGAACCAATCGTAAATTATCTTTCAAGTCACTTCATTATTATTGTCGAAGAGACAATAATTCAAATTCTGTCCTCGACTTTTTTGGAGCAAAGCAAGCATTCCATGTCAGCTTCATCAATCATTGAAGAAAAACTGCGCACTACGCCGCGAACTCGACAACGTACCCTAGCATATTCCACATATGGACTCCAAATCGAAATAGATTATTGGCCGGATTTTTATTTTGCAACCGAAAAACAGCCCTGTGAGGGAACATGCCCGCTTTGAGTCAATAGGCCATGAAGTGCACTTAACCCACTGGCTAACAATAAAGCCAGCATTCGCTACTGGGCGCCCCGGCTGGCCAAACGAATCGGACGCCCCCCAAGCTCACTACTCCCTGTTGCGCTCTTTGTGCCGATTGAAAACTCAGCAAGTTTTCAAAACAATTTATGAGTGCCGGCGAGGAGTCACGAAGGGGGGAATCGGGGAATCGGGGAATCGGGTAATGGGCCAACTGATGAAGGGGGCCCTTCGTGGTCATATTGTGCCGGCCGGCAATTGTTATCGAGATCAAAAAGCGCTGATTAAAGCAAGTCGTGGGCTTTCCAGCGCCACATGCACTTTCGATTCTGGGCATTGTCGTCATCAAAGAGCAATGCTTCTGGGTTTTGGGTGATCTTCGGGGCTTTAATTCTTTACTTTCTTTCTTAACACAAATATTTAATAATTTGGACCATCATTTCTATTTATATTTATTTCTCATCGAAAGCGATATAAAAGGAAAAGGAGTAAATGCCCATTTGATGGAAAAATAAAGTTAGCAACCTTAGACCCTTGCATTGTAAAGATTTTCCAAAATAATCCAATAAATAAGCAAGAGCTTATTTTGACACTTATGCAGCTTGCAGGAGTTTCTGCCTTTATGTTTCTCTCTATATTGATAATTCAAAGTCAAAAGCGTATTCAAACTTCGCCCTACAACTCCGCTTTGCCATCATCCAAATTATGTTTCAATGTGGGTTAAGCGCTCCAGCAAACGCCAAGTCATCCGTGGCATCCGAGAGACCAACGCAGTTGCAGCTCCTCTCTTCCATATGGGGAGGCGTTCTAACAGCTCACTGGGATTGATGACTTCAATGCCCTACTATACTCATACGGATGCACCACTTTTTGGAGGTTTAATTTGATTTGTGGTTTCGTTTCGTTTTCGTTTTCGGTTTCTGTTTCAGCCATGGCTTGCCGTAGATTTGTGGTCATCCGCGATGTTCCTTCTTTAGGCGTGAATTGTCGAAATGCGTAAGGCATTGATATAGGGGTTAGTTAGCCGAGAAGTCAGGCATCCGAAATTAAATAATTATAGTGTCCGAAGAGCAGCTGACCCTAGGAATGCGCTTGTTCTGGAAGACAGTTACGCAGCGTTGGCAGATGAAATGAACTTCTCATAATAAGATATTAAGTTGGAAGAGGGTAGGAGAATAGGATAATCTCGACCTCATACTACTCGTAGTAGAACCACAGATTCTGAGTAGCCTTTAAGTCAGATAATTATAAACTTACTAACTAAATTAAACATGAATAATTAGTTGAACGGCGAACACATTCCGTAAAGAGCTATAACGATATATACTCAACGTTGTTTCTTTCTTGGCCAAAGGCTTCTACCCAAACACCTCAGTCCGAGATCGAAGCTCACACCTTCCAGATAGTCCAGACTAGCAGCAGAGACATGCCCCCAGAAGTAGCCAACAGGCCTGTACCTAGTTGTTGGGAAGTAAAAACTTGAGTTGAAGCCACACCCCTCCCGTTTCCCCGGAGCCATCAGCAAAGTCTACAAAGAAGAGTCATGAGCGCAGCAACAAGAGCGGAAAAAAGCTTCCAAGTTTCTTTTTATTTGAGGCAGCGGAAATTATTATTAATTGCTTGGAATGCCTGCTGCCTTCTGCCGGCTGCCTCCTCCCAGAAAAGCATGGTCCATGGTCCACGCTCCGCGTTCTTCGCTAGCCCCTAATGGCTTCCGTTGGCGTGGCCACAGTTTTTCTGCCCTCCACTTTGATACGTCTCCATCGAATCATTTCGATGACGTAAAAAGCCGCTCTGATGGCCAAAAACTAGCCCGAGTTCTTGGCCCAAAAACTGAAAAACCGATCTGAGCATTGCCAGTTATGTGGGGAAAATGCGTTGGATTGCCGCGGATTATTTGGAGATTGAGTACGAGTACGAGTACGAGAGCATGTACGAGTGCGAGTACAGGGGGTTATTGGCCTTGGCTGGACTGGCAGTTGGCGTGGGTAAACAGTTGCGAGATTAGCGCTGTTTGGCCAAGCGTGCTCAGATGGTCGCTCCAGCAATTGTTTGCCCAGGAAGCAGAGTGGGGCGAGTCCGCCAACGACTTGGACAACTGCATCTAGCGTTCCGCGGGCAGAAGCACGCAGCGTAAAGTTGAAAGTGGAGTGGAGCACACGATTACACTGGGAGAAAATCTGCAGATAGATTATATAGATATAGATTGGATTACAGAGCTCGAATGTCAAGTGAATGACCGTTAAATACAAATTCCTTAAATAATTTCAATGATCCTGCATACGTATTTCGAAAATTAATAGAATGAAAATATAAGTTTTAACTAGTCGAAAGTTTCTGAATACTTTTAAAATTAAGATTAAGACTAAGTTTAAATTTATGTTAGTACATTTAGTAATGGTGTAGGTGTCTGGAAGCTCCACAGAAAAGGGCCTGGGCACAACAGCCAAGCAAAAACGGACTGGCAAAAACGTACTGGCAAAGAAGGTGAACGACTCTCCCTAATTGAGTTTGAATGGCGGAACGGAAATTTTGCAACAAAGGCTGAGGGAAAACTTTGCGTTGCAGTGATTTCGCAGCAATTGTCGGAATTTCGAGGAACGCTTTTCCACAGGGACTGACTTATGGACAACTGACGACTCCTCTGACAACAATTGAACTTTAAAAAAGCGAAACAGTTCCAGGCAAAAGCTCAAATAACGACTTAAGTCACAAGGCAAATTAAGCCTTTGGTCCACGCTTTTCGTCATGATTTTATCAGTCGGGATTGGACGCCCTTGTTTCGGATTATGGTATCCTTCTTTAAGTCTTTGAATCTGTTGTTGAGCTTGAAGGGATCAGTGAGTCTAAATAACCAAATATATTCATAACTGAATTCTCTCAAAAATGGGTGAAGCTTGGATGCCACCTGTTACCGAAATCTTCAAAATGCTTTTGCTCAAGTCTGATCTTATTGGGTTCATCCAAAGCGTTCACAACTGCCTTATCTTAAGCGAATTGCAATCTGGCACCGCAATCAAGCCGAACCTCCAAGAGAACAGTAGCTAACCCAATACCCGGCTGGCTTATCGATGGACCGGGTTGTGTTCCAAAAATTCTTTGTTTATTTTGACACGTTCAGCTGGAGTCTCTGATTGCCGCCGCTGGTGAGTCTTAAAAAAAGTCGCTTCGTATTTCCGAAAACGTCGCTGGAACTTGGCCCTTTCGGGCGTATTTTTATACCCTCTACCGCTGGCCACTGCCTTTCCGATCTGTCCGTAATTTGTTTATGGCAACTGTTGCCTCGATTAGAAGTCGGCGTTGACAGCTCCACGGATGATTGAGTCTTGGGAGACGGCGACATGTGTGGCAGCCGCGTCGGAGTCTGTTTGTTGTTTCCCCGCCGCGTGGCAATTGGTGGCAGATTGCGGCGACTGCGGCCCGAAGCGCATCGCAGCAGACAATAGACTACCACACATTTCTACCCTAATGACTGTGGCCCTGAACGAATTTGAAGTGGATTCGGGACCCGGTCGCCTTCCCAGAGAAGACGTAAACACATCGCCCGGTAGCCTTCAAGTGTTTGTGTATGTAATTGCAACGAATGAGTTAGAAGGGGCTGGGGGATGGGGGTTGTATCTCTAAGAAAACTTCTTTCCAGGGGGAGCTATTTTGTGTAAAATAACATAACACCAAATACTGACAGCTGACTGTTGCGACCAATCCCGAAATAAAACACGAAGGAATTCGTTCCTTAATTCATTCTTTCACCTTACGGTGAACATTACTCGTATACCTTTTTACCAAAACCACCACTAAACTTGCATATTTAAAAATAATCGGATATAGTTTTTAGAGCAAAATTGTTATCAAAGCTTTGCCGAAATCTGTTGATATGCAATATTTATGCTGGAAATAATAGAAGTACAAGCTAAAGTTAAGGAAATTTCAAGTGATTTACAACTTTTGAAAATATTTAGTTTAGACTCCCTTTTTTCTCGATTAATTTGAGAGCATTCACCTTTATGTGTGATGCGTTTGAAAGAAATCTGACCACCACCTTCAATCTTATTTTGTTATCAGTGGATCCAGTGGATAAAATTTTTAGGATTTTTGCAGATATTTTGTAAAAAAACTCATCAGTTCCACCTAAACACTCCAGATTACAGTCTCGGCTCCCATGTCCACGGTGGTCCAGCCCAAGGCATTGGTCACGAGCTGCTGCAACTGGCGCAGAGGCACTCCAGCCTTCTCCAGCTCGGCGGTCAGGGCGCGGTACTCCTTCAGGGAGCGCAGATCACGAAGCATTCGCCGGAACTCAGAGCCCCGGATGAGACGGACGGCGCTTGAAAGCTCGGAGTCGGAGGAATACAATCGAAGGTACATATCCCTCAAGGTGGCACGGGGCAGGGCGTCGCGGAGATCCTGGAGGAGTCCTCGGACTCCCGGCCGCCGCTTGGGAAGCTTGCTGGTGGGCGGGTCTGAGATGTGAACATCTAGGAACACCCTCACAAACTCCATGTAATAGGCAGGGTTCAGCTTGAGCCGCCGACAGGTATAGTCGTGCAGAGCTTGGTGCTGCTTCGTGGCCCGCAACCGCTGCACTTGCTCCTTGATTCCATCGCTTCGAAGCAACTTGATTAACTCCCTAACCTGGGAGTCCTCGACGGCATTCGCCAAGATGTTTCTCAGTTGGGGAGCCGGTAGGAGTGGGCGGGCAACCCGGATGAGATTGGTTAGGCCGCGCTCGGCATTACTGGGGCACTCGTTGTTCCTCTTGGAAAGTAGCACGTCCTCCACAGTGTCTTTGGACTCCGAAAGCTCCGGGCTGAGGGTAGTGCCAGCTGACATTTCGCCTACTTCACGGGCGATTCGTGGATGCTCCTGCTCCTCCCACACGGGTAGCCAGTTGATCTTGTGGACATCTAACGGGCTCTTCTCGTCGGTGGGTACGACCAGCTCAGGGAGCTCATGCGATTCATCTGGAAAGCCATCGTCGATCCCAATCGTTGTGCTATCAAGCAAATCCTGTGATTACGAAAGTCAATTTAAAATACAGTTATTGGAGTAGGTATTGGGTATGGCTCATTAGTGCGGACTGATAATTGCTCTTTTAGAGGGTCGGTTTAATGTAACAGATATGAATATTTTCCCACTCTACCTGGGACTCCTGTGGTTCCTGCACCGAGTGTCCTGCGACAAGAAGCAGGCAACAACTGAAGATAATCACCAATCGATTCATGACGGACTGTGCCTCTCTCCGTCGTTAATTTCTTCTTTTATAGCACTCCCAGCACTTTATCTGCTGTTTACCAACTCATATTTGCTTGAAAATTCGCAGGCAAATATTCGCATCCAAAGCAAAGAATCAACACGAAAAAAGTGGAACGACCTTGACAGGGCTCAGCAAAGAAAGCTCATCAATCTTTCACGCTCTCCCACGAATGCACAAATGGACGAATTGCATCGCAGAACACAGTTAGCAGTGAAATAATCTGTGTTTTTCTTGTTGATATTTGAAAAAGGTTGCGAGTTCATACCACTTCGGCGCAGTTCAATTGTAGTTAGTATCGGAGAACAATCTGGAAAGAAGTCTATAATTTGAATTCTGATTCGCCACTTACCATTACCAGTAATCGGTAAAGTGTGCCGAGTAAAAATGTAAATTATTGAAAGAAAATCGACACCCAATCATATCAGTTTACTCACGTTCAGAGGCGAAAAAGACAGAGCATCCTTGACCGTAACAACAAACAATTCCCATCAATCTTATGGCCCGTTGAGATTTCACTAGGCCTCCTTGCATAGGATCCCCATTCAAGTTAGTTGCCATATAATCCCTCATATCCCATAAAAATCTTCACCAAAACACAATCAAATGAAATTTTATGTTAATCCCAAAAGCCCCAGCAACCTGGAGCATCTTCCTGCCCCGAATGGGACTCGCTCGGCAAAGAATGAATATTCATGTCTGTCGGGAACGGAGGCCGGAATATCCTTGGCCACCGCCTGGGGTCTTGCCAATTTCGATACGCAAATGTTTCGCTCATTGTCAACAACAGCACAGAGCTGAAGGGAGAAATAAAAGTTAGTCGTTCCGGGAAAGGGGAGCCCCGCCAAATGAGTCCCTTGCGAATTCTGTGTAAATGATTTTTGGGGTTACGCTTTTAAATTTTCCGAAAACCGCCTGAACAAGAATGCTCTGGAAACTTCCCATTGGGAGCACGTTTGTTTGAGCAAGAAGCAAAAAAAAAAAAGAACATTTCGGGTTTGCTAATAAATAAAGTAGTTGCAAAATTTCTTAACTGTTTATGGAATAAATAAGGGCTAACCCTTAGCACCTTTATAAAACCATTCGCATCACGGCCCAGAAAATTCGTAAGAACAATGAACTGTAGCCTGAATTTTGGTTCAAGGTGGATTCTTCATTGCATTCATCCACCTTGAAGGAAACCCCAGAAGTTATTTTTCTAACAATTTTAATTTAATATCAATTTAAAGAAAATATTAATTTAGAGGCTTAGACAAATTTGATAGACCCAGTATTTTGCACAGACGTTATTTTTTGAAACCGTGGCCTTAGTATTGTAGTGCTTGCTCATTCGAACAGCGGTTCTGCTTGCAGGTTTTTTCGGTGTATGAATATCAATCCACCGGAATACCCCTTTCCAGTATCTGAGATATTGTTTCAATTCTTGTCAGTTGTTGGGCGCCTATTTATAGCTGAAACGAAAAATCCATTAGAATATTGCGGCAGACGCAGTTTTTGCCCTCAACCCTGCCCCATAATTCGCGAGTGGGGTGGCAGACAGAAAAGTACGAAGAGTACCTGGCTAGCTGGAAAAATATTATATTGGGAGTGCCGAACCGAAAAGCTTTCCCATATAAACAAGCATTAGAGACTTGGGCTCAACTTGTGCGGCTAGATGGATATGAAGCTAGGTGGCAAGATGTGGCTGTAGAGAGGGTGGATTCCAACAGTCACGCAACGGGTTAGTGGGGTCATGACATGGAAGGCGTGGCGGGGCCAACGTCCAAAACAAACTATTTTTGGGGAGCGAGACGGTCGGACATCAGGGTAATTTTCCCTTGAGTCCAGACAGCTGGGTAAGCACGACACTCCTTTTCTTTATCACCCCTAATTGATTCAAAAATGGAATTTGAATCCGCGTTTAAGTTCGGAGGCAGAAGGGATTGGTTTTGGCTCCAGCGCGTCCTGGACAGGTGGTCAATCAAATGCCCGATAAAGTAGGCTCTTCAATCAAAAACCCGGCGAATTGCATCATTATCACCCAATGAAGCTTACAGTCAATATGCAAATCAGTTCGTAGCCTTAACTGACTAATATCTGTCGAGACTGGCAATTATAACAAGTGGAAGCGCAAACACAAATATTAATGACCCCTAGCCAGGGTAAACAAAGCTTCACACATGTGTGTATATAAACCAAGATATTTCCGAATCAATCGCCGTTGTCCTAATAAAAGCTTTATTTGGGAATGTAAATATAATATTCACAGTGAAGGCCCTAATTATTGACAAAGCAACACGATTCACTTTTGGGCTGTTTACCTACATGTGTACATCGAACGTACTGTGAACGAAAGAAGGCTGCAGTTAGTTCTGAAACTATCATATTATATACCTCTTACTTGCCAAATTTATTAATAAATAAGATAACGAAAATCAACAAAGTGAAGAATTTTACTAGCGACCATTTCATTTTTTAGAAGCAAAGCTAGAAAATCTAAGAATTTATATAATTTATCATTCCGATCTAACATCAATGAGGTTGATTCTGGGAAGGAGTTAGGAAGAATATCGGAATACACATGTTGTTAAATAGGCAACTGTGTAAATATACATTGATTTATATATCTGCAAGCTACTTTTTCCTGGGTTACGTTTCCACCACATTTCGATATATGTAAGTTTGTTACCATTATATTATTAATTATCCCACATAGTATCCAAACTAAGGGTTTGTGAATCCATCAGAATAAAATTAGAGCCTAATAGCATATTTTAAAATCAATTGTCTTATAATTTCATCCCTCAGAAGAGAAGGTTCTAATATCAGTTCTGTTGAAAATTTGAATTTTTAAAATAGACCGCCGATGACATGTCCGAGTTCAACCCTGTCGACTGCCGCCTACCAACACTAACACTGGAGGTTGCAAACTGCGAACAGCTGATCGGCCTGGGGGCGCTTCGCAACACTCAACCGAAGAACGAAAAGAGAGTACAGAAGAAAATTTGTTTCACTTTTTCAACAGAAATACAAGATGTAAAACGGGCGCATCAACGGCCCAAATTAGTGAAAACTCATTCGGGAAACAAAATGCAAGCGACGGATAGTAATAGTAAGTGTCGAATCGGCGTAGTAAGCCCTAAACCTACCTGTGAAAATTTTCAACTTCGACCTGTCTGCTTGTGGGTGAACTGTACGGGGAGGGCTTCTGTAGTCGAAAGAGAGAGAGAGAGAAACCAGGCGAGAGAGGAAGAAAAATCAATAAAATTGTAGTGAAGCGCGATTGACGTGAGCAAAACAAAGACCGACTACGAAAGAGCGAGCCAAATGAAGCCCGGAAAAGCAACAACAGTGTGTCCGTTAGCTGCTTGAAATGCGCTGGCCGAAAAGAGAAGGCGGATCAAAGAAGCAACTGAAAACGGAGTTCCACTAAACAAACAAGTGCGCAATAACAGCTTTGAACAGCTGTCTCGCTAAAACAATATTCGCTCACAATGTAAATAATATGCAGATTGGGAGAAAATCGTACTAAGCAACGCACACAGAGAAACAAAACCATTCAAGAGGCAACGTTCGCACGTCCATTCACTCTCGGAAAGTAAATATCGAGTGGAATACAATGACGGCACTTTTTGCGTGATTCACCTCCAGAGGCAGTTAATTAAAGCGGCGGCGGTGGTGGCGGCAATAGAATAGCTACCGAAACAAGCAATAACTCCAACTGGAATGTGCGACTGTGTGATTTAAAGATCACTTCGGCTCAATTAAGAGTGTTTATGGTGGAGACAGTGGTTTCCTAATAAATAACACATCGCCGAAGTAAATGTGTATGTCACACCTTGGGAGATGAGTACAGGATGGGCAAATTGCCTGTTTTCCATGTTAGATGCAAAGCTTCCGATGTGTTTTCAGTTCCACGATTAGATGCTTTCTATATCGGTACTTGCAGTTTAAACGCATTAAGTAATTATTATTAATGAAATTCGGCAGCCTTGAATCTCGAATGAGTAAGCTAGTAACCGCCCAAAACGAAATCAATGACCTACTACTTAGTTACCTAAAAATTAAATTGATTTTCAAAGGGGTCAAACGCAGTTTTTAGTTAGTGAAATTAGGACAGGATCATTTGCAGTTATTTAAAATATTTAAAGCAAATAACTCGCCTACACTATACTGAATAGCTGCAATTTGACAATTCTTTCTAAATTACTCTAAACTAAGATTAATATACATATGTTTCATTTTCGGCTTTGCAGATTAATTAAAGCGCCAACAAAGCATCACAAAGATGAACGTAATGCGGAAGCTGCGTGGAGCAGCTACTGCAGGCAGCTCAAGTAGCAGCAGCGGCGGCTCATCGACGGCCAACAACACCTCTCCCGTGGGCAACAGGTCAGCTGATTTGGGCTCCACACCTGCCACAAACGGACGAACAAGCGAGGAGGCCCTGATGGATGCCCGCGTCCAAGTGAGCCTCAGCACACTGAAGAAGCTCTTCAATGAGTACACTCATCCAAGAGAACCGCTGAGTGAGCAGGAGCGCGACGGTAAGCTCTACGAGATGCTGCCCCTCTTTTGCAAAGTGAGTAAGCTGATACACACGGATGGAATAGCCGCTAAGTCCCGTCCTTACAGGTCTTCACAAGCTCTGCGGCTAACGACATGAGTGAAAAGTTCTGGGATGTGGTCGCTTTTTGCCAGCAAGTTTCCCGTCTCATGGTCAGCGAAATCCGCAAGCGCGCCTCCAACCAGAGTACGGAGGCGGCGTCTATTGCCATTGTCAAGTTTCTTGAGGTCGAAACCACAGAGGAAACCAGCAGCGGGTGGATGCTTCTCGCAACCCTTAACCTACTGGCCAATGGAGACGTATCTCTCATACAGGTACGTTAAATATGAAAACATAGAAATAGGCAGGAAAATCGACTTAGCTTCTTTGTAGATAAGTTGTAATTAGTTCCCAAATTTCCTTTTATTTACATACGGACCTGCGAAAACTAGTTTCTAAGGTCAAAAGGCTATGCCTTTGGTGGTCCAGAACTCCTCTGAGATATTTCATCCGTTCTTTCCGCAGTTCCTAAAGTTCCATGATTAGAAGATTCAATGGGTGTATCCTTATCATCTGCATTAGTTTCGGCGAGTGGGTCTTTAAGTTTTTTTAATTTTTCTGCTGCGTCTTTTGGCTCATTAAGCAATTCAGCATTACCTAAAGATCTGAGGCGAGAATAGCTCGAACCTTGTTCGACCAGGAGGATCTCTGACTTCTCTTTCTTGTCGATTTCTGACAAAAGCGTGGATCGCCTGCTCAGCCTACTCAGCCTGCGGTCCATCTGATTTGGTTTTATTGTTACTTCGCTGCTCTGACTTGACTTGGTCGAATCGATACTAAACGTGCTTCTGTCCTCGATTTTGGCCCACAGACTGGAGGAATCGCTCGTGCCACGCCAGGTTGAGATGGGTCGACGTCGCTTACCGAACTCCTCCTCTAGGGAGGCGCCGTACTCGGTGACCGCCGCTGGGATATCTGATTCACTGGTTGTTATAGTCGGCGTAGACAGAAAACTTTCGTCGCTTTCGATTTGTTGCAGCGAAAAGAACTTCCTTTGCATCTCCCTCAGCATCTGCCAAGCGCGAGACACCAAGTGTGGCTGCTCCTCATCCGCATTTGGTCGGAAGTATAGGGGCTGGGAGTTTGCCAGCTTAAAGTAGCACCTGCAGAATCTGCAAAGAAAGTCGTCAACTGGCTTGGAAAGCACGAAGAGCCCGGAAGTTCCAGCTTCAATGCGGTCGAAAAACATGCGTCCAGTTGCTTGATTTCTCCAGTCCCCTGGTTCCATGCGCATCAGTAGATCGAACACATGGAACATGTGCATCAGGTACATAGTTCCTGTAATCAGAGCAGCGATACTCTGCTGTTTGCAGTGCGCGAAGTGTGGGTGCTCCAGGTACTCTACGGTAGAATTGATGGAAGCCAGGTGAGGGTCTTGCATGGCGGTGCGCATTATCAGCACTCCGCAAAAGTAGTGCGCAATCACAGCGGTCACAGTGAGCAGCAGCTGCGAGGAGAGCACTGAGCTCCGAGCTAGCATCAGCCGAAATGCTCCCAGTGCGGCGAGCATAGTGAACGACGAAAATGTTGCGCAGTACAGGATCACGTGCGGAGTACGCTCGGGCCAGTACGTAGATCCCCTCATGTGGTAAAACATACACACACTGCCCAGCACCACTTCAATAAGCTTGAAGAATACCCAAACCTGGTTCATCTTAGAGACGATCCGAAAAATACAAGTTGAGAGTAGTTGTGATTTAGTTTTGAATAAGGTTATAACTCAAAAAGAATTGACAGCTTAGACCTGAAGTAACTACCCACATGTGTGCATATATAACGACTCTCTTTGTAGCTTCTGATAATTACACGGATTAGTAATCTTATGATAGAGAGAAAAGAAGAATTGCTATTTTAGCCCAGTGCTTACGTCAAGATTTTATAGCAAGAGTTAAGTCTTAGGATTTAGCTTGTTGTTTTCCAACTAACAAATGTATCCAAACTCTTAGATTTTTTTTCTTGTTTATATATCTTTAATTCTCAGGTTTATTGAGAATCGATATTTTTGTATCCATGTCCATATGAAAGCCTTCGATATTCCGGATGGCCAAAAATTATTATTATTTGTAGAAGCTTGAGATACCTATAAAGTCAAGACAGATTGTAGAAGTAGTTTATATATAAGAAATAAGAGAAGAGTAATTAAATGAAACCTCTGCTTTCTGCTATTCTAGGTTATGACCGCCGCAGCGGTACCATCTACCCTTGTGAAGTGCTTGTATTTGTTCTTCGATTTGCCAATAGTTGAGGACGACGAACCATCAGCAGATGGAGGGGCAGTGAGTGAGTTTAATGCCCACGAGAGGCGAACTCTCTTGCAGAAGGTGTTTGTGCAGCTGCTGGTGAAGCTGTGCTCGTACCCTTATCCCGCCGAGGAACTTGCCCGCATGGACGACTTAACACTGCTGTTTTCGGCCATCACTTCGCCGTGTCCTATCCACAACATTGTGTGGCGTAAAAATGCTGCTGAAATCCTTACCACAATATCCAGGAACGGTCTGACCGATGCCGTGGTTAGCTATATACATTGTAAGTACACAATTTCATACATTTAACATTTCTCTAAAACTATGAAGTGTAAAATTTAAGGGCTAGTTCTTTGCAAACTAAATCAAAATACTGAATATTTCTTAGTCCGCTTTACAGTATTTCTTAAAATGGTATACCCTTTTATGTGCCAAACAAAATGTATTTTTAAATGACTTTATATTAAATCTTTTTAGCCAAGGGCTGCATGGCGCTGTGCGTGGACAATATGCAGCGCCTGACATTTGGGAATCCTTTGGAAATCGTCGAAATGTTCGTTACCGTGTTCTGCTTTCTCAAGGACTCCAGTCAGGTATCCCAGATTTTAATGGATGATTTTCGCGCCTCCCAGGGATACGTGTTTCTCAGCGATTTCCTGCTAAAGTAAGTGGAATAGTTGAGAGCTGAAGCCCATCCAAACTAATGATAACTTTTAGGTTTGACAATAACCGTAGCCAATCGCTGGAAATACAAGCGGCGATTCGTAACCTTGTGCTAATGATCTCTTCGTTGTGCATGTGCGGCTTCTACGAACTTCGACCTCCAGCTTCGCAGTTCAACACTGCCTTTAAGCTGCAGAATTTCCAGCTGCCGCAGGCCACCTCCCGAGAGACGTGTGTTCGGAATGTCTACGCCTTTCAGGTGCTACAGAATGTTTTTCTCAAGTCTACGACGCCTGCACTCTGTTGCACTATTCTGGACGCAATTTCTCGGGTGTATCACTCAGAAAACGCCAATTACTTCATCTTAGAGTCGGAGCAAACGCTCAGTTCGTTCGCGGAGCGCATCCATCTGAAAAGCCCGCAAATTCAAGAAAAATTCTACGACTTGCTAGAGTTTATTGTCTTCCAGTTGAACTTTGTTCCGTGTAAGGAGTTGATCAGCCTTTCGATTCTACTAAAGCACAACCAGTCGACGCCCTGCAGCATCCTTTGCCTAAAGACATTGCTAAACATTCTACGGCACAACGCTGTCTTTAAGGACGTTTACCGCGAAGTGGGTATACTGGAGATCTTCGTTGGTTGCCTGACGCGATATTCAGCTCATGTGATGCAAATTACCAAAGGCGACGAGTCATTGGTGGTGGACTTAGAGGGTGACGCGGGGGAAGACCTGCTTGATACGCTCGGAAAATATGTCCTGGAGGCGCTCACAATGCTGCTGGGCGGCGGAGCCAGCAACAATGCCCAACTTTTCCGTGAGTACAACGGAGCCAAATGCGTCCATGAGCTGGTAAAGTTCAAGCACTGTCGGCCTCAGGCACTCGGAATCGTTAGAGAGCTAATTCTGTCCGCCGGTGGAGACGACGACATGCTGCACATACTGTCACTGATGCACAGCGTGAGCCCACTACAGGTGGAGTTCAAAATCCAGATACTAAACATGTTGCTCGGATGCCTAAAAGACTCCCATCGCACACGCACCGTCTTCCGTAAAGTGGGCGGATTTGTTTACGTCACCAGCGTATTCGTATCTCTCGACGGCAGTATGGCCCATCCTCATCCGGACATTCCACAACAGGATCTCATTTTGCTACTGCAAATAGTCTTTCAGACTCTTGCCACCGCCATGAGATTTGAGCCGGCCAACGCCAAGTTCTTTCATCAGGAAATTAGCAGCAGCTCTTTGTGCGATACTCTTCGTCTGCTCGGATGCTTTGGGGGATCCTCTGCTTTAGAGGACTTCACCGGTATCTATGAGCCGCAGCAGTCACTGCTCAAGTATTACCATGAGATTTTCAGCGGAGACATTCTGACTGTCAGGTAAGTCCTTTTGATTAAAAATTATGAAAGCAATTTTGCTTTCGACCTTATCAGAACTAGTTTATAGGAATGCCTAGTTCTTACGTATTTCAAAGTCGGATAGATCTTGAATGACCTAAACAGTTATACTAGAATGCTTAAACGCGAAGAGTAAATTGCAAAACATGTTGACGATGTAAATGACAGTATATCGAAACGGGTTCATGTTTTGCTACATTTTATTTTGAATAACTTAGAGAAGCGATAAAAACATAACTTTAGCATAATCTTTCTTTAGTTTTTGTTAAATAAATAAGCTCTTGATGTAAATAGACATGCTTACTAAATAACCAAATTTAGCACAAGAAAATATAATTTGCTCTGCTCTAATCTCGCTCTCAATTTTCGGCTACGGCTACAAAAAGCACAGAATATAATTTTCAGCTAATGCTGTAGTTATAGCCCCCGACTCCTCAAAACTTCGAGCAGAGCAGAGCAGATCAGTTTTCGACTTTTTGCTACGGCTCTGATCTTTCTCTCGTCAAAGTAAGAGCGGTAGCAATAGCAGAGGAACATTTCTAAAAATCCCGCTTCTATGGAGTAGTAAATGCAAACCCTGGTATAAATCAGTATATAAAACACCATTTACTTATTTGGATTTACATCAACAGCTTCTCTGACGACGTTCCCTATCCGTTGTCCTATGTGTGCATCGTATTTCGCCTGCTCTACAGTATTGCGTTGGACAATTTTGAGTCTCCGAACCTCAGTGGCATCATAACACTCGTCAGCGATCCTCCAGCGCTTCTGAGATCACCAAGCAAGGAGCTGGCGGCTCCCGTGCACCCCAACCAGCTGAATCTCACGCAACCCAGTCCCGAGCCAAGGATAGTGCACCCAGGTGTGGTACTCTGCATGCTTCAGCTTCTACCCGCTGTAGAGTACGAATCAGCTCCGGTGCAAGCAGTTCAACTGCAGGTATACCTCAGCGAAATCATCAAATCGTTGGTAAGGAGCGAGCGCAACCAGCAAATTATGTGCGACCACGGACTGGCGGAAAAGCTGCTCAAACTTACGCGGAAAGCGCTAGCTGAGGAAGCGCACCCGTTGCACGTGCCCATGCAGTACATTCTGGAACGTCTTGCTGCTCAAGCGCTGCAACCCACAGAGCTGCGTCAGTTTCTACGCTTGGGCGAACCGCTTTCATGTGCGGATATAGATCTTCAGCAGCCATACAAGCTAGGCGGACCCGTTCCGCTGACTCGAATCAAGACTCTGGTATCCATGACAACGCCGCGCGACTTCCGTGCTCACGGATCGAGCACGCTACCTCCGTTCGTCGAGCTGGACATGTCCGCCGAGGGTTTCGGTTGCTTGTACTTGCCCTCACTGGCGCCTCAAGCGACGGCCACAGCAGGTGGGACCATCGATGCGAATACCATTGGGGGCATTGGAGCCGGCGATCGCATCTTTCCACCCCAGACCGGTCTGACATACTCCACATGGTTCTGTGTAGAAAAGTTTTCTGATCCAAAAACGGATCCACACTGCGTTCGCCTCCTTACATTGGTGAGGACCATTCACAACCCACGCGAAGAAAATCTAGCATGTCTATCCATTTTGCTCTCGGCGCGAGACAAGGCGATCGTCGTCTCCACTCAAGAGACTTTAGTGACGCCCAGGAAAAGTAAGTTCACATTGTATGCAGGGCTAAAAAAAAATCTAGTCAAAACAAATATAAACCATATTTTAAAATTATTGCCTGAATACTAAAGGGGATGCTCTCAATTAAAACTTTCATCCTTCCAGGTATTGGTGACTGGGAACCAGAAGGATCAGATGACGGCATAGCTCGCATTTGGTGTCCTGATCTTTTGCACGAGGGCCAATGGCATAACCTGGTCGTTGTGCTTAACAGAGCCGTGCTGAAGAACTCTAGTTTATTCCTCTATTTAGACGGGGTGCCCATGCATACCCAAAAGCTTCACTACATCGCCCAGCACCCGGCAGCTGGTAACGCCAGTTTGACGTCAGCGACACAGATTTTCGGATATATCGGTACACCGCCTATATGGCGACGTTACTCGCGACTATGCTGGAAGCAAGGTGTGTGCCATCTGATTGAAGATGTGCTTACTCAGCAGACAGTGCAGACCATCTACCAACTAGGACCTCACTACATGGGCTCGCTGCAAGCGCCACAGCTTGGCAAGCAGTCCGAGTCGTTGGCCCCTTTGGTACCAGAGGATCGCGTCCTCCTTGGTCTTAACGCTAAAGCTGTTTCCAAGCTTACGCTGGTTAAAATCCGCAAAGTGTACAGTAGGGCCGATAACAAGAGCATCGCAAAGCAACTGAATATGAACTCGCATGAAAATGCCACGCCCATCAAGTAAGCAATAAGAGGAAAGAGTTTGGTTTACATCCTTATTCCTATGATCTGTTTTTTAGAATTCTACACAACTCCGCTGGACACCTCGCAGGGGCCGGTCGCTCCCTTGGCGGTGTGGTCGTTGGTTATCTTGGAGTTAGAGTATTTAGTCCACATCCCGTCTCTGCTATGATTGACACAGTAGGCGGCTGCAACGTGCTGCTCGGCATCATCGCCATGGCTCAAGACGTAGAGTCCTTATATGCAGGAGTCAAAGCTTTGACCTGCGTAGTTCGAAGCAATCGTGCCGCCCAAGCAGAAATGGACAGAAAACGCTGCTACCAGACGCTAGGCATGTTCTTTAAGAAGAAGAAGCATCTGCTTAATTCGCACATTCTGCACCTAACCTTTGGCCTAGTGGGTACGGTGAACAGCGGACAAGACATGTCAGCCATTCCAAACGTGACCGCTTTCCAGGACCTTTTATGTGACCTAGAGATCTGGCATAACGCACCGAACGGACTTCTACGGTCCCTTCTAGAGCATCTGCTGGAGCTGGTGGTGGAGTCCAGCGATAAAAAGCAGAATGTAAAGATCATGAGGGACCTGCAGCTTTTGGTAAAGCTTCTGCACATCATAACTCAAATCCAAGACCACTCGACCCGAGAGATTCTCTTCAGTTTGCTGGAGACTTTACTAGGCGGACAGCCAAGGCACACCGATCTGCTGCTTTTCGGTCAGTATGTAGCGGCAAAACTACCGCAGGCTAGTCTTGGTGTCTTGGAACGCGCCGTGCTTCTACCCAGTATGAAGAACCCTGTCGAGGACCAGGATGGGGGAGTGGCCCAGAATATCTACTTGCGCAATCGATGCCTTTCCCTGCTCCACGGGCTTCTATTCACGCCCCGTAACACTGTAAACTACGTAATCTGCGACGACATTTCCAAAACCTTGGGCATGGATTGGCTTCTACTCTTCATGCAACCGCACGTCCACTTTACTACTGTCATCATTGCAGTGCGCATTCTAGTCGTGGTATGCGCCAACGAGAGTTTTCTTGTGCGTTTTCGGGATGCCACACACAATGGAGGTTACCTTCGATTCACAGAGATGGTGTCACAGCGAAAATTGCTTGGCCTTGGTGCTCAACAGCTTAACCAGCGTCCGACGAATGGCACTGGCACAGTCATTGTAGCCACCCCACAGAACACCATACAGCATCTGCCGACACAGATCGCAGGCGAGGTACGAGCTGCGGCTTTAAATATACCGGGTAAGTACAAATTTGAACCCAAATTCTTCAGTTTTTAGCAAACATACGTCCCAATATAAACTAATTAAGTCTAAAATCATTTTCCCTAAACGCTTTCATGATTCCGGATCTTCAGGTTTCCAGCTTCTTGAATGGCTCATGAACCATCACCTGGACGTACCAGAGCTGTACTTCTTAATTACCGCCCTGATTATGGGACAGCCTGTAAAGGTGCTGGCTACTGAGCACACCAAGTTTGACCTTGATCGCGTCTGGTCGTTTCTATGGGGTGCTCCTGTCTCTGCCAACACGCAGCTGCCTAAACTCAATGTTTGTCCTGAGGGAGTTTGCGTACTCCTGGCTATGGTGCGGGGAATCGTCCATGGCGGAGAATGCGCTCCGTGGCTACACAGTCACCCGGAGACTATTATTCAGCTTCTTTTTAGTCTTTACCAAAACCTCAGCGATTTTGCACCAGTGATGATGGCTGGAGATGTTATCACCTCGCTAGTGGCCGTGCTTTTTCCATTTGCAACTCGACCTGTAGACTCCGAGCCAAACAGTGGAACAACCACCCCCACAGACGACACTGGAAGTAGCTTTGTTTTGCCTCCAGCAGAGGTCCTGCACAGCGCACCGCCTCCAAAGCTAACCACTCATCCGGTGTGCATTTGCATTATCGACTTCTTGCGCGTTATAGTCGTCGATTCTCTCGGTCTAAATATGCAAGGAAAGCTTACGCCGGTAATCGATCTCGTGCTGGACGCATCACCGGACTCGGCAGAGCTACTTCTGCAGGTCCAGTACCAGACACAGATCATCATCGCCCTAATGGATCACCTGCTGGCCGCCGACGTACTTGTAGGCGAACAGGCAGCACTGCCCCTGGTGCCTCTATTACAAAGCCAAATGCAGTACATCGCCCCCAACGTCTTTTACTTAACTGCTCGCATCGTGGACAAGCTGTGGCAGGGCTGTCTTGCCCGCAATCCTCACGACATTTTCGACTTTGTAATTAAACTAATCGTGCAGGCCAAGCGGCGGTCGTCGTCCTTATCCCTAGAGCACCTGCACCACTCGCTGAATCGCAGCATTCTTTTCCTGCTTTCCCGCCCGACCGACGACTCTCGGGCTGACCAGATGAGTGTGCTAGAGGCACTTCACAAGATCATACAGCACCGTCTGCTTATTTTCGGAGCGGGCAACCACGAGTTAGAGTTCATTGGGTGCCTTACTTACTGCTTGCTACAATTGACTGCAGACATGAAAATTATACTGGAGCCGGCCACCAGTCGAAACACCACCTGGCACGTTAATCCCCAGACGGAAACGGCAGAGCCCAAAGACGAAGATCTTAATCAGCTACAGGGTCGAAACCTGATTGTAGGCGCTGCCTTTCGCGTGTGGGAGGAGCTGTACGTTTGCAAGAAGCCTGCCATTGAAGAGGTTTTTAAAGTCTCCCTCACATCCCCACCGCCCAATTCCAAAGCACCTGATCTGCAGACGACACGTGAACAGGTAATGGATCTGGCCTCTAAACTATGGTTTAACTATGTGGAGGCAGAGCGCAAGGCAACTTATCGCGCGCCCTGGGAACTGCACACCCAGATTCAGTCAAAAATCCAAAAGGTTACTGGTGGGCTGTCGCGTTTGACCAGTCGAACTAAAACCAAAAAGGAGGAACTGGTTCGAACCAAGTCGACTTTGACTCGAGAGGTCGCTTATGAATCAACTAGCATTCACGTACAGCTTATAAAAGATCTTCTGGACTTGCGCGCCAAGCAGTATCAGCAGATGCTGCAGCATACTCAGCGTTACGTCTATCAAGACTGGGTTCAGTCAGAGATGGAGCTTACTCGTGAGCGGGGGCTGTGGGGTCCTACTGGCAGCTGCTCACTGGATAAGTGGATATTAGATACCACCGAGGGACCCCACCGTATGCGCAAGAAGACGATGCGCAATGATGTCTTTTACCTGCACTATCCGTACCGCCCGGAGTTGGAGCTTGCAGACAACCGACAACTGAAGTACAAAGTAGCCTCCAGTCTGGATAGTAAGACGTACGCACTGCATGGCCCGCAGCAGCCTCGCATCCTGGCAGAGGCTGCGGAACACCATGCGATGCAGCAGCAGAGTTCGCTGGAAGCAGTACACTCACATCGATTGGAGAGCAGTACTTCAACATCAACGCCACCACCTCTTGTTTTACCAAAGCTTGTTGGCCACGGTTCTGCACCTTATCCACAGGAGTCAGTCGATGGAAATGCTCCAGAGGATGACGAGGAGGATGAGGATACTTCGATGACCAGCGATAATGAGACTTTCTTGCGGTTACTGGAAGAGCAGGAGAAGATCAGCTTTATGTTCCGGTGTGCGAGGGTCCAGGGACTAGATACGTTTGAAGGACTTTTATTGTTTGGCAAGGAGCACTGTTACATCGTGGATGGATTTACGTTGTTAAAGAACCGCGAGATTCGTGACATTGACACCCTTCCCCCAGGAGCTTATGAGCCAATTATTCCCAACTCTGGGGGAACCTCTTCGGCTACTTCGCGAGCAGTTAGCCACAAGCTCAGGCAATGCTCAAAGTTCGCTTACGAGGAAATTCGTGAGGTCCACAAGCGGCGATACCTGCTTCAGCCAATCGCTTTGGAGATTTTCTCTGAGGATGGACGCAACTATCTTCTGAGCTTTCCGCGCAAGGTGCGTAACAAGGTTAACCAGCGCTTTCTGGCTCTGGCCACTGCACTAAACGATAATGCGCAGCAGTCTGTAGCAGGTCAGAAGCGCACGGCCAGCGTGGAGCAAACAGCTGGCATATTTAGCGGCCTGATCGGCGAAACCTCGGTAACTCAGCGCTGGGTGCGTGGCGAGATCTCAAACTTCCAGTACCTTATGCACCTGAACACGCTGGCTGGGCGGAGCTATAACGACTTAATGCAGTATCCAGTTTTTCCCTGGATTCTGGCCGACTATGACTCCGAGGAACTGGATCTGACCAACCCAAAGACCTTCCGGGACTTTTCGCGGCCAATGGGTGCCCAAGCCGAAGAACGCCTAGAGCAGTTCCAGAAGCGCTTTAAAGAGTGGGACGATCCGCACGGCGAAACGCCGCCATATCATTACGGCACCCATTATAGTTCCGCCATGATTGTGTGCTCTTATCTGGTGCGGCTTGAGCCCTTTTCGCAGCCATTTCTCAAATTACAGGGCGGGCACTTCGACCTTGCGGACCGCATGTTTCACAGCATTAAGGAGGCCTGGCTGTCTGCTTCTAAGCTGAACATGGCCGACGTCAAGGAACTCATTCCTGAATTCTTCTACCTGCCCGAGTTCCTCAGCAACTTCAACAGCTTTGATCTGGGTACAAAGCAGAATGGGGAGACCCTCAATCACGTTATCCTGCCGCCGTGGGCCAAGCACGATCCGAGAGAGTTCATCCGACTCCACAGAAGCGCCTTGGAGTGCGACTATGTTAGCCAGAACCTACATTTGGTGAGTGTGGATTGATTTCTAACAGTTGAATGGCAGACAATCTTAAATATACTATCCTCTTGCAGTGGATTGACTTAATCTTTGGCTGCAAGCAACAGGGACCCGCCGCAATTGATGCCGTCAATGTGTTTCACCACCTGTTCTACGAGGGAAACGTGGATATATACAAGTAATTACAAAATAGTTTACTAAAGTATTATTTTAATAAGATTATGTAAACTTATGTTTTTTTATTTATTTGCAGCATTGACGATCCACTTAAAAAAAATGCCACCATTGGCTTTATAAACAACTTTGGCCAGATTCCAAAGCAGCTATTCAAAAAGGCGCATCCTGCTAAAAAGATGGGCAGTTCCCGTCACTCTGCTCTAATCGACCCAACTTCTCTAATTCAGGGCAATAGCACAGTGCTGCAAACCGACCGGCTTTTTTTTCACAACTTGGACAACCTGAAGCCCAGCCTGCAGCCCATCAAGGAGCTAAAAGGTCCAGTCGGTCAAATCTTACAGCCTGACAAGACGGTGTTTGCGGTTGAGCAGAACAAAGTTATGATGCCGCCTTCGTACACGAAGTATATAGCCTGGGGCTTTGCCGATCACTCTCTCCGCGTGGGACTCTACGACACGGATCGGGCATCCTTTGTGTCTGAGGCATCTGCCCAGAACTCGGGGGAGATCTTGGCATGCGCCTGCCCAAATGCCAAAATGATTGTCACAGCGGGCACTAGCTCCGTAGTGACAATTTGGAAGTTCGACGCAAATCGAAAAAGCCTTGCCGTAAAGCACTCGTTGCATGGACACACCGATGCTGTTACTTGTCTAGCTGCAAGTTCAGCGTACAATGTCATAGTTTCCGGATCGCGGGATGGTACGGCCATAGTCTGGGATATGACGCGGTTCACTTTTGTGCGCCAACTGCGAGGCCATGCTGGTGTGGTGGCTGCTGTGGCCATTAATGAGCTGACCGGCGATATTGCCACATGCTCGGCCACCTGGCTCCACGTGTGGTCCATCAATGGCGATGCCTTGGCTATGGTCAACACTTGTGTGGGCAGTGCGGACCGCATGCAGCAGATCTTATGTGTGGCGTTCTCGCAGATCCGTGAATGGGATCAGCAGAATGTAGTCATTACTGGCTCGACCGATGGTGTTGTGAGGGTCAGTAAGAGGAAACTTTAAAATATTTTACAATCTAAAGTCTATTTCCAAGCAGATGTGGTCCCTAGAGCACATACAGGTACCTATAGATCGCAAATTGAGGCGAGGAATGGAGGTGTCTTCGCAGGACAAGCCCGACTCTGCCTCTATCGACGGCAAGGACAATAAGGAAGACAAAATGAACCTGATTACGAAAATAAAAAACCTTTCCGAGTCAGAAGAAGAGTTAGGTTAGTTATTATTTTTTTTTATCTTTTCCTTTCGAAGTGCCTATTTCTTCAGTTATTTCGTGAATTTAATTTGTGTCTGAAAGTTTGGCCAAATACGTATTTAGTATAAGCCTATAATTTCGAGTACTTAAAATTTTTATGATTTTTTGGCTCCACATATATATATATTTTCTCATTCTTCCTTTTGCAGAAATTGTCAAATCCGCCTCCGAAAGTAGCATTTCAGAGGCCTCGCAGCACAGCCATGAGTCGAGTAAGTCAGCTGAAACAGGTGTCAAGGCAGGGCCGCTGGGTGAGCATAGAAAAAGCTCCATTCCGGGAGCAAAGTCCTTGCATGAAATGAAATCCACCACTGCAGAAGCTCAGGGAAGCAGCTATAATTCTAAATCCAATGATGGTAAGAATGCCTGCACGTTACTGTGCTGAAAACTAACCTTCTTCAATTTTCTAGATGAGCACTCTATAAGGCCGAGCAAATCAGATACCAGCCTTACTGACGGCTTCGTTGTTATAGACAATGACCGGCATAAAGGTGATCAGATTCTAAGAAAAGGCAAGTTTTTGAAATGTTATAGATTTGATTCTGAATTTGCCTTCTATTTAATTTTATTAAATGTGTATTAGCGTTTAACCTTTTCCGTAAAAGTTGACCGAGCCAAGATTGACGCATTCAAAAAATATGTTAGGGCCAAATTGAAAAACTACACTCTGTTCTATTCGTTGCTACTCAACATTGCTCCTATTCTCTAATTAAGAAATCACCTTAGAGATTAATTATATATTTGTTTACACTTAGGCTTCCGATGGCAACGCCAATTGATGTTCCGCTCGAAGCTAACCATGCATACGGCCTATGATCGCAAAGATAATGCTGAACCAGCTAGCATCACAGCGTTAACGGTATCCAAAGATCACAAAATATTATATGTCGGTAAGTGTCAAAATAAATAAATAAATAATTTAAATTAAATTTAAACATTTGAAATTAATTAAAGGTGATGCACGAGGTCGTATCTTTTCGTGGAGCGTAACGGAACAGCCTGGACGCGGAGTTGCCGATCATTGGCTGAAAGACGAAGGAGCCGATCAATGTGTCAAATGCCACGTCAAGTAAATTCTTTAATATATCAAGTAAACTGTAGACAGAATGTTGATGTATTTAAAATCAATGTTTTTTTCAGATTTACACTTTATGAGAGAAAACACCATTGTCGCAATTGTGGCCAAGTGTTCTGCAATAAGTGCAGTCGCTTCGAGTCGGAAATATCTCGTCTGCGAATCCTGAAGCCAGTAAGGGTATGCCAGGCGTGCTATAGTCAACTGAGAACGAGTTCGTTGGACAATTAGGAAAATGAAAGACGTGTTTCTGTGTATATTCGGAACTGTTGAACGTAGTTAGGTCGAAAGCTTTTATTTTTATGGATTTCTTAGTTTTATCCAATTTACTTTAATCTAACATAAACCAAAGGCTGTTATATGATTTTATTCTTATTTAACATAGTTCAATTCGAATTTTGTATGTACACAATGCAAGTTGCAATATAATTTATATATTTATTTATAACTATTTATTAAACACTGAGTTAAACCATAATAAATGTTGCTTTTACAACGCAAGCATTGACAATTTGTAGTAATGTAACACAGATGTAATATCTTATAAATAATGACTGTAAAGTGAACACATTCGAAGTATGTATGAGCAGCCTAGAAAGTCAGTTCTTAGCTTGATGTTTTCCGCACTGATAGGCAGCATTGCCGTCAGTCCGCAACAGATAAATCAATAATAGTCGAACTAAGCACCGCCAGTTATATCAATTAAATAGTTAACTCGAACACTTTTCTATAAAACAAATCCAAACACATCACTAAGGATATCCCCGCACTTTTTGCGGGACCAATACACGTTTTAGCACACAACATTACAACCTCACACTAAACTAAAGGCAAGTAGTTTTTCTCAGCATTACCTTTAAATGCGGAAAGAAGTTAAGGCAAGCAAAGAATGTAGTCGGTCACGAGTTGGAAAAGCAATATTTGAAATTGCAATTTAATTAATTACGCGTTGCAATAATTGAAAAGAAAATGTATAAAATGATAAGCTGTCAGTCATCCTTCTGGAAAAATCTTTGAACAAATGTGTAACTTCAGTTCCGAGCTTTAAACCATTCAATAACTTCCATCCGTTACGACAAGAAGTTTAAACCCAGTTAAATAATGTATATACGAAAGTCAAATAACAATGAAGGTCTTATTAATATAGGACAAATAAATTAGATAAATATATCGGTAGCCGTGGTAGAAAAACATTCCGTATTTTGTAGAGAATCTACATGTTGCATTGATAATAATTTACAAATTAAACATATATGTACGGGGTGCTGTTAAAGAGTAAATGAATGTCGCGGTAGGAGCAACAAATGCGATTCCATTTTCACCAGTCTGTTAAAGTAATTACCAAACTCTATCCAAAAACTTGACAAAGACACCAACGCCAGAGAACATGTAACTTTATATCCTCTACAAACGTTTCAAAGAATTATACAGCTCAAAGATTTCAAAAGTGTTATATTTCAAGCCGGAAAGATAAGTGTTATATAAACATACTTAGCCAGTTAGTGCAATAAGGAAGAAAGCACCACAGCAAAAACATGACAACCTGTATCAACATAAAAACTACATAAGTTTCTAGAAAGAATCATATAAATATAAATATATATATTTATTGTTAGTGTGTGAGATCGAAAACATAAATATTATGGCATGCAAAGTTTAAAAATACAATTTAATAAAATGAACTATGTTAACAAAGGTCAGGTCTTTTACTGATTTAAATTAAGTAGTTAATTATGGCAATACATCACATACACTGTAGAGCTGTAAACAATTATTTTTTTTAAGAATCGATTATTTTCGATTCAATTCTTGAAAAGATCGATTAAATCGATTCAAAATCGAAAACAAAAAAAAACTTCTTTTTGAGAAAAAGCTATATTTTGCTTAAAAACCAAACTTACAGTTGCAAACAAAACTAAAATACGTTAAAAAATTTGTTTGAGATCAATGTTTTGTTTATTTAAAACCCATGGGTTTTTATTTGTAAGTACAAGCTTGTCTACGTTTTTCGGTTTCAAGACCGTTCTGGGGTCGGTGACTATGCGTTGGGCGCTGACAACAATCTACTTTATTTATTTTTCCTCAACACCAACACACACTGATTCTGAAAGCGATTAATATTTACTAGTTTCCTTGAGTTATGTTACTTAAAAAATTTTTTTTGTTAACTTAAATTTGTTTTAAGGTGAGCAAACTGGTCGATGCATCGATTCCCTTTAAAAAAATAGATTTTTTCGGGTCATCCAGAAAGATTGATTAAATTGATTTAAAAATCAAATTGTTTACAGCTTTAATACCCTGCTGGTCGTGGCACGAAACACGATCGACACACGAAGGTTCGTGTTTACGCGTTTTTGAATTCCAATTCCAATCATCTTTTAACTATGGCAAGTCCGAGTGTTTTCTCCACTTAGTCTAAGAATCTACTTCTGTTTATTTTTTGTCACTACCTATACATACATAACATCACAGTTAGATAGTCAATATGGTTTACATGGTTCTGGGGTAACCCATTGGTTTCGGTAGTGAAATCGGACAAGGCGTCCATTTCTGCCTTTAAAAACATTATTTTGAAATTTTCGAACCAGTAACTGATATTTGTAACTATATTATATATGATTTGGCAATTGCATATTTATGTCCCTATATAAAATAAGTTTAAGATTCAAGATCTGTATATCCCGATAACCCTATTGTGACTTTTGACTAACATCAAAAATGTGCTGTGCATTTCAAGATGTGTAAGATTTTTCTTTATTAATCATTTAATCCTTTAAATTAGACCCAAACCACGCAGTGCTTCGCTCACCACAGCTGACATTGTTCGGGCTGAAAACTACTGCTCCGGCATCCAAAAGTTCTTTGGAACGGGACGAACCCTTTGATTATTTGCTGCAGACGCTGCTCGTCGCCGTCGTGCTCAAGAAAGTTAGTTGCATCTCCGTCCCCACAGAAAAACTGCGCCAGGTTGAGAAAAAAGATCTTTTGGGGGGGGACGTCGGTAAAGTCTGTGCCGTTTATGTCCTTGGCGATCTGCATGTATGCGGAGTAGGCGAGATCCAGACCCACAATATCCGCCATACGTTCGTCAAGGTATTGCGTTTTGTTGCGGTTCATGCAGTTTAACCCTGCCTCGTAACGTGGCGAGCTAAATATCTCTACGCCAGTGTCGTGAACGTTTCCGAAACTATCTAACAAAACCCCGCTGGTGTCGACGGAGTGGGCTAGCTCATGAGCAAGAACGAATCCCAGAAGGCTGTATTTAAATACTTCGTTGCTTTCCGGAACAAAAAGCGGCTCCTGAAGAAGCCCATAAGGCACGATAATAATATTCCGCCTAATTAGGTAGAAGGGGCTGGAGCTCATCGCCGAGATCGGATCCGGCATGTAGAAGTACTCGTCGGGACTTATAGTCGATTGGTTAAGTTGTGCCATCTGCCTTCGTGTTCGGAACTCCAGTAGATTGAGATGTTCCCGACTGTAGTCAAAGTCTGTCGAAGAGAAGACCAGATCCTCATAGTGTTGGCTAACGAAACTACGATGCTCACGCCCTGTAGGCATGTTGCCGATGTTCAGGATGATATTTCGAGCCTTCGTGGCCACCATCCTTCTCTGCTTACTCGTCAAACCAAGACGATTTTTATCGATTTGCATCAGGAACTGCCGACGCAATTGGTCAAAGATCTCTTGGATTTCCTGGGTGTAGTTCTGCAGCGTAGCCTGGTCTAGAAAGCGCTGCTCGTAGAGTAGGTTTGATGCCAGGTTCATGCTACGACGCACATCCTTTATGCAATCAATGGGCTCTTCGCTGTCCATGGTGTCTTCCAGAAGGTAGAGCACAAATCGAGTCATGATATAATTAGCTACCACTATGGTGTCTGAGGAGTCCATTAGCCGCTTAAGGACCGTGAAGTAGTGCAAATTCTGGACCTGCACTCTGAAGTGTCGGGAGATGCGGTAGCCAAGAGTTAACTCGACGAAACTGTGCCAATCGTAGCCGGTCATGCGCTGCAGCTGATGCAGACTCATTATTCGGCTGTCATCATCATCGTCCGCTTCCGTCAAGACCCGTACAGCAGATTCCAGCCTTCTTATTTTCTGCGCCAGAGGCAGTACACTTTTCGAGGGCACACCCATAATCTGGAGAATTGCAACTGTTTCCGTAAAGGTGTTCAGGTGCTGCGAATCTTCCCCAAACGTGGGCTTACTGAGGTCCAATAGGAACTCGCTACTGTTTTGGTAATTCGGTGTGACCAATAAGTCTACCAAGACATTGGTGAAGCCGTATCGGTGCAGGTATGCCAAAGTTCTCATCCACTGGAACTGATCCTTGGGCCAGGGTTTCCCACGGGCGGTGAACTGGGGCCATACGAGTGTCTCGTCTGGGGGGGCCAGTCTTAGGTAGTGCTCTGCACTTCGGGTCGTTTTCGGAGCATTGCGACAAGTAAGATAGAATCGCAGGGCTTTAGCCTCTACGCTTGACTTGTCTAAGCCTGGCGAGGTCGAGCGGTGTTCCAGCTCTTCCATCAATTGGACGAAGTTCTTATTCACCTTGTGGTCTAACATCTGGGTGATCTCGGTAAAGGGGTCGTTGATATGGCGCTTCGCGTACTTTCCACATGCATACTGGAAATAATTGCCACACGCACTGGCATCTTCCACGACATAGCCGAGGATGTTGTTCAGCAGTCGTGTGTTTGGATTGGTCTCGGCCCTTTGGGCTGTACAAACTGTGTAACTTGCGGCAAATAACAAGCAGGCGATCAACATCATAGCGGTCAGCACACTAAACCGAGAACCATATTTGCCAATTTCAGAGGAAATCAGCGCGCCATAGCTGATAGCCTTTGCAAGAGATAACAAGTAAAACTGACCTGTAAAAAACGAATAGCACGGTGACTTCAGTCTGTTCTGCTGCTGTTTTTCAGCATTGAGCGTATTGTTAAATACTTTTGACTTTTGGCCTACATGATCGCCGTCTGAATCGCCTATGTCACTGGAGGTAAGGGGAGTTTTCTAATGACAGACAGCAAGACGGCAATGGAAAATACAATTGTCATACTTTTGCGAAGCACTTGTAATTCGAATATTCTTAATAACAGGTTTGTAAGAGGAAACATTTAGGATTGGTCTGAAACACGTAAAGGAGAGATCTATTCGCGTATGGTTAATGCCAATACGATCCCACCCAAGTATTTGTGGTCAAAACTATTCTTCAAGACAATAAATATTCATTTTTATGCTTTGAAATTTGATGGAAAATATTTGGTCAGCATTTGATCAGAAACGTATTTTAAAATTTGAAATAGTAAATAAGAACAAGTTACAACTTGTTGTGGTACAACATTTTATACTTTAAAGAATCGTCGAGATTATTAAACAAAATGATGAGTTTCTTCAAATAAAAATAACCAAATAAATCAAATGAAACTGGAAGTGTCAGTGCTCCGTGTATCAGATACCCATCAGTCTGATAACCTGCTACTTTAACGATTTTAGCTTCAAAATAAAAATTCTAGTAGCGAAACAATGTCATCATTCTTTTTTTGTACAAATGCCTTCAGGTAAATCATGCCGACTGTTGTAATATAGCCCCATATGGGCAATCAACTATAGCCATCAGATGGCGCTACAGAACTTTTAAACAAATGGCTTACAGAGTTACGAGGCATCCGATAGCCGCAGCAATCGACAATGGTAATCTTTCTTCTTCAACCTCAATTTCCCGTCTTCTTTGCAAGCAAGGAACCCAAAAGTAGCCCCGAATAATGTACATCGACAGCCTTTTCACCACGTTAAATTTATCTGAATTACAATTTTTCTAAGTGTGCCGGTGGGAGGTAGTCGATTTCAATGGAGGTTGCCGAGTGTGGCGGGATAGCTAGCTGTTTGGTGCTAGCGTCTCCCGCTCTGCCAGCCTTGATTAAAGTGCGCCTTTCCAGCAGGGCAGCGTCCACCAGGGCAACAGTTGCCACCAGGACATTCGAACTGACTCTGCCCTCGCGCCCCGTTGCCACTACCGCCCGCCTCCATTCGGGGACAATGGCCGCCAGGACAATTGCAGCAGGATCCACAGTTGTTGGTTTTCGGTCCTTGCAAGTAGCCTCTGCTGAAGCTGCAACTGTTGTTACCACAGAAGCCGTCCATGCTCACTGGAAATAAAATGTTTAGAACTCGTTTTCCCAGAGTCATCTCTGATCTTACCTGACACTTTTATAAAGAGCCGTACAAATTTTTAGAAAATGAATAGTTAGTAGTGAACCTTTTTTCTGGACGGACTTCCGAGTTGTTTGAAGAGGCCGAATCGAATGAAAATCGAGCTATCCCAGCCTCGACAGACAGAGAAATGAAACCCATGGCCTCCCTTGTCACCGAAACTTCTTTTCGAACTTTCATTCGAATTTGAGCGAGCGCCTGCGCAGGGTTTCCGGGAAGTGGTGAGTTTCCTTCGCCTCGGGGGCGTGGCCTAGCCACACACACTGCAAACCCAAATCCTGCCGGGGTTGCAGGAGCAAAAGAGAACGCAAATGCAGCTAAAGGGAGGGGGCATAGAAAAATGCGACTTCTTGATGCCGCAAATTTGCCATGTATGTGTAGAGCGGGGTGGGGGGAGTAGGAGGTTGGTGGTGGGTGGTGTTGGGTTCAGGGTCGGCAGAATGGTGGGGTGGCAAAGTTACGACCGACGGCGACGTTCACGTCGTTGCTGCAAATGACTTTGCGTTCTGACTGGTTAATATAACCACAGGAACGTATTTGGAAGGCGTGCGTGGGGCAGCGTTATATACGAGCAGTGGGCCGGCCTTGTAACCACAGTCAGCCAAATGGGCTGTGTAATGGACACGGGGCTTATCCTGAGCCCCTCGCCGAATCGACTTACAAGACTCCACCCTCTAAGCCGAATGTCATGTGCAAGACGTTCAGCGGCGTGGTCGTGTGGGTGAGCACGGCACCCGCTCACACTGTCCCAAAAGTCACTTCAATTTGGATGAGAGTCAGTAAATCAACCCCTATCAACATACCAGCAACCGACCGAGCTGCGATTGCGATTTCGATAGCCATAGTTACTCCAGCCAGTGCCAGCTGGGGAAACGCCATTGCGGAATTCCCCAAAGCACTTCCACTCACTCAGGCAGGGTCCATGTCTAGCCTTATGCTGGAATAGATGTGTGGAAGCTATATGTCCTTCCACATATGATGTGTTACTCTACTTTATGGACAACTCCATTCTGTTTCCGATGATTGCTCTTATTAAGAATCTCCGAACTGCTATTGCCTCTGATTAAGGGACATTCTAATGACCTCTATACTGCCATAATTTGGCTGAACTTTATATACCTAAAAGATGAATCGATCTTCATCTGTTCGATCATATTAAAGATACATTGAAATCTTTTTAAAATCAATTTTTCCTTTGTTTCAAGCTTATTTTGAATCAGAACATCATTTCTAAGTTTATTAAGGAACTTGATATTTGGGATCGTACACCAATCGCTTTAAAAGTAAAGTTGTTTTTTCATCACTGAAAAGAAACGATTTGACTTTGATTATCGGAATTAGGCGACTGCACCCTGCCACAGGAAATAAGTACAATACGAAGCTACTATAATAATTGACTTGGTCTTAAATGGCATTTCATAATGTAACTAATATAAAACTAACATTTAAATCGATGGCAGGCAACTCAAGTGACTCGCCCGGTTAAATGTACCCTAACTGAGCCGCCCTTTCGGCAGAAGAGGTCCTGACTTTAGAACTAATAATCCGTCAGCCTACAAGCGCCGGATTGCACCGAACAAAGAGCAAAAAATGTAGGAAAATCGAGAGAAGCCAGGAGAGTTTTGCAGCTACGCCGACGAAGGATATTTGCCCAGCAAGGAGCAGGACATCGGAAGGACGCCGAGCGAGATGGCTAGCTGTGGGAGCAGGACAGCGCCAGCACACACCACTACAATGTCGCAGTCGCAGTCGCAGTCGCAGTACCACGGCTAGCTTTTCGTCATTCTTGACATTTTGTGGTGAATTGTCGAAAGCCACAGGATATGTCTGTGCGCCAGTGTGCGTGCGGAGCGCCGCTGCGCCAGTGTGCGTGAGCAGCTGGGTCGGTGGGTTTGCAGGTTGAAAAACAAAAATGGTGGACGGCAGGAAGTCCCCTCATTTGCTGTAATCGCATCAGGCCGGGCACTGAAAAAAGGGCGTTTTCCGGTTGGTTACCCGGCGCTCCTCGCTCTCCTCCCTCGGCTCTTTTTCTCTCTCTTCTCTGGCGTCCACCCACTCCGGAATGGGAGAGTGGGATGGGAGAAGGGTGGTAGAGTGGGTGGCTGCTTTTGGTCCACTATCAAGGGATGAAATGTAACATTTGGTAGCTTTTCGTAAATTTTCGACTTTCGTTTGCGTTCTTTTTTTTTTGTTTGTTTTTGTTCGTTTTGCTTCGATTTCCCCGGGTCTGGTTCTGTGTTCTGGGTTCTCGGTTTTCGGTTCTCGGATCTCGGATCTCTATTCCCGGAGCTCGCTGCCTTTCATTTTCCCAACTCAACTGCGCTTTCCGCCTTTTCGTTTGTGGCTTTGGGGGGTGGCGGATGGGCGGGGTGGCTACTGCCTTTGGCTTGGCTCGCCCTCCTGTCAAATTGACTGCAAAAAAGGACCTCTCCTTGGCAGCTTCACTTTCGTAATTGGCGGTCTGTTCGCTGCTGGCTCTGCCAGCCTTAGCTTCCCGTTTCATTCGCAGTTGGTCCGTCAGCCCAGGCGATCCGATTTCGCAATCGCACTTGCGTCCGCAGGAGGTTTCAGTGTCCAGATTCCAGCGGCAGCATTCGCGTCGGCATCTGAACGTCAGAAGGCGTTTCCCGAATTTCAAGTGACATAGTGCTCCGGTGATACTATCCCAACTTAAAGTGCGCAGTGTGGAACGTACAATTAAGCAAACTGGATACGTTAGGGTTCAAATACTTCCACCAAAGGAAAATGGGCACAGGTAAAGGAATGCGTCGGGACTTTCTATGTCAACTGGCATACCGGCGGCGTCTGAAATCTCTTGTACGACATCATAACATAAATTGCCAGAACGGTATCCTTGAAATCGGCTTCGGGAAAGTGAAAAACCGATTGATTACGCGTACCAGGCCTATCCATTTTACTCGGTGGAATTTCATTAACATGGCTGCTTAAGGGTACTTAGTTGGAATTAGTTTGCTAAATTGTGTTATGTTTTCATTCGGTTTTTTACGGAAATTTGTTAGATATCTGAAAGAATTTCAAGAATTTGCATTTCTTCATGTTCCTATGGTGGTTACTTATTTCCTTAGTTCGGTAATAAAGAGGAGTGTCATTCAAAGTTTCTTATCTGTGTTACAATGTAAAAGTTCCAATTTTTTCGTAAAAAACCAAACCCTATTTGAAAAGTTCCTACAAGGCCTTTCCTCTTTTTGCAATTAAATTTCTTTTAACTCCATTGATGAACTCAGTTACTAGAATGACCGGTAACGAGCCACGTTACTAAAGCTAACTTGGATCAGGAAGTCGATCAAAAGAAGTTCACCCAAGTTTTAATCAATGAAAGTCGGTTAAGGTTAAAGTTAATAATAATAATAATAGCTAAGAAGTTCAAAGAAAGTATGATTTCTGGCACTGATGGACTTTTTGGCTACGCCATTCCAGTAAACCGTTTTCGGTCATTGAATACTCATTTTACTTTTAAGTTCCTTTGGTTACCTCTCCCAACTTTAGCTAATTCTAATTTTAAAAACCTATTCTGGAGCTCTCACGCCTATAATGCAAGCCTGTCACGTTTTTCCCACATTCTTCAGGCCTTTCGCCTATCTAAACATGTCCGAGATTTCCATAAAAAATTCAAAAAGCATATTGCATAAGGTTAATATGGGTCTTAACCCACCCACCGACCAGCCAACACGAAAAAGGGTTTTCGAAGTAGGAAGTGATGGCATAAATAAACAGAAATATGTAAAATCAACAATGGCAAATTTTAAAAAAGAAAACAACGGACTGGAAAAGGCCCGATTCCGAAGGTGTCAACGGGTCTTCATATTCCGATTCCGATGCAACCCCAGAAAAGGCGGCACGCCCGGCCACTCGAGAGGTGTTAACACGCTGCGGACAATTGCCGATCCGCAGGGTGTGAAAATTGGCAACACGCGCCAGCCAAGCCCCGACCCAAGCCCTAACCCAAATCCAAACCGAGGGAACTCCACTGGCGACAATATGTCAAATGTCACAGGACAAAGGACCACAACAAAGGGCGAGCGTTTTATTTTGACAAGTGCCGGGTGTTGAACTTAATTTGCGAAGCGTGCCACTCAAAGGGCTGCCATCCTCCCATCTCGCCATCCCGCTCCTGCTTGCCACATGCCGTCCAAGACGAGATGCGAGTGTGCGGGCCACTTTCACAAGCTAATCCGCGGCAAACTCACTCAAAGCTGTGCCGCAAAGTAGGCAGCTCCCCTTGGGCGTGACTCCTGGTTTTGGCCAGGTTAAAGGAGCAGGGCGAAGTGGACGTAGCAGGAAGTAAAAGTGAAATAAGCCAAAGACAAAGTGCATTTCCTTTCTATTATTCCTGCATGGGCAGCTACAAGAATCGAACCATTTTGAGCTAACCAGAAGCAATGTTAAGAGCAACTCTCAAATTTAAATACGTTTTTGAAATTCCGAAAATTAGAATGAATTGCTTTGCAATGAATTTGGTTTATCGGAGTCCCTGAAAATATTTAAAATGAAAGTATTCCTCACAAGTTCAGATTGTTAAGACTAAGAAAAACCCTTTTCAGGAGTATGCGTTACATTTAGCTCCAGTTAAGTAGTATTTGTGATAGTGGGGTCTGGTTTAACCTGTAAATCCATCAATTTGAAATTTTCGTATCATTTTTAGCGGGCGACCGCCTGTTGGACATTCCCTGCAAGGTGTGCGGCGATCGCAGCTCCGGGAAGCACTACGGAATCTACAGCTGCGATGGTGAGTCCAGGAAGGGCCGAAGTAATAAGAGTGTAAGCTTAGCTAATCCTTTCAGGCTGCTCGGGCTTCTTTAAGCGGAGCATTCACCGAAATCGGATTTACACCTGTAAGGCCACCGGGGATCTCAAGGGTCGATGTCCTGTGGACAAGACCCATCGCAACCAGTGCCGCGCGTGTCGCCTGGCCAAGTGCTTCCAATCCGCCATGAATAAGGACGGTAAGTACCATACTAACGCTGTAACCACTCCTCTGCTGCGCCGCAAGTATTGTTTTACTTTCCAAATACACTTAATTATGCAGCAAATTAGCTCGAGAAGCCTGTTTTCGCCAAGGTCCTTGGGCATAAATTACATAAAACTCGGAAACCGAAATGCCGCCGGCTCCTTCCGCCCACAGTTGGGGCTAGACTGCGGGACTGTCATTTGAATTTTGGCTGAATTTGTCATTAAGCTGATTATAAATTATGCGAGCCCCAATCCTGTGGTCGCACCTCGGGGGAAAAGGACTTAATGGGGGAAAGTGTTGGAACTGATTTTGCAAACTACACAAAGACAAAATTAGACTATTCATTTAGATAATACAAATGTGGACGAAATGTCCGAATTGTGGTACCAAAACGTACCTAAGTACCTGTCCCTCTCCTGTATATCTCAATCGTTTATGAGTTTATAATGTCAGCAGGCTTGTTTAGGACTTTAGACTTTTAGACTTTAGACACTTTCCAGGATTTTTAATGTTTATATTAACCAAACATCAAATTTCAATACTTTTAAACAAGGAACTACACCTTTTTTTTTGCAATTTAAGCAGATTTTGATTGCATTTTATTGTAGATGTTCAAGTGATTTCTAGATTTATTTTGATTTAAATTACTCATCCCTCATCGACCCATTATTTTTAGTTATGGAAACTTTACAAACTACGTAAATTACAATCGTAAATCACATGACCATATCGAAGATAATCGCTTTTTTCAGTCTCTTGATAAAGCTCATTCAGAAAAGATCTCAAAATTGATATCAGACAATATAGCACCATATAGCTGGCCATCGGTACTCCCGTAGCCACAACCAAGCCCAACACACAGCTCAAAGCAGTAATGCTAGCTTTAAAGCTCTTAAGCCAACATTAAATGTAGCGTAAAAACACATAATAGCGACGACCATTCGTGGTATCCTCGGTCGGGAGGGGGGCGGACTTCAGCGACTACATCCAGGAGCCAGACTCATCTCATGGATTCAGTACCCAGTAGTCAGTATGCGTATTCAGTATTCAGCGTTCAGGGGCTACCATTGACGGGTTCACTGCACAGACGAGCCGGCCCAGAGCACGGGACCAGAGCAGCGTGAGAAACGCTGCAGATTTTCCACACGCAAGGGCCACTCTTTCGGGGAGGTCGATTGACAATGTGCACTTAATAGCGGATTACACGCATTATCCGCTCGCTGAAAATGCGACTAAAATGTATTGACAATCAAGTGATGATGCCCAAAGCTCGAACTTAGACGTCAGTCAACCCAAGGACCTTCTCAGCGGTGGTGGCTGGTGTGCCCAAGTGAGGGCGGTGGGCGATGGGTGGTGAAGGATCCTTGTACAGCTAGCCACCAACCAAGAGAGACTAGAGTACCCCATATAAAAAGGACAACAGAAAAAGAAAAGCGAGATGGTCTTGTGGTAGTCGATGCAGATGATAACCGACGAACAAATTCCCTGAAAAAGAGAGAAAGCTCCACTTATGGAAAGTAGATAAAGGGTAGATGGAGATGAAAAGGGGCAATATGTAGATTGAATAATGAATTGAATAATGATTCGAAAACAAACCTCAAACCTGTCTGTTGTTAAGTCAAAATTGAAACTCATATTACATAATCGAAAGATACGTTGTCGCCATTTCTTAATTTTTTTTATAAATCCGATTCATTACTATTTTTTATAGGATTATCCCTGCGATGAAATAACATGTACAAGTTTCCCTAGTCCAAGCCAAGCCATCACAACAATGTCAGAGATATGAACAGGATGTGGGATGAACAAACTTGTTTCTCGCATTCCCTGCCATATTTTCTTAGTTCGCCGCTACAAAGCCTCATGTTGGGATGCCTTTTTGGGGTTTTTCTTGGCTGGTTCCGTAAATAAACAACAAACACACATGGACGCCAGCAATTCACACATCTTCCGCCATCCTCACCTCACTCCAGGGCCAGGGAAATGCTCCGCCCTATCGCCGTTCTGGAATCCCAGACAAAATGCTTTTGTTGTTTAGAGCAGAAAGCAAAAAAGCCACAAAAATCGTTCAAGGCACGTTTGTGTAACATTTTTGTGAGTTTGGGTGGACGAGTGGGCTGAGGTCATGCGAGTAGCAAAGTTGTTGGGGGTCGCTAGTGCTGATGACTGTGGTGGGGCTTTCGGGTCTGAAATGAGTTCAAGCAGCGGCTTTTCCGTTCCCAGTATTCCAAGTTTTCGTTGCTCTATGTCATTTTCCGATGTCGGTGCCAAAGGGCAAGTAAAGCTAAGGCCTCGCAGCTCTTTGGATAGTTATTATGCAGTTAAGACAGAGAGTCGCTTTACGAAAACGTTGCACTAGCAGTTTGACTAAATAATCTTGAAAGGGAAGATCATCAGCTTCATCAAAACTACTCTTTTTGAACATCAAAAGAAGGGACCTTCTAGTCGAGGCATACGGCTATAATATACCCGTAACTCTGTTAACCAATTTTATTAACATTAATATGGTAGAAGAAGAAAATGTCATCTGTGATTTTACAAAGTAGATGCCCTGAGGCATTTCATTATTTAAATAATATAAATTAACATTCATTCATTTCCTAATTACTTCTAAAAGAATAATGGGATTTAATCATATTAAGCGAAAGAACATTCGAAATCAAAATACTTTTCACACTTTTCAAATCGAACAACGTTCGCTTGTTTTATCGAGTTCCGAATTAACGTATTTTAGTGTAATCTAAAGATCTCCTTAGATCCTGCAGTTTGTATGAATACAGTCTGACAAATAGATGTTTAATATGAAAGAATAGCCTAATAGCCACACAGTTTAGGACTTCGTTTGGTCTAGCAATGGCGTCTCATTAAGATATGAGAATGAAAGGTTCCTCCAAGACAGATTCCACCCACCCATGTCCGACTGAACAGCGATTTGACAGTTTCCAGCTGACCAATCAGCACGTCAGCGCACTTTAGAACTGACAAATAAGTTATTATGGGAAAATATGACAGGCGTCGCACATTTCGCTGTCAAAGCGCTCTGAACCCAGAGCTGACAGAATTACAAATGTTGGCTACTTTGTATGCTAATATCCTGGGAAGGACGGAGAAAAATAAGAAGCGGCGACAAGAGCTCTGCTTACAAATTATGTTGCCACTTGTCACATTTAATGGTATTTGCATTTGTATACCCCAAAGTGTCAGCATCATCAACACGCATACTACACGTAGCGCCCCCTCCGTGGCTCACTTTCTTTCTTTCTGTGCCAATATTTACGCGGCGATTTAAGCGGATTTCTCGTTTTGAGTGATTTGTGTTGCCTCGCGAGTCTCATTCTTAAAAAGTGTCTTTCGGCTGAGAGCTGCGCAGAGGGGAGTGATGATGGTGGGGTCATTATATCCCAGGGTGTGGGATGAGGCGAGAAGTGATGTGTAATGAAGCTTATAAGGGCCAAGAAAGATGTATAAATATTAGAAATAGAGATATTTCACTAAGACATTCTAATCCCTCGATATTTATTTCTGGTTTTTTAAACAGTTAGGCTGTTAACAAACTAATTTTGAATGAGTTGCTAGTTTCGAAATTTCTTGTGTATCCCTATGCCTAGTTCAAGTTGTTTATAGTTCAATTAAGAGTCTAATTTCTTGGTTTTACTGCATACATTTCGGCATATTTACAACAGATTTTTTTAACCACATATCATAAAATCATGTTTTATTGATGCTTTAAACACTTTTCCAAATGTATTTCGTTTTCTTAAAAATTGGTAGAATAATCTCCGCTTTGAGTCTTAGAAATCCTTTTAAAGAAATATGTATGTAGGATTGTATGTTCTTGCCAAAGTTTGGGGATTTGATCGAAATATGCATACTTTATTACTCGAAAGCTAATGGTTCAGCAATTCTACAGCTATTGTGGAAATGATAAAGAATGGAGTGCATCTATATAAGAGCGCAGTAAGAAAGGGTTGAATTCATACAGAGCGATTTGTGTGAGATTCATCAATATTGGCGTAGGATTTTATTGTCTTGGCTTGAGTCGATCCGTACTAACTTTAACCTTAGCGCTTAACGAAGGCAACTTTCTCCTCCTGTGAGCAAAGTTCATGGGATTAAACAAGAGAAGGCGATAAGACAAACAGCAGACACAATCCCAAGTGGACGGGCAGAAACCTTTTCCTGGAATCAGCCAAGTGTAAACCCATCGAGAAGGACTGCTGAATGGAAGTGGTCTTAGTTTCTGTTGGTGCTGCGACTCGCACCTAGAATGTACATTGTACGAGTATATTGTTGCATACTTCTGGGCTCTTAAGCTCTTTTGTCAACAGACTGTGGTTCCCCAGACTGGCTTCATTTTCGGGCCATGACTGTGGGAGTGGCTCGTTTTGTCCATGACGGTGTCAATGTAAATTTCTGTTGTTGTTGATGTCTATTCCAGAGACGACTTTTTGGCGCTGGCGCAAAAGGCAGTCTCGGCTAATTTCATGACCACATTTTAACGTATTGATTTTTGCTGATGTGCATGCCATCGCACCATGTCGTACGCACGCCTATACATATATATATAGAGGAAAATGTACCCTTGTGATATTTATTGCGTAGCTTTTAAGCCGCCCGGTTCGGATGAGTTATCGTCGAACACCCCCACCACATTACGTATACGCAATTTCATTTACACATGGCTGCAGGGCACAGAAAGCCATGGCTGAGAGACACGCCCACACATGCAAACTCACACGCACATACACACATACACATGCGCTGCCTGTTTTACTTAATTGACATTATAGCCTACTACGATATGTGCATACACTTTCGCCAGAGACTGTGCGACATGTAAATGCGCCTGGCTTGCACATGTCATGGACATGAAGCCCAACACCCACATCCACACCGACATCCGTGCCCACATCCTGCCTGCATTGCAGTGTGCGTGAGTGAGTCAAACGTGTCAGTGTCAACATTAAAAGCGGATTTAAAATCACTTACCCACTGGGCGAGCGCAGCTCGAACGAGAGTCAGAGGCGTAAAAGCCGTTGGCCTCATCATGCTCGGAGCCACTTGCCACGTCACAAATTCATAAGAAGGGCCTCAAGCCTTGTCGTAGATATCAACAATATATCACCGGATCCAACTATACTAGATAAGTCTTAGCATAATGAAACCAATATTCGATATAGACAGTTTTTCTTTATATCTCGAAGTTTGAATTAAGATTTGAGAAATTCGGTCCCGATTTATCGAATGCCGATAGCAGCAATAAAAATTCGCTTTATAAATAAAAAATCGATTATTTATGATGGAAAGATGTGTTCTTAAGCTGTGCCCCTGTGTTCTACGATTGTGAATGCTATCATTCAGTATCGTTAAATAATGCTTTCATAAAATAGATCATAGAAATGCTGCTTTTAAGAACCGGCAACAAAAAATCAAATGGAGAAGTTCTACGGCTACAAGATCCCGTTACTCTACAACAGGAGATTTAACATAAAAGCGCCATCTGTTGATAAGCCCATACGTTATGTAAATTTTTCCGTAACATTACAGTGACTGCTGTTCCTTACAGCCTTTATATCTCGATTGCTTCTTAAGCAAGTTGGTACGACGGCAGGCACAGCCAAATTAAATAGTTTCTGATTTAAAATTCTCTCCGAGTTCATGAGCGCTGATTTATGCAATATATCGCAATCACAAATATTCGTTCTGTCAGACAGACAGGCATGTCTAACTCTACTTGGCTAGAGTTCCTGATCATATTTCTACACTATGGACACTTTAGGCCTTTTCAGGAAAAGTTAAAGTTCATATAAAATTTGGATGATGAAATACGTATACAACTTTTATGAAATTTAAGACCATTCTAACGGGTTTCCTAGAATAATTTTCAGTGTTAGTTCCTTTACTTTACCTTTACTATAGAATTTAAAATGAAACTGTGCCAAAAAGGCTCCAAAAAGGTGAACTCCTCGTCATCACATGTACATCCGCCTAAAAGAACAACAAATCGCACCCAACGTAAGTCTTAAATATTTTATAGCAAAGCGAGTATGATACCGTGCTAAGAAAGTGTTTAAATCTCATGAATATGAAATCTAATTAACACTTGACTTATAAACTCTTACGGAAATCAAGGAGCTTCTCTCACACCACAGTCCTTGCTACTCCTTCCTCCACCGCATATAAGCACCTGAACAGTTTCCCAGGCTTTTCCGAAATGTGGTACAGAAAGTTACGCCCGCTGGCTAAAAGAACGAGCGAAAAAATTACAGTCTACAAATCTAATTAGCAACCCATTACGATGATCGCACCCCTCCTCGCTGAGCACAACTCCCCCGCAGGACAGCGAGACACATGGAAAAGGAGCAGCATAGCAAACATATTGACCGATTTGCTGAAGTTAATCAATTAATTAGGGTAGCGCACAGGGAAGCGGACCAGAAGCTCCGTGAAACCAAAAACAATTATGTCAAGATACATGCATTCATGGGCTGCTGAGGAGGAAAAGGACCAGGCAAGACAGCCGAGGGTCGGACGGAGCAGACGGAACAGACAAAGACAGGATTGTCTTGGCAGGGATGCCAGAATGGGTCAGGAAAACGCGGCGGAAAAATTAATGATAAGTGGCTGTGGAAAGCGAGCTGCCACGCAGCTGTTCCATTCCCACAGCGAGGCACGACCACGGCGACTTCACGACGATACCGCACGCAAAACCCAAATGATGGGCATCATCACCGGACTCGAAAGCAGCCATCTCCGTGGCGAGGACGAAGGATACCCGGGCGCCCATAAGCTGAAAAGCGCAACGCGTGCCCCAGAAATCGAAATAAATAAATCGGTAAACGGTAATGAGCAGCGCCCGTGCCTTCTATGCGGGGCCTCCCACTCGGGCCTCAGATAATGTCGTAATCAAACCTCACCAAAAGGGAATATATCAGAATGCGATTGTTTGGCAGGCAAATTAAAAGTAAATAAGGCAACGTTTGCAAATTGCGAGGGGGCGGACGCCGTGGCACTCAAACCCAGGCCCAGGCCCAAACCGAAAATAAAATAAAATAAAAAGATATATAAACCGTGAAATTAGGAAAACACTTGAAGTGATTCGATGTGCTCCGAGGTGGTGTAAGCAGGGGTGTTCGCGTGCGCCCATCATCCCGGGTCGGTCGGGGGTTGCCCAGACTAGCAGTGGCAGCGGAGTGCTTAATAGTCCATAATAGCCGCATTATGGGTTCTCGGGCTGACTGAATTGTCGGGCCAACAATGGCCTAAGAATTGAGCAATTGTCAAGTAGTTAGCTGCTGAGTAATTTCCATAGGTGTAGCCCAGCCAGAATCATTTTTTTTCGCGGACTCTGTGAAAGTAAGTACTTTCAGACTTGAGGTTTATTTCACTTCTTTGCCTATATCTGTGGTATAAATCCTCGATCTATGGTCGGACCACGGATCTGTTGGCCTCTCACCCTATAGAAGTATACACTACTTTAATTTCCTAAACATTTTCTGAGTAAAAAGATTAACACTTTGTGGATGGTGAACTCAATCTACCTCAAGAATTGACAGATTCTCCCAACTCTGCAGCGACTGTTCATTAGCTGAGCTAGCGTTATCAACTTGATTCGGCTAAGCTTTTTCCAGAACGCCTACAGCTCTTGCTGTGTTGCACGGAAAACAGACACGACTTGTGCATTTCCACTTTCATAACTTCGCAGGAAGTAAATCGTTACTTTTACCCATCAACTTTCCTTTCCGCCCTTGGTTTCGGTGCTTTCGGGTGCCTTCCAATCAGGAAAAAATGGCTTAGTTCCCACAGAAGGGGATGCAGATATTTTAAGTTTTCCTGTCATTCTAGCTGATTCTGTTGCCTTTTTCGCGCGCTTCCATGTTTGAGCAGGCCTGGGGAAGGGGCTTTCGGAGTCACAGCCAAAGGGTTAACTTGGTGCTTGAGTTCCGCGGGGGCATATTCAACTTTCAACTTTCTTTCGTATTCGCATTTCGCTGAACCACATTTTTAAGTCCGCACGAAACTGGGACCTGAAGTTTGTTAAACCCGCAGCGTAAAAATTTGATGAGTTTGGCATTTTCTTTAATTGAAATTTGTGATCTTTTAAAAGCTTTGAGACTTTCCCGCTCTACGCAGCCGCTTTTTTCTAGTTTTATGAATGTAGGCACGGGAAGTAGCTAGGCTTGGGGGCAAAGGTCCCCACCTGACTGTAGTCATTTTACAGAGCGAAGCACTCACATATGCGATTAGCTGGGGATTAAAATGTCACCCCTTTACGCCACGTCATGCAATCTACAAGACTCGCAGCGCAGCTATAGATACATTTAATTACAAACAAATAAAAGTCATGACAGCCACACACACACATGGTGTGCTCCTCAACCCCCATTTTCCGCTCAGGACTGGCCCGAGGCATATGCAACAGTTCACACGCCCGAGGACAGTTCGCCTATCCTATCCAATCCAATCCGCTACTTTGTGTCCTCTTGGCTCGTATCTTTGCATCTCCAGCGCTCTAATAATCGGTTTATTATTTCTTTCCTTCTGCCGCCCACTCCTGACCTGAATCGGAGGAAGCCCAACCTCTGGGACCTCACCACAAAACCTCTTCCGAAAAGTTTCAGAAGGCAAAGGGAAGATGGGACCAAGCTAGGCAAGAGTATCTTTGAAATTAACTTTATTTATTTAACTACTTAGAGGCAGATTATCGCAATTACACACTTGAAGTGATTTTATGCATGCCAGCGTGGTCTCTCGGTCCCTTGTAAAGAGCAGCATTATAACTTCAGAGCTATATAGTTTAAGTATCTGTGCAGACCTTTCAGGAGTAGTAACTAATTTGCATTTTCACGTACCTATGCCATTGCCTAGGCCATTGACTGAAAGGGTGCATGCTTAGGCTTCAGGGAGGTCTAATTTTGGGATTGATGATTTAGACTATTGAATTTCAAATGAGCTTAATATCTAAATACACTTATAACGCCAAACACATTATTACAAAACTTAAACCGTTCAGAAGTTTTTCTACAGCCAAGACTCCATTTTTTCTTCCTCAGCTGTGCAGCACGAGCGCGGTCCGAGGAAACCCAAGTTACATCCCCAACTGCACCACCACCACCACCATGCTGCGGCCGCTGCTGCCGCGGCCCACCATGCAGCAGCCGCCCATCACCACCACCACCATCATCACCACGCCCACGCAGCGGCGGCCCATCATGCGGCGGCTGCTGCAGCGGCTGCTGCGGGCCTACACCACCACCACCACGGCGGCCACCTGCCCGTGTCACTGGTCACGAATGTATCGGCCTCGTTCAACTACACACAGCACATCTCCACCCATCCTTCCGCTGCAGCCGCAACACCCGGTAGCTTCCACCTGTCGGCCAGTGGGCAACAGCAGGGTCCAGTTCCCCCGAGTGGCCACCTGCACCACGGAGCCGCGGGCCATCAGCATGCAACGGCCTTCCATCATCCGGGACATTCTGGCCACTCGCTGCCAGCTACACATGGCGGCGTGGCGGGCAACCCAGCCGGCAACTCAACCTCCATCTCGAGTGGCGGACCCGGTCCCACGCTCCCCTTTCCGTCGCATTTGCTGCACCACAACCTGATCGCGGAAGCTGCTAGCAAGCTACCGGCGATCACTGCCACAGCTGTTGCGGCCGTTGTGTCCTCCACGGCCACGCCCTACGCTTCGACCGCCCAGGCTTCTTCTTCCAGCAGCAACAATCTCAACTACTCCTCGCCTTCGCCCAGCAACTCGATCCAGTCCATCTCAAGCATTGGATCAAGAAGCGTCGGTGGGGAGGAGGGTCTCAGCCTGGGCAGCGAGAGTCCGCGGGTGAACGTAGAAACGGAGACACCTTCGCCATCGGCCTCGCCTCCCCTGAGTGCCGGCAGCATTTCGCCGGCTCCTACGCAGACCACCTCCTCGGGCTCTCCGCAGCACCGCCAGACGTCGCGGCACAGTCTCAGTGAGGCCACCACTCCACCCAGCCACACCTCCCTGCTGATCCGCGCTAACAATAATAACAACAACAACAATAACAACGGAGAGCACAAGCAAGCCAGTTACACATCCGGATCGCCAACTCCCACCACCCCCACACCCCCTCCTCCGAGGCCAGGTGTCATTACCTGCCCCACGACAACGAGCTCCAGCGGGTTCCTGGAGTTGCTACTCAGCCCGGACAAGTGCCAGGAGCTCATCCAGTACCAAGTGCAGCACAACACGCTGGTCTTTCCGCAGCAGCTGCTTGACTCGCGGTTGCTCTCCTGGGAGATGCTGCAGGAGACGACGGCGCGCCTGCTCTTCATGGCGGTGCGCTGGGTTAAGTGCCTCATGCCCTTCCAGACGCTTTCAAAGAACGACCAGCACCTTCTGCTGCAGGTGAGAATACTGGCTTTTGCCGCCTTAAAAACAGACTTGTTTTTATTAATGATACAGGTCGAGGTGGTACTAAGCCTATTTTTACTTGCTAAATTGATTGGTGAGAGAGAGAGCTGATATAGATAGATACAGGCAGTAGACAGTAATAAGCGAGAAGAAACGACTATCAGATTCTCGTATCTATTGGTTAAACCCTCCACTGGAGGTTTCATCATACCTCTTTCGTGCCTCTTATCATAAATTATTATATTTTTTTAGGCTTAGGTAATAGTAACGTTAGGAGACACAGCTTTCAGCAACTGCCTTATAGATCAGATTGATTTAAGAGTAATCTATGTCTCATGTATTTTATTCCAGGAGTCATGGAAGGAGCTCTTCCTGCTGAACCTCGCGCAGTGGACTATACCCTTGGACCTAACGCCCATCCTAGAATCGCCACTTATCCGAGAGCGGGTGCTGCAGGACGAGGCCACGCAGACAGAGATGAAGACGATCCAGGAGATCCTGTGCCGTTTCCGCCAGATCACTCCCGACGGCAGTGAGGTAGGCTGTATGAAGGCTATCGCTCTGTTCGCTCCGGAGACCGCCGGCCTCTGCGACGTGCAGCCAGTGGAGATGCTGCAGGACCAGGCGCAGTGCATCCTCTCCGACCATGTGCGGCTGCGCTACCCTCGCCAGGCTACCCGCTTCGGTAGGCTCCTGCTCTTGTTGCCGTCACTCCGAACCATCCGTGCGGCCACCATCGAGGCGCTCTTCTTCAAGGAGACCATCGGCAACGTGCCCATTGCGCGGCTGCTGCGCGACATGTACACCATGGAGCCAGCCCAGGTGGACAAGTGAACCAGTCCCGGACGGAACAGGCCTGAAACCGAACCAAAATCGATTCTGTAGCACCTAAGCGGCATCAGCCTCTGCCACCTGCAAAAATATTTGTATTCCAAAGCGACCCGAAAACCATTCAGATTGACTGTGAAGAGAATTGGGAAATTGGGCAGCAGCGCAGGTGCGACAGTTCGCAGGGCGCCATGTAATAGATGCGTATGTACCATCCATGCTCCTCCATTGGTGCTTCTGTCCCGCGTCTGCCTCGGTCGCAGCCGTGCCCACACCTTGATTTATCGCAGGAAACGCGCTGCGCTCTCCTCGCTTTCGTTTCTTTTCTGACATTTTTATTCTTATTTTATTTCATCTTTTTCCAGCGATTTTTCTTTTTGACTGCCTGGGCGGCGCTCTTTATTTATCTTTCATTCGACGTTTTGTCGTCGCTTTTCTAAAAATTCCCCATGTTATTTCAACCTGGGAAAGACCTCCACCCACCATCCGTCATCCCATTCCCATGTCCTTACTTACAAATCAGTCCCCTCGTTGTCGCACAAATGTTTGACCTTTCGCGAGCGTTGGCTTTGGAATACTCTTTAAAATGGCGATGAGGATGTTGAGAATTCTAGTGATTTTGGGAAAAGTATTTAGACCGACCTTGGCTTGTAACTCGGTCATGTATCTGATAGATGAAGAAGTGACTAAGCCATCAAATCACTTGCAGATAAAACAAAAAACTTACTTGACAAGATCATTTCTAGTGTTGACCCAGTTTGTGACTCCGTTCCCATTGTACAGGGTATTCAGTCATTCCTGAAAGCCTCGCCCCACTCGTAGACTCCTGATTTAATAAGACCGCCCTTTATTCACGTGTTTTTCCATTCCATCCTTTTTCCTTTTGGCGTAACATTCGAAAAACGCGTTTAGAAATCGTGAAAATGAAAAAACAACTTTGCCGCAGGTCAAGCGACCGAATTTATGTTGCATGTTATGCCCCCCTGTTACTGCTGGCCCGTTGGTTGCCTCCCCTGCTTGATGCTTCAGTTAGTTTTATCTAATGCACATATATGCAGGTGGGTGGCGCTATATACCCGTGTAACACATCTGCAGTGCGCATTGGAAGAGCTTCGCTGTGCAGGCCGAATGCTTTGTAATTGATTTTTCACATTGATACTCGTAGCGTGGTAAGGACGTATTTCAGACACAGAAAACACAAAGCATTAATAAATATAAACAGATGTAAAATGTATTATGATGGCCAACAGCCAACTAAGCAAACTTAAATAAATTGAAATATATTAGAAACATTCGTGTACTTTTATTTGGGCTGTTATCATATTGAGAAAAACTTAAAAAGGCGAACAGACGGCCGCCATCAAGGACTTAAACTCGGTAATCAGTAAAATCCAAAACTTCTATAACCTTAATCCCAACACCTTAGCTCTTACATACCCCAAGTTTCTTGGTCGCTTCTTGATACCTTGATACCATATTGATTAACGAATTAAATACACTCTTTCTGCCTACCCATTTCGGTCTGCGGGATTTGGCGTTAACATCGTACCCAACAGCTCACTAGAGGTAAAATAAATAAAATAAATGCTTCAATTTAAATACGTAGAAGCATTAGGTTTGTTGCAATAGTTTTGTCGTGACGCATGGTGGAATGGTAAGGAAGGAATGAAAGGGAAAAAGTAAAAGAAGGGTAAGTAATGTTAAGTGGGAGTGTCGGAGGGAGTGCGCTAATCACAAATCAGATGCATCTTAATTTTGGCTGAAGCTCAACTCCTGCGAACACCGCTTTTGAGCTTTGTCGGTGATAGCACTGAAGAGCTGAACAGTTTTATCGAATGTTCGATCCTTTAGAGACCTCCAAAAATAGTACTTCACCTTTCAAGTAAAAAGAGATTAGGAAAACCTTTTAATTTGAAATATTCACATTATTTATTTCATGTTATTTGAGTTTACTCGTCGACTATAAGCTACAAGGAATGTAGAATGAGAGTAGAGACTTATTTATTCCAACTCAGTCAGGCTATGGCCAAGTGGACAAGTGGACAGTATGCTGATCCCAAGTTGCTGATGCTAAAAATGTCTAATCAGTGAGAATGTAATGCCTAATCTGTCCAATCTGTAAAGCCAAAGACTTGCTTAAGCTGAATTCCAAAAACGTAAACACGGCATTTATTATGATTTAGAAGTAAATATTGATTCTTAGATTCAGGAGCCTTACTATTAATAAACTTAATAGTCAAATAGAAAAGCTCCTCGTGATGAGAAAATATTGATTGGAATTGCCCAGCGTTGTTTATTAATCGAAAATCGCAGAGGATCCTTCTGAAGGTGAGCCAAGTGAGGTCCATTTAATTAATTGAAATAATAAAAAATAAGGGAAACGCCAATCACTCCGAGGATTTGGCAAGCACTGCGGACCAGCTACTGTTCCCAGTGGGGTCTTATTTAAATGGGCGCCAGTTTGGTAAAACTAAACAAATGGCAGAAACCTGGTAAGCCAGAGCAAATTCGGTTAATGGCAGTAATGCTGAGGAAAAGGAGAACATTAACCATTTTAAGCAATTAAAACAATTAAGTGCCGGCCACTATTTGCTGAGTAGAAAGGGGGAGGGGCCATAGGAAAAAGCGATGAGTAAATAACTCAAAAAAGTGCCGAAAAAACTGCCATTTCGGAGGACAAAGCAAGTGGCAAATAAAAATGTAAATCATAAAAAGCGTAATGAACATAAAAATCCTCAATTTGTATGCTGTCGCATATTCCACAATGCTTGAGGATTGTCCAAGGAGGGTCCACGTGAGTGGTCTTTGGAGCGGGTGGAGCTGCCATAAATTCAGCCAGCAGATCCCAGTCCGAATGGGAGCGTCCTCACAAAGGATGTGCGCTATGCGTCTATTATTGATGCCCGGTCTGAGGACATCTCCTGTCATCAAAGAGCCCGATCCAATTGTCTGAGACAAATGTCTTTGCAAAAGGTAAGGAAAGCAGTCTTATTTTGCATATGCAAACGCCTGGGGCTCCAAATCGAGGGACAGCCGCACGAACCGCTCGACCGCTCGACCGCTCGGACATGTTGCACATCACCCTTTCGGACCTCCCGCCCCTGCCTCCGCCTCCTCCTTGGGAAAAGTTTCAGCATCGCTCTCAGTTCCTTTCACACTTTTATTTTGCTGCCGGCCATGGGCAATACATCTTGGGCCACAAAACACAAAATCGTCTTAAGTATTTTGTGTGGTTTAAATAAAGTAAAAATAATAATGCAAAAATAAAACCCGATGCCCAGCTGTCCTTCTGAGAGCGTGGGAGTGTGTAAGGGATAAGCGTGCTACATCCGCTTAGCGCTGTCTCCTTCTAGACTTGGCATCCCCAGATCCTGATGTGTCCTCCGAAACCCTCACGAATAAATTAACATTGTAAAATCGAAACACCTGCGGAAACTTATGGCGCCAAAGTGTAAATTTTAGTTTATGTGTTTTTAATTTAAATGTTTTCCAGAAGTTTTGCTTAATTTTTTCCGTTTAATAATGACCATCTATTGATATATTACTCGAACTAGTCCCTAAAGGGCATCCAACTGTCACTCTAGACGGATTGCCGAGAAGTTTTCGCTTTTCTTGCTCCTTTCTGGCCATTTACTTTTGGGTCTCGTTGTTGCGTAAATGATTTTATTTCGTTTCTGTACAATTTTTGATGTACTATTATTCTATGCCCAAGTCCCCAATGTCCATCATTGTTTTTTATAGACACATTGCTGTGCCCACAGCTCAGCTCACAGTGGCCCAGCAAAAGGGTTAGCTCAAGCGCCGCCAACGAGGAGAGCTTCTTCGTCACCATGACATGCGAATTAGCCCGGCAAAAAGGTGGGCTGCATATGGGATATGAGATGTGTGCCGTGTGATGTGTGATGTGTGATGTGGGTTATGGTATATGTGAAATTGCCGATTTTGTGAGTACAAGATCCACGCAATCTTGATGATGTGAACTGTGGCACTTGTCCATCCAATTTGGAGCGTGGGTCGGCATAGCGCACTACGGGATTGACGGCTGCTTTCCGATTCTGAGCTGGTGCATACTGCTAGTACGGCGGATATACCGAAACAGCGGGTGGGGGAGAACATCACTTATAAGGCTGTAATCTGCCACAGATACCAAAGGATTCGATGATTAAACGGGAGTACAAGATAAGGCCACAACGAATGGAAAGCTAGCTCTGATTCCCAAAGCAATTATGGAACTTCACAGCAAAGAAGAAATGCAACTGGCCTCTGAAAAACAATACCTACTCTCAAAGTCGAAACTATATCCCATTATGCTGCTTAAATGTTGGTAATAATTTTGATTGAATTTCTGTTCTGGTGTTTCAGAGCGATTGGTTGCCATTGCAAATTTTAGGAAGTCTTCTTCACTTGTTATGTTACTTTACATGCCAAGTTGGTAAACGGAATACCCGGAGAAGATCTACTTCGTTATAAGTTAAATTAGTGCCCGGAGAGAAGCAAAACCTTTATTTGGCCTCCTTCTAATTTATCCAACTAATAACTAGAAAAATATGAAACACATGCAAAAGCAGCCTGAGTTTAAGCTCGGGAAAAAAGCAGCCAGATACATCTCATCGCCCACTCCCAATCTCACTCCCATTGCCTATGTCATTTCCACACACGCACACAGCGGGCATCGGCATTCCATTTCCCCTGTCTTTCGGAGCATCCGCCAAAGCAGAGAAAACCAGAGATACCAAGTCAGGCCACGAGCATAACGTGCAGCTTTCCAGCTTTCGCCGCAATCAATTTTACGGGTGCACAGCAGCAACTACCAGGAACAGCCTCAGATGCGGCAGTGGAATAAGAGCAACCCCGAGCAGAGCCAGCCAAGCCACCCATCACAGTCCCAGTCATCTCTCGAGCAGCGTTAGACACGCCAGGAGGAAGAGGGGCGCACGTGGTCCGGCTCACATGAAGGTATTAGCCCGTAACAGCGCTGCATGGCATGGGTCAACGCCACTGCATCTATGTATTCGTCGCACTGCCAGAGGGCAAAGACTTGTCCTGCAGCACTACTAAATAGAAAAAATATATCGGCCAAATTGACCAAAATCTTAGATTGAGTTTCCAAATACTAGATTCGCGGTCAGTTCTTCCATGAGTAAAATACGCAAAAATACCAGGAAAATCTAATTGTATTTTGAATACGAATATATTTCCTACAGATAAATCATCATAGCTGTATAGTAAAACAGAAAGGGAAGCTAGAGCGCCGAGACTATCAGCTGATTTCAAAATTTTAAAGCGAAAAGCAGAAACGCCACCTATTGGCGATGAATTATCTGCCCATGTGCCTCTGTCCCATTCTGTAGAACGTTGATGCCCTAAAAGAAGTGTAAGCATCTTAGGAAGAAGGTTCTTATACCATTTGGACAGACACATAGTTCGCGGGGATGAATCTTATATCTTAAGAGTTAATACGATAAAATTTCGTTAATAGGAAGTCGAAAAACTGTAGAGCTTGGGCTGGAATTTGAAGGGTATCATAATATTATTTCTAATCGTATCTCAGTTAATACAAAATCTACCTCATTCTCTCGTTAGTTGATTGTTGTTAACGGAAGGGTTTAACCTACTAAATTATACGAATATACCTCTTTAGAAGCTCACAGTTGTATTCGTATGAGAGAAGGGTATACAAAATTAAGGAGGCCAACGGAGAAGGTAAGAACTTGCAGAATTAGAAAGCTAGGAACTTTTTCTCTCGCCAATAAAATCTGAATTGACCAACTTTTTACCCAGCTGATCCGGAGCTAAAGATGAGATAGAGATCATTATCAGTTAACTCAAAGCAGATATTTAGGACTTAGAATCAAAATTAAATTTAATTTAATTCAGTTTGTTACGGTAGAATGTAGTAAAATCTTGAAACAATGCCTTGTTGGGCATCGAAACCATTTATCACTTTAATATTAATGCTATAGTTTTAAGCTGAAAGTGTCTTTTCTATGACCATGTTTCTTAAATATAACTACAATTTTCAAAAACCTATTACTCTGTTAGCATAGCAGCTCTCTACAGAAAGAATCTGAAACTCAGCCGGCAGTGACGTCATTGAAAGATATAAAGCTCTATAACCTTAATTTGTCAACAAACTTTAAGGAAATGGTCCGACATTTTTGGTAGAACGAGATGTTTTATCAATCAAACAGTTTTTAGGTCAAATATATCTCGTACAGCTTTTATCGCTCTTCAGATCTTTGCGTTCATGGTCAAGAATATATACAATTTGTAATTTAGAAACGTTTCCTTATTTATGTTACCTTATGTTTAGCTAATACAATACATCTCGACACCTGACTGGGAAGAGTAAGTTAGGCCAGTGGAATAGCTAACATAACCGACAAAAAGTAGGCCACTTTACTTTCTGACATCAGTGATGTCCTGTTGTTAAAATGTATTTATTAAGCCTTTTAATATTGTTGATTTCTTTACGAAATATAAGTCAGAAGATCAAATATAATTTTTAGCAAGAAACGCTATAGTCAAATGCCCCGACTATAAGATACCCTTTACTGTATTACACCGTTTTAAAGTATTCATTTTGCTAGTAAAAATGGACAAAGCGCCACCTTTTGTCGAATAAGCATGTTTACTAACTGATGCTGACGTCACTGCCCATGCGATGCCTTATAACCCATATTTCTTTATAAATAGCGAAATATAGTTCCGATTTAAAAACTCTTTAGTAATATTGAAAAAAAAATGTCATACAAGATCAAACGAAGACATACACTAAAATAAAAAGATTTGGAATTTAAAATCGCTATAAAAAAAAGTGTATATATTTTTCAAAACATTGCGGCTTATGATGTATAACACCACTCTGTTCATATGGCTGCCTCGGCTGGCTTTAGAGTAGTCCATTCGGTCAACCAAATTGGATGGCCCTCAGTGGCCCTGATGGCGACTTCCACCTCAGGTCGTCAATAGTCTCTGGGTGGTTGGCGTAACACTTATCCTTGCAGTTTCAGTTGAAGACTCTCCACTTTGGAAGAATGTTTTCAATATTTCCCAGTTTTCTTAACTTAACCATTTAGAAATAAACTTGCACTGCTTAGGGATCTTAAGAATCTGTCTGCTTAATCTCAACTCTTTATCTCTCATAGTTCCTGTGATCTTAGCGTTCATACAGACAGACGGACGGTAAGGCGGACATCATTTAGTCGACTTCGCTATTGATACTGAACAATAAATATAATTTATACGGTCGGGAACGCTTCCTTCTACCTGTTACATACTTTTCAACAAGTCTAATATACCCTTTTACTCTAAGAGTAAAAGGAATAACAAAATTTCAGGGCCTACAGAAAGTCAGAGTTAAGATTATCAATATCAGTTTGGGGGTGAAATTCAAGCGCATCCTCTTGGATCCATGATAGGAGTCCATCCGATTATCTATCAGATTCCAATGGTGGAGCAGGAACTAAAAATATGTGCAGTGAAACCAAACTATTCAGGCATTATCCATGACGTAGGCTTATTAAAATGTGACGGTCTCAAGAAGTATATAAAATATTGAAATGGTGTTAGACAAGTCCACGTGGTATGAAATATATTTTAATCTTGATAACTGATCCTAAGAATCCCTATTTTTATTTTAAAATATTTTATTTATTTAAAAACTCATAAAGTCTGTTATAACATTAGTGACACGCGTTCACACTGGATGCTCTGTGGAAGAGCCGAAAACACCCTTGATGTGGCACATCATATCGTCTTTTGCACACGATGGGTCGGAAGATGGAGAGTCCTTTTGACTTTCACTAAATCCGAGAAGGTCACTGACAATCTGGGCCAGTCCTTTTGGAATGCTTTTCACGTTGGATATGGCCTTTCCAAGGCTCTCCAGGCTCATCGATCCGGCTTTAACAGTATTTCCCGTTGAGGACATAGCCTTGAGAAACCGCTGTTTAACCCAGTCGGGTATGACATTCAGTTGAGCTAGTTGAAAGGCTAATAGAAAGCTACCCCTTATTATTTACAACTATTTACTATATTTTTCATTACTAACCACTGCAAATAATTAAAATTTGCAGCAAAGTTATCCACTTCAGCCTGTCCATCGTTTTTTTATGATATGGGCTTGTCAACTATATTCTATAAATCACGATTTGAACCTAGCATTATAAAGGAAAAATTTAGTGACTAAATTAGAGTGACTAAATGATTACAAGGTATATTATTCAGATTAAAGAAAGCTGTTTTCGGCAAGCCGAAGACTATCTACCCTTGCAATTCCATATTTCTTAAAGTATGATAATGAGCTTATTCTACATTTTGAAAAGGACTGCTTATAAGCAGTATATAAGGTTTTCGTAGATAATTGTTCGTTAAGCTAAGCTTTCTTAAAATACAAAAAACTTTGTAATTTCATGTTAATACTTTACAAAACTTAATATTGTATTGTTTGTATTTAGTGGGCACTAATCTTAAGACAGTTGAAAAAAAATCTCATGAGTAACACCTAAAATAAATTGTACATCTTCCTGATCTGGATCACTAGCCAAATATGTATCAGCATGCCTCAGAGAACTCTCTCTCTCGAGAATTGTAAAAACTGGAAAGTTTAGACTAGGCATGCAACGGTGGATGAATTCCCTAGATTCTTTATGCTTAAACCAAACTTTCTAGCTCTTATATGCCGTTCCAAAGATCGCAGTTAGTTATGGCAGGGTGATAAGCATTTTAAAGGAAATAAATAAATATAACACGTCTGGTTTAGTGGTTTAGAAGTCGTGAACGAAAAAATCCGAACGAGTGTCCCAAGAGGTGCATTGAACTCAATTCCTTTTCCTGCCAAATTATACCCGTTACTCGTAGAGTGAAAGAAGAATACTAGATTTGTTGAAAAGTATGTAACATATAGAAGAAAGCGTTTCAAACCCTATAAAGTATATATATAGCCATATATAGTATATAGCCATGTCCGTCTGTACGTCCGTCCGTATGAACGCTGAGATCTCAGGAACTATAACGGATACGAAGTTGAGATTAAGCATGAAGATTTACCCCATACGCCCACCAAGCTCAAAAGACGGTTTTCGCATTTTCTAGAAAAGCTGATATCTCGGTAACTATAAGTTAAAAAAAGTTCAGATTAATTATGTTTTTAGTATGATAAGTATTTTTTTATGACGCCCCAAATACAAATTCTTTTTTTCCTATCTAGCCACGCCCACCCTAACACCCACAAAACCCGGAAAACCAAAAGGCAAAAAATCTCTGGAACTATAAGAGCTAGAAAGTTGCGCTTAAGAACACGTATTTTAGAGATGCCACTCCAACTCGACACGAGTTTTCTTCTACGCCCACTCTAACGCCATTTATGAAGAAATTTTATTAGGCCTCAGTGACGTCATTATCTCACTCGTCTTTCTCTGACAATAGATGGCGCCTTGTGAATTTCCACTAGCAAAATGAATATTTTAAAATTGTGTAAAACAGTAACGGGTATCTTATAGTCGCGGTACTCGACTATAGCGAATCCTCTTCTTATTTATTTATTTTTTTTTTTTTTTTTTTTTGACTGAAAGAAAGAAATTAGTGGCAGAAATCCTACTTCATCTTGGTAGGGGTAGGACGACGACCTTGGAATGACGACCACTCCGGTCAGATGAATCAGGTTTTAAGTCGTTGCGAATAAAATATAAAAATATTAGATATGGACCGATCTTCTTCTTCTTATAATTTGGCTAATAAGTAAAAGGGTTCTATAACTTAGTAGAAACTTAGTACTCCTGTAAGACATGGGTGCACAATACTTAATTGAATTTGGCGCTACAATCGCAGATTTTGCAGCACTAAACAACTGAATGGTACTGTGCGCAGCGGTGTTTTGCAGCACTGGCCATTATCTCAGGGATGCATCGTTAGGAAATACAGGAATTAAACCAAATAAAAGAGTTGAATTGCTCCTCCGAAATTAAAGGATTTTTAAGCAATTTCGGCAAGTGCTAGATTTTCAGGATGGGCTGCGCATACCACACATAAAGGAAAGTGACCGGATTTCCTGAATTGTACCCTCTCACACTCTCACGCACACCCACTCAGACACGAGCTCTCTCCGCTCTTGAAATCGCTTGAATTGTTGTCGGCCGCATCGCTTGTTTTGCTTATATTAGCAAGTGTGGAGTGCAAACCAAGTATCAGTAGTCGCCGCGGCTCCGACGTGTCAGTTTAAGGTTTGATTCTCAGATCGATTAGTCGCGCCAATTTGCGAAGCAAAGCAGCAGAGGAAGCAACAATAACGACAGAATGGCGGACAAAGTAAATGTGTGCATTGTGGGCTCCGGCAATTGGTGAGTTCATATAATTATCGCCAGATGCACCTACTTACTTACATAATACTCTCACTCCCGCCGCAATTTTAACCTTGCGCCCGCAGGGGTTCGGCCATAGCTAAAATCGTGGGTGCCAACGCCGCCGCCCTGCCGGAGTTCGAGGAGCGGGTTACCATGTTTGTCTACGAGGAGCTCATTGACGGCAAGAAACTGACGGAAATCATAAACGAGACGCACGAGAACGTCAAGTACCTGAAAGGACACAAGCTGCCCCCCAATGTGGTGAGTGGACTAAACTGCCTGCCCACCAACCAAAGTTGGTAATTAGACTTATGTAACTGCCAAGCGGATTGTTAGCAGCCATGTGCTTACATAAAAGGCTACATGCCTTGATCTTGGCCGTGCAGCGCCAAATTATCTAATCAGTCGAGTCCGCGACTATTTATACACCCGCTCTCGCTCTCTTGCACTGTTCTCTTGCTGCAGTTTTCAGGGCCAGGAGCTGCAACACCTCTGGCACCACCTTGGCGCTATTCTCGATGCTCTCCCGAGAGATAGCCCAATGCCTTTGACGTAGGTCAAGGCCAGTGGGTGTGGGGCGCATTACCCCGTTTACATGACTGACGAAGTTGCGTCAACATACCTTTGTATTAGTCGATAATTGGCCAACTGATAATCAGGCGATACCTTTCAAAACGATGGTAAAAACACATGTACGTGCTCCACAAACCACTCGAACAGTTCTGTTATCCGATAATAGATAAGCCATTCGGGGTTGGGTGATAAAGTCCGTCCAAAAGGAGGGTCAGCAGCCCATCCACGACCGAGTTCCCTGATGGCCCTGTAAACAGCCTAAGTTTCCACTTTGCTTAGGAAAAAACCTATCCCACGTCTGCCATGCGTTGGCGGCATGGATTGATAAACGTGAAAAACAAAATCCAAACAAAATTCGGGCGGGACCTCTATGCCGCGCCGTTTGTTTGTCACTAAAATTCACACAGATATACTCGGACATTTTGGCAAACTTTCAGATGTCTTAAGGTGGCGGCTGTTGGAGAGGAAAATCGTAACAAATAGAAAAGGCAAAAAATAAATGATGTTGAAATTCTATAAGCAATGATCGAGACCAATGTCAGATATGCAAACAGTATACAAAGCAATGAAAATGTGTCAGCAAGATAATGGAATTGCAAAGGAAAAAGAAAACATTTTTATATTTTGTTTATTTGTTGATTTGCTAATCGGTTACTCAACACATTTTCTTAATAATCAAAATAGTTGACTATGTTAATATAATATATGAAAACTAATCGAAAGAAAAGAAAGTTATACAAACTTCCCTCAAGCTCAGTTCACATGCATTTTTCGTCGTCATGCAGAAAGTTCATTACATAAACACATATTTAACCTTAACCCTTTAAAATTACCAGTGCCTCGCCGCTCAAACATCTTTGACATCCTAACATTAACAGCACTAGAGCAAAAAACACGCTGTATTAGCATTATGAACTCATTTCTAATGCGACAAACAGGTTGGCAATCTAGCCCGGCGATATGAAGAAAATAATATATGTATGTATACAAAGTCAACCATATCAGGCTGAGCCGTTCGATCTAGCGAGCCCAAAGAATTAGACAGTCTAGACAGCTGCGAAACAAGCCTCCAAAAGTTGGAGTGAAACACGTGCTGGGAAAATGATTTCCTCGATCCGTCTGCAGTTCCCTTCATTCAACCTTCAGCATGCTTATCGGAGTTTTATATTTTTGTTTTTTGCTGTTATCGCAGTAATTAGAAAAATTTACTTTTTGCCCCCATTCCACAGGTTGCTGTGCCTGACCTTGTTGAGGCCGCGAAGAACGCAGACATTCTGATCTTCGTGGTGCCCCATCAGTTTATCCCCAACTTCTGCAAACAGCTCCTGGGCAAAATCAAGCCTAACGCCATCGCTATCTCCCTGATCAAGGGCTTCGACAAGGCCGAGGGTGGTGGAATCGATCTGATTTCGCATATCATCACGCGTCACCTAAAGGTAAGTCTGAGTCGCAGAGGTGACACCGCCACAAATCTAATCCGCTTGTCAATTCTTCATCGCAGATCCCATGCGCTGTGTTGATGGGCGCCAACCTGGCCAACGAGGTTGCCGAGGGTAACTTCTGCGAAACTACCATTGGCTGCACGGACAAGAAGTACGGCAAGGTCCTGCGTGATCTCTTCCAGGCCAATCACTTCCGCGTGGTGGTTGTAGACGACGCTGACGCAGTGGAGGTATGTGGGGCCCTTAAGAACATCGTCGCCTGCGGCGCGGGCTTTGTCGATGGCCTGAAGCTCGGCGATAATACAAAAGCAGCTGTCATCCGGCTGGGTCTCATGGAGATGATTCGCTTCGTAGATGTATTCTACCCCGGAAGCAAACTGTCCACTTTCTTCGAAAGCTGTGGCGTAGCAGATCTGATCACGACGTGTTACGGTGAGTGCTAACAAGGCGAAGAAGGGCGTCAGGGCATTAAAACGAGAAATTGTAGCTGTCAGCATAAGACAAGCATCGAATTTGATATAACAATCAATAACAATTTTCCATTTTACTAATTCGGTCATTAATTGTTGGATTTTCTAATCTTTAGTTGACAATCTTTTCATAATTTGTTCGATTTTAGTAAATGTATGCCAATGCTGTAAAGTCCTGATATAAATTAATTATTCTGAAACTTACAGGTGGACGAAATCGCCGCGTCTCTGAGGCCTTTGTGACTTCCGGGAAAACTATCGAGGAGCTGGAGAAGGAAATGCTTAATGGCCAGAAGCTGCAGGGCCCGCCCACTGCCGAGGAGGTGAACTATATGTTGAAGAACAAGGGTCTGGAGGACAAGTACGACTGATTTAACAACTAGGATTATAAAATAGAATATATCTAACTGATTCCCATCTATTGCAGATTCCCCCTATTCACGGCTATCCACAAAATATGCACAAATCAGCTTAAGCCTAATGATTTAATCGATTGCATACGCAATCACCCTGAGCATATGTAAGTGTTTCGTTTGCGTTTCTTATCCCTCTTTTGCGCCTGTCTATCCCGCTATCCTGTTGTCTTGCCTCCCCGAAACCGTGAAATGCGCTCTTGCTTTGTATTCTCACCGTAAACTTTTGATTTATTATTGTTTCCTTAGTGGCTTTGTTTTAAGTTTACCTTTCTCCTATACTAAGTTGACGCACCTTCTGTTTCTTTAAATTTTGAATTGTTTACCTACTGTTACTTAATTAATATATAATCTAAGTTTAACATTAATAAAAAGCGATATGATGAAACTCAAAACAAAATTCAAAATTTTTTAAATCGAAAATATCATAAATTCTTAAACAATATCGTTCATATTCCCGTTCATTTTATCAGCCATTTATTTCGTCACATCCCATTATCATTGCTAGAACATAAAAACCGTTAATTTCCTTCATTACAAATTAGTTTTCTTCTCTTCTTTTTATATTATTTTTCATAGGGATACTTCCATCATGCCGACGCCAAAACTTTAAACTGTGTTACACCTAAACAAGAACAGTCAAATGTATATTGTAAATACTATACCTACCCGCATAGATCAAGTCAACGCAAGTCATCTCACCAACGCATATGCTCCTGGCATTTATAGATAGACCATATACGAGTATATGCATTATGTCAGAAAATTCGTTCCACGTCAACTGCATTTACTTTCTTTACTCGCAAGTGACTTTCAATGTGTAAAGTGTTTAAGTGTTAGATAAACGAACCAAACCCAAGTGTCATAGTTGTTGAACTTAATTGGAATTGTTAAAAGAGAATGTAAATTAAATTGCAATTTTTGTACATACATACCTCTCAAAAGTGTTCCTAATTCATTTAACATTCAAAAATTGGCAGCTTCAAATCGGCAAAAAGAGTACGTATGGAAATTTTTAGGTTAATACATTTTGCAATTTTCAGTTTACCAAGCACTGTTGTTTTTTTATAACAAAATTATATTACTTACCACGGATGCTAAATCATTTCATTATAAATGATTACTTTTTTAATTCACAGGCAAAATTTGTAAACCACTAAAATATGATAAAAGAAGCCGGATCGTTTTTAACATTTCTATGCACCACAGAGAGTAAATGTATTTTTTCAGCACAACTCCAAATCAATGTATCTTTGGAGTTCACTCACTAACCAGTTGACCAAAAGATTGTATATAGGTTGTCGCATTAGTTAGCTTATTCTTTTTAATCCAAAACCACGCATATCCAACGAACCACGGAAGAGGACTACTAACCAACACCAAAGTCTGCTTCAATTTTAAAACTTAGTTTTTTTAATCCTAACTAGCCAAGAAAGAAGCGCAAGTACCTAACAATTATATTGTAATTTTGTGGCCAAGAGTATTACAGCGGTAATCGAAGGAGCTAGGAAGAGAATCTTAGTCGAAGTTAAATTGGACTGTGTAAACACTAGAATTAATTGAAACCAAAAGATCGTTGCATAAATAAAAGCTGAGTAGTTAACTGGGATTTTTATTTATTATGTTTTTTAAGGATTTAATAGTTTACTATATCAACTGGGTGCGCAAACTCGGGGAAGACATTAATAAAAAAATAAGCTATTTGTAATTTTTAGCCGTAAGGCAACTACTTTGCATGAAGATATGCTGAGTTAATCCTATTGTTTCAAGTAAAACCAACGAAAAAGTATCGCTAAACAAAAGAAGCGATTCTAGAGATGTCTACGATGCGCAATTTGGGACGGTGTTTTCAGCTACTAACATATTTCTTGTTAAATTAATTAAAATTTCAAACTATTTTTTATTTATATTTAAACGTATACTTATATATTATTCTATGTCCTGGGAAAAATGGCGGACAGTAATGTTCAATACACATTTCTTGGAAAACTCAGAAAAGTTTTTCACATTCCAGAAGGTAGAGTATTATCCTTTTTGCGGCTCATTAAAAATTAGCCACCAGTATCAAAACATTTTCACACCAATGTAAGAGCATGCTTATTTTGCGTTCATGGTAAATAAATCAATTAGGCTTTTGATCCTGATCACGAATATACCTACCTTTTACACACTTTTTAATGAATACATTACCCCTTTTACATTATGTAACTGGCTTAAAAATATGAACTTCAGATGAAATAATATAATATGTAATAATGTTATTACTAATGTTATTTTCAAAAAAACTTTAGCTTGTAGAATTTGAATTCAGATTCTCCAACCCAAATAAATTGATCAACTTTCCACGATTTCCCTTTAAGGGTGAATATAACTCTTCCTACACATTTTTTAAAGTGTACATAGATATGTACGAGGTGTGTTCAAAAAGTAAGGTGACTTTGTATTTTCAAGAAAAACTATTAATTTATTTATCAATATTTATGTTGTCCCCTTCAAAGTAATCCCCCTCAGATACAATACACTTATGCCAACGGTTTTTCCAATCCTCAAAGCACTTCCCATAAGCACTTTTCGGTATAGCCTTGAGCTCTTGCAGCGATGCAGTCTTTATCTCTTCAATCGTTGCAAATCTCCGTCCTTTCATAGGTCTCTTCAGTTTTGGGAACAAGAAAAAGTCACATGGGGCCAAATCCGGTGAATATGGTGGCTGAGGCATTATTGTGGTGTTGTTTTTGGCCAAAAAATCTCTCACAAGCAAAGATGAGTGAGCAGGGGCATTATCGTGATGCAAAAGCCATGAATTGTTTTTCCACAATTCTGGACGTTTCTCTCGTATTGCTTCTCGCAAACGGCGCATAACTTCCAGATAATACTGTTTATTGACCGTACGACCATATGGTAAGAACTCCTGATGGACCACGCCATGGTAATCGAAGAAAACAGTGATCAAAACTTTGACATTTGATCGAACTTGGCGTGCTTTTTTCGGTCTTGGCTCGCCTGGGCTCTTCCATTGGGACGATTGGGCTTTGGTTTCGATATCATAACCATATACCCATGATTCGTCACCAGTTATGACCCTTTTGAGTAAATCTGGGTCGTCGTTGACGTCATTCAACAGCTCTTGAGCGATGCTCATGCGACGGTTCTTTTGGTCAAAATTCAGCAATTTCGGAACAAACTTCGCTGACACACGACTCTTACCCAAAACGTTTGAAAAAATTTCATGGCACGAGCCAAGCGATATACCGACATCTTCAGCAACTTCTCTGATAGTGATTCGACGATTTTCCAAAACAATTTTCGTCACTGCTTGAACGTTTTCATCAGTTGTTGACGTGCTTGGGCGTCCAGAGCGAGGCTGGTCATTGGCATCTTCCCGGCCATCTTGGAAGAGTTTGTACCACTTGTACACATTTTTTTTACTCAGAACAGTTTCACCGTATGCCACTGTCAACATTTCAAGTGTTTCAGAGCACTTAATTTTATTTTTTACACAAAATTTGATGCAAATCCTTTGATCCATATTTTTCGATAGCAAAAAATCGCCGAGCTCGCAAAATAACTTGTAACTTTACGCCTCTCACAACCAAACAAAAGAGGATGTTCCATTGAAACTTGGTACAGATGTTAGGGAAGAGGAGAGAGGATGTTCCATTGAAACTTGGTACAGATGTTAGGGAAGAGTGTATCAATATAACAAAACAAAAAAATCGATAATCGAAAATATGTTGCCCGCGAAATTTGAAAAGTCACCTTACTTTTTGAACACACCTCGTACATACCGCAACCCAGTCCGTTTCAAACGTTGTGCTAATAGTAAAAGTAGTAATGGACTATTTAATTATTACTAATAATGATTTTCGTGCCGTATTTCTAGAATTTGTAATTTAAAAGGTGCCTTGGGTAATAGTGTCATATTATAAATATTAGTAATCAAATATCTGCTGATTATATTTTAATCTGCGATGCGATACATCGATAGTCGGTTAGTCGATTATTAGATGGCAGTAAAACAATGATTAATCGCAACCAACTCTAGATACCAG